>NW_006408817.1:475801-477750 GCF_000296735.1 Chrysochloris asiatica
GTGCATAGGGGGCCTTCCATTTGAAAATTCCCAAGAATTTGGTAAGAAGTTAAAGAATCTGCTTTCAAAAGACAGCACCTCATGGCTGGAGAACACCACCGCTGCTGAGTCATGCAATCCAAAATACCTACAACTCCCTGCCGTTTCTTGGCATACCAGAATCCTGAGGTAACAGAATTCAAGGGTTTAGGCAGAGACAAGTCAGACATGTGAAAACTGTTTGAAAATATGCACAAGCCCTCTGGCGTGACTGTTTCAAGAGACAGGGGAGCTTTGACTCTCTTTGTTGGCGCCTGAATTCACTTTGGATGAGGCTGATTGGAGTCTGCCAGCCAAGCCTCCCCATTCCAAACAATAGCCAGACTGACGTCCTTGGCTTCAAAGGGATTAGTCTAGTTCCCATGTCAACAGCAGGCTCTGCACCAAACTGACATAGTGAGCAAATTGTACAGAATTACAAGTAGTAGAATGATGAATACTAGCTAATAAGATGTGTTGAGTCAGTCAAATGGTGGCTAGAGAGTAAGTGTCAGAAATCCCTCCTCAGGGACCTAGAAATGAGTGAATGGCAGGGACCGCAGAAACAGGTGACTAAGATTCTGCAATTACAAGGAATGATTTGCTTTTTTAACAAGAAGCAAGGAAGACAAAAAGTAAAGTCTTTTGCAACATAGGGAAGAAAAATGTGATTCCTAAATTAGTAGACTCTGAAATGTACTTGGAGCCATCTAACTGAGCCATGACTAAAAAACACTATCGTTGACTTTGTGTAAAGAAAACCTGCACTTATAAATAGTGCAGTGAAAGGAGGAAGTCCTCAGGCATCGCATGCCATGGCTTTACCTCTTACTCCATAATATTCTGGACCTCACTTTCCTCATTTGTAAAATGAGGTGACAATTATATTCTCTTCAGAGGGCTATTTTATGATTCAGGGAGTTAAAACAGATAAAACTTATAATACCTGGCATGTAAAGACTTCAAAAGTTTTTTTTGTGTGTGAAAATATACAAAACAAAACATTCAACCATTTTTGCATGTACAGTTGATTGACAACTGTTTCATCCTTCACTCTGCATCAGTCATTATTTTGATGATCTCTGCCTGTATTGCTTCCCCATTGTTAACATATGCTCTGTGCTCCTTAAGGTTCTCACCTGTGGTTTACAGGTACTGTTGCCATTTCAATCGAATACAGGGTGCAATGCTCAAGACAGACATTAAGACATTATTTATTGAGCAAATTTTGTTTAAATATGACTTCATGAGATAGTTTTGGCTCCAGGTTTAAAAGTTGTTTCCAGACAATAGATTCAGGGGACCCTCCAGTCTCAATGTATACAGCAAGTCTAGTTTGCAATAAGAATTTGAAGTTCCATTCCTCAATTTTCCTCCTTTTGGTCAAGATCCATCTATAAGCACTCCATAAGCCTTTGTTGTTGTTAAGTGCTGATGAGTCAGTTCCAAACCATAGGGACCCTATTTAGGGTTTCTGAGGAGTGGCTGGTAAGCTTGAACTGCCAACCTTGCAGGTCAAATGACTTTGCAATCCATCCCATTAACCTACAGTGCCACACCAGGGCTCCTTTATCAGCAGTTTTATAAAAAGGAAGTGTTAGTACTTCTAGAAAGATCCCCTGGATTACTCCTGCACTTAGATGTCCATCAGTTCTTCCGTATCCACATCTCCTATCATGCTGGATACTTGCCATTTTCTCTACATCCTGCTTGGGTGAGTAGAGTCTGGGATCTTGAAAGCCTATGAGCAGCTGTCTATGATGTAGCTATTGGTCTCTCCAGGTGTTGAAAAAAGAAGAATATAAAGTGAAAAGGCTTGGAATAAATTATCCCAATAGACTAATGGAACATGTGAACACCAGTCTCCATGACTCTGAGACCACTCTCCCTCTGCCCCGTCTGTGCTTCCAGATCCTGAACCACAAACACCT
>NW_006408817.1:479567-483698 GCF_000296735.1 Chrysochloris asiatica
GAGCAGAGAGCGGGACCCTACCCAGAGAAGCAGTGATGCCTGAAATGGAGCCAGAGATGATGATGTGGAGCTATGGAGCAACTGGAGACTCTAGACCCAGAGAGGGAGAGCGACTGTGTGCTGAAGACCTGGGGGGCACTGGGGAAGGATTGCATGGAGGGGATTGTAACCATGGCAATGAGACAATATACAATAGAATAAATGTAAAACTAATGTTCTCCCATGTAAACTATCACATAATTCACAATAAATCATTTAAAAATAAATAAATAAGTAAATAAAATAACTTTGCAATCCAGCCCATTAACCCTACAGTGCCACACCAGGACTTATCAGTTTTATAAAAAGGAAGATGTTAGTACTTCTAAAAAGATTCTCTGGTTTACTCCTGCACTTAGATGTCCATCAGTTCCTCCATATCCACATCTCCTATCATGCTGGATACTTGCCATTTTCTCTACATCCTCCTTGAGTGAGTAGAGTCTGGGATCTTGAAAGCCCACGAAGCTGTCTATGATGCAGCTATTGGTCCCTCCGTGTGTTGAAGAAAGAAGAATATAAGGTGAAGAGGCTTGGAATAAATTAGCCCAATAGACTAATGAAACATGTGAACACCAGTCTCCATGACTCTAAGACCACTCTCCCTCTAACCCTTCTGTGCTTCCAGATCCGGAACTACAAAAACCTGTTCTCTTGCCTTCTGGCCTCCAGTCGTATTGTTTAATAGGACAGTGGATGGAAGTAGAGTCGGTTGTTCCCTAAGTGCCCTCCCAGTGGGTCACTGTGAACTGGCTGTGTTCCTCCACCAAAGTCACAGGTCCTGCTGAGTAGGTCACTTGATTCTGTTTTCCATTTCTCCATATTCTGATAATGTCTCCCTTCCACAATCCATTTGGGTTTGTCACTGTTAGTTGCCATGAGTTGGCTCTGACACATGGAGACCTTATTTATATATGAGGGGGTTTCAAAAAAGTTCATGGGAAAATTCCATTATCTTTTTTGGTTGTTGTTTTATTGTGAATTATGTGATATTTTACATGGGAGAACATTAGCTTTACGTTCATCCTATTGTATATCGTTTCAGTGCCATGGTGACAATCCCCTCCATGCATCATCAACCAACTCTGCAAGCCTGCCCCCTGGTTGTCAGCACACAACCCCTCTCCCTCTCTGGGTCTAAAGTCCCCAGCTACTCCATCTCTCCATGTTATCATCTCTGCCTCCATCTCTGGCTTCACTGCTTCTCAGGGTAGGGTCCCGCTCGCCGCTTTTCTCCCTTGATGGTTCCAGGGACCCCGCTTCTAGATTGCAAAGTCAATCACTCCCTTCCTTTTGCTACAAAATATCTACCTTTACATTTCCAACCCTCACAATCAGTCCTGATAACAATTATTCACTATTGTATCACAACAGACCTATCTGCATCTCCTTTCATTATCCCCACCCAGACAGATTGGATATTACTCATCCATTACCTTTTTTTTTTTAATGTTTTATTGTGAATTATGTGATCCTTTACATGGGAGAGCATTAGTTTTACATTCATTCTATCCTATATTGTTTCATTGTCATGCATAATCAACCAGCTAAAGGGTATACCCTGCAAGCCTACCCCCCCCCCCCCGCCCAGTCATCAGCACACGGCCCCTCTCCCTCTCTGGATCTAAAGTCTCCAGCTGCTCCATCTCTCAATGTTATCATCTCTGCCTCCATCTCGGGCATCACTGCTTCTCTGGGTAGGGTCCCACTCTCTGCTCTTCTTCTGAAGCCTTCTCATATTAATAGAACAAACTGTTGTCAGGTCCCATGCCACCTTCATGTTCAAGGCTATGTTTGAGCCCATGTGTCAAATCATCTCATCTGTTCATACTTGCTGACCTTTGAGTTTAGAAGTGCTAATGGTGCCTGTTTTCATTATCTAGTGATATACCATTACAGAAATACCACAAGTAGGTGGTGGCTTAACAGAACAGAAATTTGTTTTCTTGCAGTTCTGGAGATTAAAAGTCCAAATCAGGATTTGGGCCAAATTGTTTCCTTCCTAATTAGCTGTCCTGGACATTCTTTGGTTCCTTGGCTTATAGATGATCCTCTCATGACTTCTGTTTTCCCCAGTTTGTGTTTGTCTGTATAATTTGATATTTTTATAACTCAGAAGTGATGAAATTACCTACACTGATGCGGCTTCTTCATCTGGCTGACTGATTGTTACGTTATATTAGACTGCATTATAGAAGGTGGTAACATCGGATTAGATCCACAAGTACAAGGGTGAGGAATGTTGTTGTTGTTAAGTGCCGTTGAGTCAGTTCTGACCCATAGCAACCCTGTATAGGGTTTCCGAGGAGCAGCTGGTGAGCTTGAACTGCCGACCTGGATGTTGAAACTGACTTTACCGTCTAGTGTATTAACCCACAGAGCCATTTTGCTGGAACATAATTCAATCTATAACAGTGCCCTATGATTACTAATTCAATGATACTACACAACTGTCCCTTGTGGTTTCTTACTATTCTTTTAAATGCCATCTAAATCTTTATAATCTTTATAGTTTTAAAAACTGAATTATTACTCAACTTCCTAATTTCACTGTACCATCTATTGTTGGGACACTGACTGATACCTAGAAAGTTAAATAAGTACAGGAGTAAATCAGAAGAAATGCAACATGAATTCCAACTGAAAGGCAGAGTAGTATTATAGTCCGAAACATAGAGGGGCTCACATAGTCCTGGAGGGGAATCCTGGTTCCAAACTTTAACTAAGTGGGTAAACTTGGATAAAGTGTTTAAGCTCTTAGGACCTCTCTTTCCTCATTTGTAAAATAAGGTTATTGAACTGCTGTACCTACCACTAGAAAATCAAGTGGGAGAGGTACCACCTTGAAATGTCTAAGTAGTGGAAAGACAGAAGTCATATGACAATATTTGTAGGGTTTAGGGTTCTGGGTATGAAACACTGATGATGTAACAGTAAGTATTCAGCTGCTAAAGAAAAGGTTGGCAGTTCAAACCAACCAGCAACTGCATGGGAGAAATACACGGCAGTCTGCTTATGTAAGGGGAATAGCCTAGAAAATTTTATGGGCTAGTTAGACTGTGTCCTATAGGGGCAATATGCAAATTCAACTAGGGCTGAAGAAAATGAAAACAAATCCACGAGAGCCAAAATATGACCTTGAATATATCCCACCTGAATTTAGAGATCATCTGAAGAACAGATTTGATACATTAAATACTAAAGACCGAAGACCAGAAGAGTTGTGGGATGACATCAAGAACATCATACATGAAGAAAGCAAAAAGTCCTTAAGAATACAAGAAAGAAGGAAAAGGTCAAAATGGATGACAGAAACTTGCTCTCCAGTGTAGAGATGCTAAAGCAAATGGAAGAAATGAGGAGGTACAAGAGCTGAACAGAAATTTCAAAGGTCAGCTCGAGAAGATAAAGCCAAATATTACAACAAAATGTGCAAAGAATTGGAGTCAGAAAACCAAAAGGGAAGAATACACTCAGCATTTCTCAAGCTGGGGGAACTGAAGGAAAAATTCAAGCCTCGACTTTCGTTACTGAAAGATTCTCTGGGCAAATTATTGAATGATACAGAAAGCATCAAGAGAAGATGGAAGGATTACACAGTCACTGTACCAAAAGGAAATGGTTGATGTTCAACCATTTTAAGATGTAGCATATGATCAAGAGCCAATGATACTGAAGGAAGAAGTCCAATGTGCATTGAAGGAATTGACAAAGAACAAGGCACCAGGAATTGATGGAATAAAATAGAAATCTTTCAAGAAAGTGAGGCAGGACAGGAGGCACTCACCCATCTCTGCCAAGAAATTTGGAAGACAACTATCTGGCTGACTGATTGGAAAAGATCCATATTTGTGCCCATTCCAAAGACAGGTGACCCAACAGAATGCAGACATCATCGGACAATATCTTTGATATCCCATGTGAGTAAAGGTTTACTAAAGGTAATACAGAAACGGCTGCAAGCATACATTGACAGAGAACTTCCAGAGGTTCAAGCCATATTCACAAGAGGCTGTGGAACAAGGGATATTATTGCTGATGTCCGATGGATCTTGGCTGAAAGCAAAGAATATCAGAAAGATGTTTACCTGT
>NW_006408817.1:484393-488919 GCF_000296735.1 Chrysochloris asiatica
GTTGGAGGAGAATATTGAAAGTGCCATGGGCTGCCAAAAGAACAAACAGATCCATGTTGGAGGAAGTGCAGCCAGAGTGCTCCTTGGAGGCCAGGATGACCAAACTTGATCTCTCATACATCGGACATATTGCAGGAGAGACCAGTCGCTGGAGAAGAATATCATGTTTGGTAAGGTGGACGGTCAAACAAAAAGAGGAAGATTCTCAGTGAGATGGATTGGGAAAGTGGCAGCATCAATAGGCTCAAGCGTGGCAACAGTAGTGAGGATGGCCCAGGATTGGGCAATATTTCGTTTTGTTGTGCATAAGGTCACTATGAGTGGGTACCTACTTGATAGCACCTAACAACAATAGGGTCATTATGTGTTGGAATCGACTCTAACACACAAGAAAAGCAACAGAGTCTGGGTTGAAGTGACTTTAGTCTTTGAAGGAGGAGCCTCACTTATATGGGGTTAAGATAATGACATAATAGTTTAGAAGAGTGAGGTGAGGGGCTTAAAGCAAGTCTTGATTGGTAAAATGTGATTTGTTGAACAAATAGTTTTCTCATTGTGAGCAGACTCTTAGATAAAATAATCTGCAATAATATTCTAAATCAGAGAAGCTATTTATTAATTTACAGTCTTACTTTTCCCAGACTTTGTTTCCATTGAACAAAGAACTAAACATATCATCACAGGTGGTCTCAGTTCTATGTTCATGGAAGTGACCCCAGTTCTCAAGATAATATCTACCATGTGTGCTTTTTACAAAGTGTCCGTCACATAGCAGGGACTCAATGAGCAGTAACATATGCAAATGAGTCAGAAATTATCTGCACTCTGGCTGTAGAATTTGTTTTAATCAATGTTTCGATAAGACAAATACATAATTTTTTAATATAATCTTCTTGCTTTTCAATACATTTTGTCCATCTGTCAACAAGCTTTCATATTCCCTTATTGAAAAATGTTTTAGGCTGAGCTGTGGGCCACAAATGTACCAGTGTCTTCACTTCTTCATCAGAGGTGAATCTTTATCTTCGAAGGGCAGCTTTTAGGTTGGCAAGCAGGGGAAAGTCTGATGGAGTAAGATCTGGATTATAGGGAGGATGCTTTAGGACCTCAAAAGGAAGGTTTTGCAGTGTCAGCGATGTGGGCAGAAATGTGCAGATGTGTACTGTCATACAAGATCACAACGCCCTGGGGTAGCAGTTCTCTGTGCTTAGTCCCAAGGAATACATACATAATGCCTATGTATCTCAGTTCCCCCAATGATAAAATAAAAATAATTATCACAGTTACTTCACAAAGTACTTGAGGAGTTTAAATGAGTCAATTTAGATAAAGTAACTTAAACTGATTCATGTAAGTGCTTCATACATTTTAGCTCTTATTTATTTATTTTCCTTGAAGCCACTTGTGGGAATTTTACCACCCGGCATTTGTAGTGCCATCGTCCTACAGGGACTGATACTTTGTGGAAGAATCCTGCAGTGATTTTAGTTTGAATCTGAATCCTTTATAGCTTTGTTAAGAAGAGGGTATTGAACAAGAAGTTAGGGAACCTGGGTTTGAGGTCCAGCTCAGGTATCAACTATGTTCCTCTTTTTGTTGTTGTTAAGTGCAGTTGAATCGGTTCCTACTCAAAGCAACACTGTTTTTAGGGTTTCCAAGGAGCAACTGCTAGTTTAAACGTGCTGACCTTGTGGTTCGCAGTCTTACGCTGATCCTACAGCACCACACCAGAAGTCTCCTCCCAGGTTTGTAATGTGCATAAAAGTAGATCATGAAAAAAGCACTTTGCAAGCACTAAGTGAATCTAAGGCAATACTATTAAAAATCTAATTTAGTTCTTGTGCTAAATCTCATTATTTTCCTAAAATCTTTTATAAATATGTTACTTTCTGCAGGCATAATTCTATGAATTAGAACAAACTTTTTTAAAAAAACAAAACTGTAAAGTGTGATTTTAGCAATCAGATTACCTACTATAAGCACTGCCTTCCCTTAGCTAAAGTAGCCACTTCCTATCTTTAATTTACTCAGATAAGTATAGCTCTGCATGGATCAATAAATCTAGAAATTAAAAGAAAAATCCAAGAATTACCTAGTTGTCTCTTTCCTCTTCTTTGTGCAAATATCTCTGCAGATATAACCTGAGAAATAACTTGCCTCTCTCTTGTGGTTTCTTGATATTTTAAAAGGCCTGTTGTAGAGGAAAAGGGAAAGATTATCTTTGAAAAGGACACACATACATGCACAACATTCATACATGTGGACAAAACATCAACACAAAGCCTATGCATCAGACAGAAAAGCATTTCCTGCCAAATAGTTTTCTGTCAGCAAGCTCTTGTTCATACTGTTCCCTCCTGCTAATCTCAAGGTCAGCAACTACCAGCCTTTCCATGGGAGAATGATGAGGCTTTCTGCTCCAGTAAAGATTTACAACCACGGAAACCCCATGCAGGGTTGCTGCGAGTCGGAACTGACTCCATGGCATACCACCGCCACCACCTATAATGCCTAAATACATCTGTTTTGGAAAGGACAGTCAAATGCTCTTTGGAGGCAAGGATGTTGAGACTTTGTCTCTCATTCTTTGGATCAGTCCCTGGAGAAGGACTTCATGCATGGTTGGTAAGTGGACAGTCAATGAAAAAGAGGAAGACTTCCAACGAGATAGATGGACACAATGGCAGCAACAATCAACTCAAACATAACAATTGTCAGGATGGCTCAGAATTGAGCAGTGTCTCATTCTATAGTACAGAGGGTAGCTATGAATCAGAACCAACCTAACAATACCTAAAAACAACCGCCACCATAAGTACAAGTTCAGGCTCTGCTAAAACCTGAAATCTTTAATAAGATGCATGGGATGGCCCTTATACCTATTAAGAACATTGAAGGCGGATATTATGCTCAGATTTTACACATGAGGAAACTGACAGAGGAGGTTCAAGGCCCCTTTTGGGGAATTATCAGAAATGCTAACTCCTGTATCCTTTCTCCTGTTGTTACTCGTTCAGCCTTATTTATCACAGAATGAGACAGGGCTTGTTCTTGTGTCATCTTCACGATCACTGGTATGTCTGAGTCCATTGTGGCTATGGTGTCAATCCCTCTCATTGAGGTTTCCAATTCTCATTGACCTCAATATCTTCTCAAATTATCCTCATCTAAACAAATCTATGCCCCTTTTTCACATCCAGATCCAGTTCTCCTATTATATAAAGTCACATGTTGCCTTTCAACATAAGAGTTCCTTACAAGTAGGTATCTTCCTCTCCAGAATATAGGTCCCACAAGCAGAAGCCATCCTATTCTCCAGATTGCCCATAGCTTTTAGCACTATGTATGCACCCAAGTAATGCTAAATGCTTATTTGTTGAATTGAAGTGGAACACCCCAAGGATATTTTCTACTCCCTTCCTATGAATGAATTTTTCCTGTTGTTTGAATCCAACTTGATTTTCATCTAAAGAAGACGTTCTGGAAATATCAAAAGCACCACAGTGTCGATGCCAGAGATGACTAAACCTCAAGTCTATCCCTGCCTTTGACTAGCCCTGCAATTCTTAAATGCAAAGTTGTCATTGGAAAGAACGAGGAATGATACACAATTCCTTCCAGACAGCTTTGATGAGTAACCTGTCCTTGACACTTCCCTAGTTAACTGTGGTTTGAGGGTCCAAGTCCATTTGATTTTAATGGTTGTCATTACATCTGTCATTACGACCACCCAATAAAGCCATCACTGGCTTGATGTGATTACCCCACACTTGTGCAAGGCTGCCAGACCTCAGTGTGCAACAGAGTATATGGTCTTTGCCAACAGCATTATTTCATCAAAGGAGAATAAAAATCACAGTAGCACCCAGCTTTCCATTGTAGGTAATAGCTTTCGACATCAACTCAGCGTGGGTCTTTCAAAATTGCAACTCTGATTTTTCCATAACGTACTTCATAAAAGGGAAAGTGGAACACATGCTGAATGAGATTTTCAGAACAATGAAAAAAACCCTATAATTAGGAAGCAATAGTTAAAATTATATTACCCCATAAGAGCAAAGCATAGTAACAAGTTAATGCAATTACTAATCCAGCTATTCTAGAGATAGAAGCAAACAGTGCAATTAAGTTCTTAAGACTATTTTTGCAAGGTCCTAATGGAGCTCTGGTAGCGTAGTGGTTACGAATCGGGCTGTGAACTGCAAGGTCAGCAGTTCGAAACTACCAGCGGTTCCTTGGAAGAAAGAGGAGGCGTTCTGCTCCCGTAAGGATTTACAGCCTCGGAACCCTGTGCAGGGTCGCTATGATTCGGAACCGACTCCACGGCACTTAACAACAACAACAACAATGAAAGGGAAACAAATTAACAGGATCCCCTTTTCCCCACCTCTGCCTCTGCTGTGCCATCAGAAATAGCTTTTCCCCTCCTCACATTTTCTCAGACCACAATGCTATCAAATTAGAAATCAACAATAGGAAGACCAAGGAAACCAAGTCAAATACATGGAAACTGAATACCACCCTGC
>NW_006408817.1:498129-534599 GCF_000296735.1 Chrysochloris asiatica
AAAAAAAAAAAAAAAAAAAAGGGTGCTAGAACTTCCCCACTGAGATAGGCTTCTTGCAGAGTCTTTGTAGTATATAGGACCTTAGGTGGAATCCTGAGCCCATCCAAGACCTTCTGAGGTGCGACATGCCCACTTGAAAGGACATGCAGACCAACCAGGAATAGCTAGAGGAACAAAAGATACTTCTTGAAAGAAAGACCAGCTGGAAAAATCAAAACAAAACTGAGTCTGTTTGGCTACTACAAGAACAAACCAGGGTACCATCAAAGCAAGCAATCAAGTCCCTTCAAGACAACCCCCCTCCCAAGACTGAAGCTCAACGGGAATATACTAGCAGGCATGTAAACTTTCTCACAACATTGGTCTACATGTGAGAGGAAGTGGGGGGTCAAGTCAGTAATGAAGCTATGGGCTGGGTTCAATCATGTTCCATAGACTCCTGTAGACTTTGTGATGAGAAAGAGGAAAGGCTGGTTGGTCTGAAGTTTGGGGAGACCTGGGAACTGCTAAGCCAATGGACACTGACCTAGTCACAGAGGGCTAGAGCTGAGAGTGAAGCATCCAGCTGTTATATGAAGTGGGGAGAGATGCACAAGAATGCTCAAACTTGCAGTGCCCATATGACCTAGCTTTCTTGGCTTGATGACCAGAGCTCAACTAGAGGAAGGTAAATTTGGTAAAGCAAGTGTTAACGTGTTACAATTGGATGAATTTGACCTACACTTATAAATGTAGTACTCAAAAATACTAACTCAGAGGAGTCTTCATATCAAGATCAAGCCTGTTCTCTCAGTATCAGGGTTGATTTGTTGTTGTTAGGTATCATCGAGTTGGTACTGACTCATAGCAACCCTATGCACAACAGAACAAAACACTGTGCAGTCCTGCGCCAAGCTCACAATTGTTGCCATGCTTGAGTCCACTGATGCTGCCACTTTGGCCATCCATCTCGCTGGGGTCTTCCTCTTTTTTCTCTGACCCTCCACCTTACCAAACATGGTATCCTTCTCCAGCGACTGGTCCCTCCAGACAATATGTCTTAAGTATGAGAGACGAAGTTTGGCCATCCTTGCCTCCAAGGAGCACTCTTGGCTGCACTTCTTCCAACACCGATCTATTGGTTCTTTTGGTAGCCCATGGCACTTTCAATATTCTCCAACACTGTAACTCAAAAGCATCAATTCTTCTACGGGGTCTTCCTTGATAGGGATGGGCAAATTGGCTACCTAAAATGGGGGAGGGGGTGTTATAAAAGCATGAAGTGGTTGCCTTCCAAGTTCTCAAGAGGGAGTTTATTATCAGAGCGTACAAGGGAAGGTAGAATTCCCACAGAATAGTTTTCATCTTGTCTAGATGGGTCTGGTCAAAGAACATGGGGATAGGACTTTTGATCCAATAGTAATTGCTATCATGAATATCTGCAATTGTCACAACTATAAAGGAAGAAGTTTAGTAACAAAGGGGGGAGTAGTTAAACTTACATTCCAGGAACAGAGGACCCTAGGACCATGAAGAATGAAGAGCATGAGCTCTTGGGACCCTAATCAAGGAAGCAGCAACACCAGAGATCGAAACAGAGGCATGGAGAGGGAGAGCAGCTGAGGACTCTAGGCTCATGGAAAGAGAAAGGCTGTGTGTTGTCGGCCAGGAAACTGGCTTGCAGAATGTGCCCTTTGGTTGTTTAAATGATCATATATTCCTGTTTTTGTGTACATTAAAAAAAAAATTTTTTTTTTTAAACCACAAAGGGAACAGAAGCAAATACTGTTCAATGATGCTGTATGGAGAGGCCTGTAATCATTCAATAAAACAAAACACAACCGAATAGGGGAAAAACCTATGTTTTCCCATGTAAAAAATATCAATTCACAAAAAAAGCTTTAAATAACATCTATAAAAACTTCCAAAATTAACTGTATTCAAATAATTATACTAAGAATAAAAGCTCTTGACCACTGATCTTCGTAAATCTAAGAATTCATTCATTCCTAGTTAATGATACAGGAAAAATTTTCACTTTTAATAATCTCCTAAAACATTCACCTACAGTAGTCTTTGTTGTTAAGTGCCTTTGAGTCAGTTCTGACTCATAGCGACCCTGTATAGGGTTTCCAAGAGCAGCTGGTGAACCTGAACTGCTGACCTTGCAGTTCAAAGCAACTCTGCAGTCCAACACATTAACCCACAGTGCCACACCAGGACAAAGTACCTACCAGGAACTAAAGAGTAAAACTCTTTACATCCTCTATCCTTAACACTCTATACTACCATTTAGTAACATGGAAATTTAAATGTGGCTTTAGGATTGAACTGCTGAACCCATCCCCAGCTCAAAAATAGTATAATAATGTAATGCTCTTATACCATCTTCCAGATATGACAGAAGAATCTGAAATAACACCTTTCTGACTCAGTAAGTGATTTTCCTTAGTTGAAAGGTTAAGGCTGTCCCTTCTCAAACACTTGATAGATTCCTGAGTATTACACTCAAAATGCTCACTTTTCATAAGTATTCTTTAAAAACAATTGAGAAAATAATAAGTTCTTATCAAGCAATGTAATAAACATAAGGTATGCAAGCTTAAATTGCCAAATATGATAAAATGTTATGTTCAGAACAAATACTAAACTTTGTCAATGCCTGCTACATACTGCATAACACAGTATATGTTGTTAAGTGCCATCTAGTCAGTTCTGACACATAATGACTCTGGATAGGGTTTCCAAGGTGCAGCTGGTGAGTTTGAATTTCCCACCTTGCAATTCAAACCGACCTTGCAGTCCAGCACATTATCCCTGCAGTGCCACACCAAGACTTATCTGTAACATAGTTTATGTTGTTGTTAAGTGCTGCTGCGTCGGTTCTGACCCATAGCGACCCTATGTAGGGTTTCCGAGGAGCAACCGGTGAGCTTGAGCCAGTGACCTTGTGGTTCAAACCAATTTCACAGTCCAGTGTATTAACCAAAAGCACCAAAGCAGGAGCCCGACTTAGTAATATACACATATATAAACACTAAATTTTTTTTCAGAATGAGAAAACAATTTCTGCTAACATCAAATGGTTATGTGCCAGTTATTGTAGTAAGTATTTAAAGCAATTCTTACACTTCAGCTTCAAAAATGCCCTGTAAGGTTAATCTGTTATCATCCTCTTTTGACATCTGAAGACAGGCTAAAAGAAAGAGATCTTAGAGGTAAAATAATTGGCTCATGATCAGTTACCAAACTACAGAATCAGAACGTCAACAAAGCACTGCCTGTCCAGTCTACGCTTTTGGGCCTCTTCACACCATTTTGCCTCCTCAAATTAAACTGAGAATACACTAGAAAGCATAAGCACTTCACTGAGGGTGAATCAGTAGTACTGCCTATACAATAGATTCTTATTGTACACTGGTAAAGTAGAGGGTCAGCACAAAAGATGAAGACACTCAATAAGATGGACTGACACAGTGGTTGCAATAATGAGCACAAACACAGTAACCCTCATGAGAATGGCCTAAGACCACTAGCGTTTTGTTCTGTTTTGCACAGGGTCACTGTGAGTTAAAATTGAGTCAAAAGCACCTAACAACATCTTATATTATTATACATGTGCTGTTGTTGTTGAGTACATGTAGAAGGGACTCCCAGTTAGCTGACTAAAAGATGGCACATGCTTTACTGCAGAACAGAATACCTTCAAGTAAATTGTCTGATTTGGCCTGGGAAAACACATCAAATCATTTAATGAATCACTTGTATAATAACAGAGAAAAGGAACCTTAAAAGATGCTACTATATTTTAAAAAAAAAAAATAATAACCTCATTTTAAATTAGCCCATGAGTAAGTACCCATTCATGAATTATCAGTGATAAACACTACCAGACATTTTAATTAAATGTTTAATCAATAGAAACACTAAAGGTACATATAATTTTATATTGTTATTGAGGCACAAAAAGGTATTATAACTTGCCTAAACTTGAGGCATAAGTTTTATAAGCTGAACATTAATACAATTTAGGAAGTAAAAGTGCAAACAATATACATTCACAGCTTGACTAGTGAGGCTACATCATTTATAAGGTGCTACATTAGCGCTAGTTGCCAGTCAGCTTGAAATGTTTAATTTAACCTTGGGGCTAGGGGAGAAAAAGTAAGGACCTCCTTTGTCCTCTATGAATGAAAACATTTTCCTAAACCAATCAGTCATGAGGGAAATAACTACTTTTCCTTTAAATTCACAAATGAGAATGCCTTCGTCTTATTGCCAATTCTATACTGATTTTCAATCCTGATAAAGAAGATAGCCAGAAAATGTAGAATATTTCCAACTACTTCCATAAATTGCTCCCCTGTGCAAGCGTAACCATATCTGGTCTCCCTGTAAGAGTTGCAGAATTGCATGGTTGCTAGCAGTTTCATGGTCAGGAGCACCATCATTTGCATAGGCAGATACTAAGACCTCTTCATTCTTCATTAGGTTGACATACAGTGGCACATTCACTGCCAACTTTAGCATGTGAAAAATGAAAACATATGTGCCATTCACTGGGCAATTAAATCGACCAAGCTGAATATCAAAAGTTTCTCCCAAGTTGTTCAGAAGAAGATCAAACACAATAGGTTGGTCTAAAGTTCCAGGAGCCAGATTAGAGGTTCTGGCTGCTGAGAAGGCAACTCGCATCTGCTGAGGCAGGGGATAGACGTGTACTGGCAGTATGGTGGCTGCGGGATTTGTCACTGGTACATCCACAGGGGTCATGCTACGGGAGTCTCCTTGTCCAGAGTCACCACTGTTGAAGGTTTCGTTGTCTCCTTCTGGGCTGCTCACCTGAGAAGAATCACTCCACCCTGTTGTTTTATTAGCAACAGTGAGTTTCTCATAATGAAGCAGTTAGCTTTGAACACAATATTTAACATTAGTTGGCTAGTGAAACACAGATAAACATTTTACAGTAAATTCCAAAAGACAGTAATAAGGGCT
Source organism: Chrysochloris asiatica (assembly GCF_000296735.1). Classification (NCBI taxonomy): domain Eukaryota; kingdom Metazoa; phylum Chordata; class Mammalia; order Afrosoricida; family Chrysochloridae; genus Chrysochloris; species Chrysochloris asiatica. The sequence goes on from NW_006408817.1 coordinate 503,104, forward strand.
AGATTACGCTTTTCTAGATTTTTCTAGTTTACACTACTATTCTAGAGCCAGAAGGGACCCTAAATGATCTAGCCTCATTTTTTTCTCCTAAAATCAAGGAATAAAAAACCCTCAAAAGGTTGGGATAAACTACCACAGGGGATTACCACAAGCTATGACTAGCAAAGTCTAAAGCCCAGATTTGAATACTTTTCCTTTTTGCTCTAATTCTCACTTAGTTCTTAATTCCTCTGTGATCGCTCTTGTATTCAAATGGTAGAAGGCCATCAAGAAAACAGACTACATGAAAGAACTAACTTTTAGAACTACAAGGCAATGATCAGATATTGTGTTATGGTACTGAGTGCCATGATGAATATTGTTTTTTATTTCAAGTTAATATGGCTTAATGAAATTTTAGTTTTTAAAGTGGCATAGACAAAAACACTGCTGAAAATTAAGTAAAGGCAGTGTGAATATTATTTACTTTCTCAAAAATAAAAGATTGTTTTCCTATAGCAAAATTACTTAATCCTCAGCAATTCTCGATTTTGTTTCACTGCATCTTTTAATAATTCCTTCACATTTTAAGTGTTACAAGTGCCTTGTTTCAAGTCTGTGTGTTTTGTTACTTAACGCACATCTATCAATGCAGTGACACCAGAATACCTAAATCCGTTGTCAGTTGCCACTGAGTCCACTCTGACTTACAGACCCTAGAACAGAGTAGAACTGCCCCACCAAGTTACAAGGCTGTAAATCTTTATAGAAACAGTTTGCATATCTTTTTCCCACAAAGCAGCTGATGAGTTGGAATCACCAACTTAGCCACTGTGCCACCAGGGTTCCAGAGTATCTACAAGTACCCACTATTACAAAACAATCATCCTAAAACATGACATGAAGCTATTAAAGTCATCATAATGAAAATACATATAAAAAAACCAGTTGCAATCAGGCTGATTCTGACTCATAGTGAACTCGTGCATTTCGTGGTATAACTGTGCCCATGGGTCTTTAGAGGCTCATTTCTCTGAAGTAAACTGCCAGAGTTTTCTACCAAGGTGTCTTCTAGGTAAACTCAAACTTCAAACCTGTAGCTTAACAGCTGAATACATTAGCTATTTACATCACTCAAGAACTCTGAGTATGTATCTATGAAAGTTAAATTATGTTTTGGTGTCAAGCAAAATTTTAAGTCACACATACACTTTTGACTAAATTGACAAACCTGTCTAGTAGTCTAAAATCTTGCTCAATATTTCAATACTATGTTTAAGCAAACAAAACCTTAACAAGACAAATGCTGAAAACACTGTGCTTTGAGAAGAACTTGAAAGAGGATGTAAAATGTCTAAAAGTATGTTTGGGTATATAAATAACTCAGTTAATTTCACTTACCTCTTGAATTTGCCTGAGGACCACCAGATATTGCACCTGGCTTGTAACACTGCTGGAAATTTTCCTAAAATGAACACAGAACTTTTACCTTGACACCAAAATAGTGCTTCCTATGATAATAACCGAGAGAAAGATGAGGCTTTCTGCTCCCGTACAGATTAACAGCCTCAGAAACCCTATAAACGGTCAATATGAGTCAGAACTGATTCAATTGCACACAACCACCAAACACCATGGTAATAACACACTAATACTGTATTGTAACTCATTACGGCTCAGAATTGTTACATGATAAACTGAAGTCCTCTTAGTCCTTGTCCTTCATCTGGTCTTCTCCAGCAATTAGAGACTCAGATACTTCCAAACGCCAAGAAAAACAAAGTAAGGGAACAGTACCAATACTTGTTTCATATATTAATTTACCTTATCAATTAGATATATAAATATTCCTAAAAACAAAGCATTTATGTGGAAAATTTAAAAAGTATGGTATGGTCCTATCCCTCATATCTCAATGTAAAGGAAATAATAAAGATAATTTTCATTCTTGTTCCATTTATAGATATAACTGTGAAGACTTATTTATACAATTATAAACTCTGCTGGGTTTTTTGAGGGGAAAGGGAGACAGATTGTATAAATGTATTTGTTGTTGCTGTGTGCCTGTGAGTTAGTTCTAACTCATAGAGAGCCTGTAAATCATTACTTAGAGTAGCTGGTAAGTTTGAACTGCTGACCTTGTGGTTACCAATTCAGGGTTCATAAAGGTATTTACCACCTAGAAATGTGGTTCTAATATATTAAGAAGAAATGTTCAATCGACCGTATTTCAAACAGACTCCCAAGTATGTAAAAATACAGAGTCTACACAACCCATGAAAAGAATAATTAGTGTTATAACTAAAAAATTAATACATGCAATAAAGAATTTTAAAGGGCTAAGACGATATCCAATAAAAATAAGTCTCCTACTACAGACACTTGGTTCCCTTTATTAGCAGCAATCATTATTATCAATTTCTTATATTTCCTCAGAAAGAAATTTAAAGCACTACACAATATTATTATTAAGAACGGCTGTGGTGGTAATCATGCCATGGAGTTGGTTCCGACTCATAGCAACCCTGCTGCATACGGTTTCCAAGGCTGTAAATCTTTACGAGAGCAGAAAGCCTCATCTCCCGCGGAACTGCTGGTAGTTTTGAACTGCTGACCTTGAGGTTAGCAGCCCGACTTGTAACCACTGTAGTTCCATATATTGCTGAATTGGCAAATGTTTTCATCACAATGAAATTTTTTTTAAAAAGAACAAATAGTTCCACTACTTAGTCTATCTTAATTAAAACTCTCCCCTCACACAGAGTCTCTGAATATGTGATTAACAGCTGGTATATCGATGCTTGATGTACAACTAGCACTGAGTGCTAAGTGTATTAGCTCATTTAATCCTCAGATGATCTCAGAGTAATTCTCACAAAACTGCTAATAGATGAAAACTAGAGTTCGGAAAATTTAAGTAACATGCTCAAAGTCACATAGTGGTGAAATCAAAGGTCAAATCTAAGTCATTCTATTCTGATACAATGGGAAATTCTTCAAGTACAAGGCGACTTCAAAAAGTTCATAGAAAATTTTAATTATCTTTTCATTTCATTTTTCATGAACTTTCTACTACCAGTAGAACTCAGAATGGTATACCATATACATACTTGAAGCCTTGTTAAAGTTAAAATAGGAAATGCTGGTGTAGTATAAATTTTTATATGTCCAATCACAGGAAGTTTCTAAAGTTTGTTAAAGTGAAATGTCTAACATCCACCTATTACACTTTTACCATACACGGTATAGAACTTTCCTATACTTGATATGTGGACAAGCTAAACTGAAGCTAATATAATAGTAAAGTTAAGAACTCAAGTTCTAATCTTAGAAGAACTTGAACTTAGACCTTGGTAAACATTCACTTGCTGAATTACCTAAAATAAGGTATCTAATATCTGAACCCAGTTTTTCTTAGAGGGTGAAAAAGAGAGTTAGTGTAAACATTATAACTTAACACTTTCTAAGTTCCTTTGTAACTGACAGCTATCATTTAACCTTCTTTAGTTACTGGAAAAGTTTCCAATTAGGCACTTAAAAAGTGGTTGGTTCTAATTCTAAGAATATACTTCTGCAAAACAAATTATGTAATGTTACAGTTTAATCATAAACACAAGTAGTATACTTTCGCAAAACAAATTATGTTACTTTAATCATCAGCTTAATAACAACTGTACCTTTATTCAATTATGACAACTATTCTTACCCTTTGGGAATAGGGAGTTCCAGAAAATTCTCTAGTTTGGAACTGCAGCTGGCTATAATTTCCATTGGCAATTGAAGGAGGTCCTCTGTAAGTATCAAAACCTAAGAAATAATTTAAATAAATTTGTAAGCAAAAGTATACTGAAACTGTTAAATAGTCTAATTTTATACCATCTAAAGTATAAAGGAGCTCTGGTAGCGTAGTGGTTACGAATCGGGCTGCGAACCTTAAGGTCAGCGGTTCGAAACTACCAGCCGCTCCGCGGGAGAAAGATGAGGCTTTCTACTCCTGTAAAGATTTACACCCTCAGAAACCCTGTACAGGGTCGCTATGGGTCGGAACCGACTCGATGGCACTTAACAACAACAACAACAACAACAAAGTCCTGATGTGGTGCAGTAGGATAAGCACTGGACTGCTAACTTCAAATCCATCCAGCCACTCATTGGAAACTTTATATAGGGTCACTATGAACCAACTCAACACCACATAACAAAATTCAATTGATCCTATAATGCCATCCTTAGATTTATTATTTTCTTTACACGAACTTTACTAATACTGCTTCTACAGTAACACATACATTTATATCACTGTTTGAACGGTCTTAATTCTAATTTTAGAAATTTGCTATCACTAGAATGTAGACTGTAATTTTAAAAGGGTGGTAGTGATAGGGCAATTAAAACTTAAAATATCACTACTATATTCTCCACTCTTATGTTCCTATCTGTGGTATAGTTTGATAGACAAGTATAAAATTATGCATTATCTCATTATGACATCTTTAGAGCAGAGTTATCAATTAACAGAAAGAATTAAAGAAATCATTTATATACATATGCCAAAATTCATTGAAAAATAAGATGGTCAACTATTTTACTTCAATAAGCCACAGGATTAATTTGCTCCCATACAAAAGGTTCTAAGCAAAAATAGGAAGTATACATGGCATTGTCATTATATAACCAACAATGTCAAAAGGGACAAGGTAAAGTAAAAATGGTTTGAGTCAGATACCTATCTAGTAAAATTATTTACAGTAACGAAATTTCATTCAGCACATACCTTTATAACCACCAGGAGAACGATAGGAGTTGATAAGCAGTCTCCCACCATGAGTACATCCTCTAACAGATCCCCGGTTATTGACAAAGGCCTGAGCAGGTCTGGGAAATACATTCGTTTGTGCTGGGTAAAAGGCAAGGTTACCATTGCTTACTTGAATAGTTCCATCAGGATGATAACTTGCTGTTTAAGGAAACAGTTTTAGAGTCCAAGAGTTAAATGGAAATAAAGATTTAATACTCATAATATTTAAAATTCACCATATATACAAGTGCTCAAAAAAAAATAAGTAAAAGGAGTAATATGCAAAAAATATCCTTTATCTTTTCACAGTACAGGTGAGAAGTAAATGAAGTAATTCATGACTTCAGGTCCAGGAATCGACATTTAGTAACTCTTCAACAATTGACTGAAGTCCTGGTGTGACACTGTAGGATAAGCATTGGACTGCGAACTACACGGTCGACAGTTCAAACACACCTGCTGCTCCTCAGAAACCCTAGACACTTAACAACATCAACATCATTTTATTAACCAAGTGCATGGAAATGCTCCATTCACTAACTCAGACTTCAGTTTTAGATAATTCAGTGTTGCTGTTATATGCCATCAAGTCAGTTCTGACTCAGTGACCCTATAAACAACATAAAGAAACACTGCTCAGTCCTGTGCCATCTGCACAATCATTGCTCTGCCTGAGCCCATTGCTGTAGCCACTGTGCCAATCCATCTCTTTGGAGGCTCTTACTCTTTTTCCCCGAGTTTCTACTTTATACCAAGCATGGTTTCTTCCTCGAGGGCACTGGTCCCTCCTGACAAGAGGTCCAAAGTATATGCAACTAATTCTGTCCATCTTTACTTCCAAGGAGCAATCTGGCTGTATTTTTTCCAAGACAGACATGTTCATTCTTCTCGTAGCCCATGATACATTTAATATTTTTCACCAACATCTAATTCAAAAGCATAGATTCTTTGGATCGATTCTAATTCACTGTCCAGCTTTCCCATGCATATATTGTTGCTGTTAGGTACCATCGAGTCAGTTCCAACTCATCTTCACTATATGCACAACAAAATAAAACAGGCTCAGTCCTATGCCATCCTCACAACTGTTACACTTAAATCCACTGCTGCCACCACCACGTCAATCCAGCTCATTGAAGGTCCTTCCTCTTTTTCACTGACGCCTCCACTTTACCAATCATAATGTCCTTCTCCAGGGTCTGATCATTCCTGATAATATGTCCAAAGTATGAAAGAGGAAGTCTCTCCATCCTAGCTTCAAAGGAGCATTCTAGTTGTACTTCTTTCAACACCAGTTTGTTTGTTCCTCTATCAGTCCATGGTACTTTGAATATTCTTTTCCAACACCATAATTCAAATGCATCAATTCTTCTACGGTCTTTCTTAATCATAGTCCAACTTTCACTTGCATATGAAGTGACTGAAAATACCATGGCTTGGATCAGGTAAACAGTCGTCAACTGATTATCCTTGTTCTTGAATAGTTTTAAAAGATCTTGTATGGATTTGCCTAGGATAACATGTCATTTGATTTCTTAACTGTTGTTTTCCATGATTATTGACTGATCAAGTAAAATTAAGTTTTTGACAACTTCAATTTTTTCTTCATTTTATAATGATGTTATTTATTGGTCCAGTTATAAGGATTTTTTTCTTTACAATGACGTGCAATTCATACTGAAGACTGTCTTTGATCTTCATTATAAATATTTCAAGTCTTCTTTACTACTAGCAAGCAAGGCTGTTATCATCTGCAAATTACAGGTTATTAATCCTCCAATCCTGATGCTACATTTTTCATATAACCTAGCTCAGATTATTTGCTCAGCATATAAAATAAATAAGTATGGTGAAAGGATACATACAGCCCTGATTTTAAACCACGTATCCCCCTGTTCCATTCAAACACTTGCCTCTCGGTCTATGTACAGATAGATTCCTTATAAGTACAATTAAGTGTTCTAAAATAAGCATTCTTCTCAATGTTACCCAAAACTTGTCATAATCCACACAGTTGAAAGCCTTTGCATAGTCAATAAAGCACAAGTAAACCTTTTCCTGGTATTCTCTTCTTTCAGCCAAGATTAATCTGACATCTTCAATGACAACCCTAGCTCCAAGTTTTCTTCTGAATTTGACTTGAGTTTCTAGCAGTTCACTATCAATATACTGTTGCAGCCATTTAAAAATTTTCAGCAAAATTTTAATTGTATGTGATATTATGTTGTTCAATCATTTTCACATTCCATTGGGTCACCTGTCTTTAGAATGGATCTCTTCCATTCAGTTGAACAGGTATCTGTAGTCCAAATTTCTTGGCCATAGATGACGATGAGCCTCCAGTTCTGCATCAATTTATTGAAAGATTTAAATTTGTATTCTGTCAATTCCTGGAGCCTTTAGTGCAGCTTGGATTTCTTCCTTCAGTACCATTGGTTCTTAACCATACTGTTACTTCTTGAAATGGTTGAACATCAACCATTCCTTTTTCATATGGTGACTCTCTGTATTCTCTTCATCTTCTTGGCAAAGAGGAGTTAACATTTCCAGTGTAGTATTTGTTTATTGAAACATCTCAATTGGTATTCCGTCCATTCATGTAGACTTGGTTTTTTGCCACTGTCTTCAGTACAGCTTAGACTTCTCCCTTCACTGCCATCAGTTCTTAATTATATGCTACCTTCTAATGGATGACTGTTGACCCGTTCTTTTTAGTACAGTGACATTATATATTCCATCTTCTTTTGATCTTTCTTGCTTCGTTTAGTATTCTGCCATAGAATCCTTCAATATTATAACTTAAAGCGTGATTCTTTTCTCAGTTCTTTCAACTTGAGAAATGCCAAGCATATTATTCATTCCTTTTGGTTTTTGAACTCCAGATCTTTACATAATTCATTAGAAAACTTTACTTTGTCTTCTCTAGCCATACTTTAGAATCTTCGGTTCAGCTCTTTTACTTCATTTCTTCATTTTAGCTACTCAACATTTAAGAACAAGTTAGTCTGTTCTGATATCCATTTCAGTCATTTCTTTCTTTCCTGTCTCCTTAATGACCTTTTGCTTTCTTCATGTATGATATGCTTGATGTCATCCTACAACTCAATAGGGCTCTGGAATACCAACACTAAAAATCTTCAAGAACTTTTTAAATAAAGTGTTCTTTTAAAAAAAACACTACCTCAATCATTGCCTATGATAAAGCAATTAGATTAAAAATACAAACCCACTTCAAGGTTAAATCAATCAAAGTCTATCTTTACAGAAGTTAAAATTAACTGCTGTGACGAGCCTATAAAATAAACATTAACATCATGAAGACCCACCAATCTCTAAAACAATCAACCAACTGTGTAAGATCAAAAGGACAACATTTTCTTAACAGCAAATATGAGAAGGCAAGGAGGGACAGGCAACCGGATGAATGGGAATGGGGAATACAAGGTGGAAATGGGAAAGGTACTAACACATTGCAGGGATTACAGCCAATGTCACAGAAAAATCTGTCTATGAATTATTAAGTGGAGACTAATTTGCTGTGTAAATTTTCACCGAAAGTACAATAAAATGTTCAAAAACTTAATAGGTAAACTTAACTGAATAAAGGAAAAGGCATTGTTTTTCAATAATTCAGAGATGAGATAATACATAGTAATGAAGAAAGAATCTCTTGAAGTGTCACTACAGACTTGCTCTCCATTCAATGAGCTGCCATCTTTGTCTTCAAAACATCACATGCAAAAATCTTACCAGTCTCTTGAGAAAGGACGTGATCTACATGTATGGCTGGCAGTTGACACTGGGGCGGTGTTTGTGTACTTGCTGTAGTAAAACTTTGATTGTAGCCAAGCGAATACGGGGATTCTTTTATTTCTTGTTCTTTTCTTGGAGGAAGGGGTGCACTGACATTAAATACCTTAAAAGACAAAAATACACTTTTTTGTGAAGTTTCATAGAAATGATTAAGGGTGATATCCAACTAAATTCTACAGCTTTCAGTAACTTCCATTTGAGTCATAAAATTCAGGCATTAGAGCAAACTAAATCTTCCTGCTCTTATACTATCATAACAATGCTTATGTAAAAATGAAGACCATACAGAGACAAGGGCTCATTTAAAAAAACTAAAGGGGAATAAAATAATCTACTGTTTACTGTCCAGGCCATATATAAAATAGCATCTATTATCCTTTACTTCCTTATCCTGCTTCACTTTCATCCAAACACTAGACATTATTTACACACCCACACACAGACACACACATGTGAAGAGGCTTCAAAACATTCATGTAAAAAATTCCATTATCTTACAATTTCATTTTTCTGTGAACTTTTTGAAGCCCCCTCATATTCATATATATCTATAAAGGAAATGCTTGTGGTGTAGTGGGTTATGCACTGGGCTGTTAACTGCAGGGCCACCAATTCAAATCTACCAGCCACTCCACAGGAGGAAGATAAGGCTTTTTGTTCCCACAGAGATTTATAGCCTTAGAAACCCTTTACAGCAGGGGTGAGGAATGTCCAACCCACACATTCCTTTAGTCTAGCCAACCACAGTTCCAGTCATCACATTAGGGGTGAGTATGATAATTTTGTAAGGAGCTCTGGTAGCGTAGTGGTTATGAATGGGGCTGCGAACCGCAAGGTCAGCAGTTCAAAACTACCAGCTGCTCCGCAGGAGAAAGATGAGGCTTTCTGCTCCCGTAAAGATTTACAGCCTCGGAAATCCTGTACAGGGTCGCTATGAGTCGGAACCGACTCCATGGCACATAACAACAACAATAATAATGACAATTTTGTATGGCTTGCACATCATGTTACAAAATTTGGCAGAAAAGAGGTTCTCTACCTCTGCTCTACAGGGTCACTATGAGTTAGAATTGAAAGAACAGCACTCAACAACAGTATCTATATATGGGCATATTTGTAACTCTTTCACCTCCATATTAAATCTAAGTTTACTGAGTGTAAAAATTTGTCCTTCTTTATAGCTGCATTACCAGTAATTAAGAACACTGCCTGTCTTCATAATTACCTGTTAAATAAATTAAAATCAACTTAAATAGGTTAAGATTTAAATAGGCAAAGAAGATAAACTGGTATGAACAAAATAGGTACTGTGAAAATGTACCTAATGTAGACTGGTGGGGACTAGTCTGTCAAGTTGTATCAGACTTCAAAAGGTATTAAGTGTCAGGCAAATGAGTTTAATTTCATTCTGTAGTACATTACTGATTACTTAGAAGTATGGAAAAGAGAAAGTGAAATAACATGGGAATATGTTATATGATGAACCAACAAGAAAAGAGAGAAGGCAAAGAAACTAAGATGTTCTAACTGTCCAAGCATGAAGTGGAGAAATTAGTAAATTCCATTGTCTGAATTCACTACTCTATCTCTCTGCTTTGTGCCTGTTTTCCACAGCTACTCTTCTGATCCCAACCATCATCATCCAAAGTACCTAGAGTGGGAAATAAGCACCACAGGAAAGGTAATTTTTGGTTCACTAAGGTTTTATTTTTTGTTTACGATCTTATGCTATTCTGTATTTAGAAAGTAAACATATAAATCTAGTAGTGATGTTATCTTAAAAATGTTTTTTAACCACAAATTATATAGCAGTAAGTAATTCAAAACACCAAACAAATCTAAATAATTCTCCAAGAACCTGCATGAGATCAGGATAAAGTTCAGTAAAAATTTCAACAATGATTTAAAAAGAACATTCTAGTGTATGTCCTATATGTCAGTTTGCTGATGCTACGGAAACATGGCTGGTGTAATATTAGTAATGGTTCATATATTAGACTATTCCTAGAAAATTAGGTTTCTCACCTATGTTGTTGTCATTAAGTGCCATTGAGCCGGTTCCGACTCACAGTGACCCAGTATAGGCTTTCCAAGGAGCAGCTGGTGAATCTGACTTCCGACCTTGTGGTCCAAGCCGACCCCTTGCAGTCCTGCGCTTATCGATAACTGTAGTGCCACACCCAAGTCTTTCTCACCTATGCATTTCAATTTTTTAATATGAGCCCCTCAGCTCTGCCTGCTACTAATTTTCAAAGGAACACCACTGTGATTAAATAACCATTTAAAATTTCTATAGGCTGTGGATTTAGCACTCTTCTGCCATAGTTCCATTTGACAAATGTAAATCCTACCTACCCAAATAGGTACATAATAAAAAATCCAATTTCTGACATAGTACTAGATAATAGATGAAAAGAAGTGATATTTATTTAACAGGACTAATCAACAATTACCCATTCACATTTCATACTCACTGTGTGCATGGCTTGAAAGGGTGTTGTAGTAATGGTTACTGAGCTACTATCTGCAGGTGACTGGAAGACTTGTTCAGAGGCCATTGACATGGGAGGATTTGGAGATGCTAATGAAGATAGCTGCTTGCTTGGGGGAACTGCTGCCTGGGGAGGTAAAATGCAACATCAGCCAATCACCTGTCATGGAAGAAGCAGTTAACTCTAACTAAATTCCAAACTGGCATAAATCAGCGAGTTCTATGGGACAACATCTGGACACAGGAATGAAAAAGAATAGCTTTTGCTTACAATTTCAAATCTCTTTTGCTGAGGACGCAGCACACTAGTATTTGCTGTGCACAGTTGCTGACTAAGTGAAAGGCTTACTCATCAGTCCAAAAGATGAGAAGCTAAAGCTTTTATGAACACACCTTATCCTTCTCCAACCCTGAAATTGTATTAACAAAATAATACAAGCTTGGGCTTAAGAAAAATCCTGGGTTAGCTGCTTGTTGTTGTTTAGTGTTATCAAGTCGATTCTGACCCATAGTAACCCTGTATCAAGAAGGTTTCCAAGGTGCAGCTGGTGAACTTGCACAGCCAACCATGTGGTTCAAAGCAACTTAGCAGTCCAGCACATTGATTCACAGTGCCACACCAGGTTTGGTTGCTTAGTGTTAATTTTTCCTCCATTTTCAAGTCTTATTAGTAAATTTTAAATCAGCTACCTAAAACAGAAAACAAACTTGATCCAAACTTTAAAAATCTTGATCTAAGGTAATAGATTATAAACAGGTTTATAAAGATGCCACAAATCAACTCCTATCAGATTATAAAATAGACAGCTATGAATCCCTTGGTAACAATCCTCTTCCTCAAATGAGAAACAATTTCAGTTTAGACTACATCAGCATCATAAATACCCATGTTTATATTTTCTTCTCACATTTGGTCAAAAACCCCTAAGAGTTGCTAAGTTTATCCCCCCAACGTATCTTTATATTTTACTTTTTATAAAAAATATACGAGGAGGTCTACTTGCACATGGGTTAAGGACTGGGCTACTAACTGCTAGGTGGAAGATTCAAACTGACCAATCACTTTGCAGGAGAAATATGAGGCTGTTTGCTCCTGTGAAGATTTACAACCTCAGGAACCCTATGGAGCAGCTTTATTCCGTCCTACAGGGTCACTGAGTCTAAATTAACTCAGTGGTAATGGGTTTGTTTTCAGGGGTTTATAATCAATACACATTCTTATATACAAGTTACCAATGAGGTGGTTGGGCAAGGAGTAGCTAAATTTATCCAAAAAGTTAGTATCTTACTAACTTCAACAAAGTGCTCAAACTTAGCAAAAACTGTCAATTAAAGATTATTAAAGACAAACTTAGGATTTTTAAGAACCACAATTCTGACAAAATACTTTTGACAAAATCAGTCAAAAAATTAATAAAATTCATTTCAACAATCAATGCTAGAATTGACACCATAAAGTGTCAATTGAAACAACCACTGTGACCAGCAACACAATAGAAGGACCTGGACAGAATGGGAGAAAATGTACAACAAATTCAAATTCCTAAAAAAGGCCATACTGAGAGAGACTAGAGGAACCCCTAAGATCATCTTCCCTTTGAACTTGGAAGTAAAACTATTTTCGGAGGTTACCTTTCAACCAAATTAACAGATTAGTTTATAAAGATTCATAGCTGTTAAGTTAACCCATGAGTAATATGCTCTCTTAAATAACCATGTATGAGACCTAATGATCAACATTTACCCAAAAACAAAGATGAGAAGGGAACTGAGATCAACAGAAAAAGAACTAACAGAATGGAAAATAATGGAAATGCTAATACACTATAAACATGGTAGCCAATGTCACAAAACAATCTGTATTAAAACTGTTAAAATGAGAATCTAATTTGCTGTTTAAACTTTCACCTAAAATATTTTTAAGAATTAAAAACAAAGTCTATTAATAAGACTACAGCTTATATGAATAAATATTTTTCTTGTAAATATTCCTTCCATGTAAATACATTGAGAAACTTCACAATCCGACCTAAACCTTTTCACTCTCTTTAAATATTAGCAATTTTGGCATTTATTACATCTGATATAGCCAACAACACATTCTTAAATCCACTTACATGTCAAAGTCACAAAAAGTTACTTACGTAAATTTCAGGATTATAATCTCTACAGAAAATACATTAATGAAGCATAAATGGTAAATCATTCAACTGATCATCCTTGTAATTCATACACTAAACTAGTTCTTCTATTCTTTAAGACAGAAAAGAAATGAAGACAAATGGTGTTTTATTACCTCAGGAGCCTCTGAGGTCATAAACTCTGTTTCAGTTCCAGAAGAGGCCTGATCGGCAGTAAGCAAACAAGCATTTGATCTACAAGTAACTGGAGAAGTAGTAGCCTAGACACAGAAAGATACAAAATACTGTAAAAGGCATTTTTTTGCTCCCTTGAGTTCTGCTTTCCTAATAGATCACTCATATTGAGCCATCACTGGTGCCAGACACTACACTAAACATTTATACATATTACTGTATTTAATCCTCACAATAATCCTATGAGGGAGGTATAGACAGAGATTATTGACAGGCAGGCAGTGACAAAGATTGTTGTGTTGTTGTCAAGTGCCATTGAGTCGGTTCCGACCCATAGCGAACCTGTATAGGATTTCCAAGGAACACCAACCTTGCAGTTCAAACCAACATTCAAGTCCATCGCCATTAACCCACAGCGCCACACCAGGAGTCCCAAATAACGATTAATTCACCAAAATTCATACTAAAATAGTGGCGCTGATCATCAAACCCAAGCACTCTACTACACTATGCTTCCAAAAGGCCTAGTCACCAAAGCTACACATACAAACGTATCTTCACTAATCAAGATCCTTGACCCTAGAAAGCCATGGCCAAATTTTAAATTCTAACACTTGACAGCAGTTCAATGGCAGATGAATCCAGGACACATTTAACCCTCTCAGAATAGCTTGCTAGAGGCCATCATCATAACTGTTTTTACTCAAGTGCTCCCAACATCTTAGAGTTATGTAAAAGTATAAATAGAAAAGATAAGCTCTATATAAATCAGATGGCACCAAAATTCTAACAAAAAGTTAAAACTGATAATACAAAAATAAAACATGGGAATAAGCACAGTTAGATATTGACTGTGACCAATAAAGATCCCAGAAAGTGATTAGGAAGGAATTCTAAGGTACTGAAAAGTATTAGGACATAACAGAGAGACATCTACAAAAATTTAGCAACTGAAGTCTCTGAAGCCACTCCTAATTATCTAAATGCTTCTATATGGTTTGTAGAAAATGGAGTAATAAAATGGAAGAAATGGGGAAATTAATAAACAGTAATCAAACACTGAGTAGCAATGTCTCATTGACTTTCTCAAAGAGTTAGAAGAGTAAGAAATGTAAGTTTTTAAAAAATCTTAAAAGTGAAAAAGCCAACTCCCTATCCACTAAGGCCAAAAAACAGTGAAATCTTTTAGGATATCATATATACTGGAGTGGAGTCCTGGTATGGCGCTGTGAGTTAATGTGCCAGACTGCAAAGCCATTTGAACTGCAAGGTCGGTGGTTCAAGCTCACCAGCTGCTCCTTGGAAACCCTATACAAGGTTGCTATGGGTCAGAACCGACTTGACAGCACTACACAACAACAACGTATACTGGAGTATCTTATATACTTAAATAAATACACATATAGTTTAGATCTGACCAAAATATAAATGCTTTTACAAGACTGAAATTATTTCCTAAACTTTACTTGTTGTTGTTGTTGTTAAGTGCCATCAAGTCGGTTCCGACCCATAGCGACCCTGTATAGGATTTCCGAGGAGCAGCTGGTGAGCTTGAACTGCTGACCCTGCAGTTCAAATGGCTTTGCAATCTGGCCCACAGCACCACAGCAGGACTCCAAACTTTACTTGTAGATACCAATTAAAATAATGTGACAACTGCTTAACACAAGTAGGCCTTGCTGTTGTGGTCACATTCAGTATCTATTACTAAAAGAAGATTCATTGATGTTAAGTTAAAGCAACTCAGTCCACATGGCAGTTAAGCTTTAAAACACTTTTGAATTTTAGTTAAAAGTCTCACTTAACAAACAAACAAAAAAAATAAGGACAGCATGTTTATATTAATATTTATTTAGAAGTAGTTCTGGCTTCCAAGTTATTGCTCCTAACTAGATCAGTTGTAGGTAATTCAAGCACTGGTGAGTTTATAAACATGGTATTTAAGAACAATGATCCCAAAGACAACTGTGCAGATTCACAAAGGGAGCTTATTAAAGCATACATGCCTAGAGACCACATATGAAAACTCTTACCCATAAAGTCAAAGGTGAGATGTAGGAACATACATACTTTCAAGATGATTCTGATGCAGCCATCCCATAGAGCTGCACTAAAATACTAAATTAGCCTATTAATTTTCCAAGAAAAATTTAACTTCTCAATTGACAATCTTATGTAGAACTCTAATTGTTAGAGCAAACAGTTTTCATTTTAGCAGTGAGTGGGGCTGGGGAAAGTAAGACAAAACTCCACTTGCATACCTTGCTTGACAAGCACACTTTGAAAACTGAGCCACACTTTATATATAAACCAATGCAAGCAAAAGTACTCATTCAAAAGTTTAGGGAAGGGAAAACTACAATTGTTGAAATCTCTAATCAACAGTCACAAGCTACTTATAGGCTAGATAATACTACAAGGTAGGTACAGACAGAGGTTATTGACAGACAGGCAGACACAAATATTGTTGTTTGTCAAAAAGTTTTCACAGGGACATTCAGAAAATTTTTTAAAAGGTAATTACTAAAAAACTAGTGACTCTGGGGCTGATGAAAATGCAAAGCGCTATTTAGAGATCTCAATGATCTGGGCCCATTTTATCTCTAAGTGTGTTCTGTGGAAATTAGTTCCTTGGAATAGGTATATGTGTTGCGGGGTGGGGAATTGTTTAACCTCAGGTTAAAAAAATTAATTTCTTTGCTTAGATTTTTCACTATGCTGATATACAAAATTATTTAGGTGACTCAAATAGCAAAGTAACACAGGCATAAATGGGTTCGGTTCCAGACCTTTGCAATAAAACTGATTCACATGAATTCTCTGGAAATTTTTTGGAAATTTGAAAATTGAGCAATTATTTGTTGAATGTACAACTGATGATTTGCTCTGTAAACCTTAACTCAATTCACAATAACAAGTTAAAAAAAAAAAAGATTTATAGTTTTAGAAATCCTATAAAGGGTCGCTAAGAGTCAAAACTGCCATAGAATTGGCAGTGGGTTTGGATTTTTTGTTTTGTTTTGTAATCCACTAAAAGTCCTAGTGTGGTGCTGTAGGATAAGCACTGGACCACAAGGTTGTTGGTTCAAACCTACCAGTCACTCCTCAGAAACCCTAAACAGGGTTGCTATGAGTCAGAACCAACTCAACAGCACGTAACAACAAATGTGCGACAGCATTATGAAAAAGTTTGAAATATTGTGAGAATTACCAAAATGTGACACACACACACACAAAGTATGCACATGTTGTTTGATAAATGGCAACAATAGGTTTGCTCACCACAGGACTGTCACAAAGCTTCAATTTGTAAAAGTGTACTATCTGCAAGGCGCAATTAAATGGAATGCATAAAATGAGGTATGCCTGTTATTCTTCAGACAAGGAAGCTACGAATTGCTCAGACTTGCTCTTTACTTATTGAAGTCAGCTAATCTTTATTTTATGTCTCTTCAGAAAATCTTTTTTGGATTAATTGTACTGAATATAGAAAACGAACTATCATTAGAACATTTTTAATAATTTAGTTAGGTATACTAGAATCAGTACATCTAATCATTTCTGCCATACAAGATGTTCTATGAACACACAAGAGAAAGTGAAAAATTTGGAGATGTTACCTGTAATGACTCTTGAAGAAAATCATTTTCAGTGGGTAGATTTTGTTCTGCAGATGCTGCAGAGAATGAAACAAACAGTAAACTACCAAAAGTGGAGAAAAATTTATGTATATTAATTGGTTGGAAACTAAAACTTAACATTTCATTAAAAAAAAAAAGCAAAAGTTGGCAGACTGTCAAATTTATCATGCATTTTCTATAGATGCTTATAAAAGTGTCAAGAGAGGCTTGTAGAAGAATGAGAAATTAAGTGATTCTAAAGGTGATTCACAGGGAGGTTTTAAGGTTAAGTGTGCAAAAGCAGCACTTCAACCTATGATTTTTAAAAATAACTGGTAACAGTAATCTTGAAGATAAAACCAGAAAACCGGAGCTATCATGAAAAATGATTAAATGACACATGAGCTTAAAAGCCTTTAAAGAGTAAGGCTTAGCTGAGTCATGTTTCTTTGTTATTGTTTTCTTTAATTATGTGTATTAATATGCTTTTCAATGACATCATTTCCAAGTTTGGTTTCCTCTTACCAATGCCCAACACTCGTGTGAAAATTAAAACCGCTTGTCGTGAAGTCAATTTCAACTCATAGCAACCCTACAGGGCAGAACAGAACTGGAGCTTCCAAGGCTGTAAGTCTTTACAGAAGCAGAATTTTTTTTTTTTTTAATGTTTTAGTGTGCTAGTTTACATGGGAGAACATTAGCTTTACATTCATCCTATCGTATATTGCTACACTGCCATGGTTACAATCCCCTCCATGCATCATCAACCAACCAAAGGGTACATCCCCCAAGCCTGCCCCCTGGTCATCAGCACACTGCTCCTCCTTCTCTGGGTCTAGAGTTCCCAGCCACTCCATCTCTCCACATCATCATCTCCACCCCCATCTCTGTCGTCAGTTTCTCTGGGTAGGATCCCACACTCCACTCTTTACAGAAGCAGATTGCCATATTCTTCTCTTGTGGAGCACCTGGTAGGTTCTAATCACTGTCTTTTTGGTTGGCAGTCAAGCAACTTAACTACTGCACCACCAGAGCTCCTTTCACTTTGTTAATTACCCTCTATTTGCCTTTTCCCCCACAAATTACTGCATTGGTCTTCAGGCTAGTATATACTACTACTCACTAAAACTGAAATAGCTTTGATTATATCACTCTCCTCCCAAGAGAAATTAGCATAAATTATAAAGCCCAAGCTTAGAAGCATCAGATTTAAATCAAGGCTTCATCATTAGTTACTGTGTTAGTCACTGTATCACTGCATTATTTCACTTGCAGTTTTAGAATCCAAAGGCGTCAACACAGGAATTAAAAGTCCAAAGGAATCAAGCAAGGTTTAGTCAGAATTCCCTCCAAGAACTAAGTAAATTATAAAATTTGCTAATGGGTATTTCCATTCACACATGTGAAGATGGTTTACAAAACTCAACCAAAATAGGTCAGTATATCCTACAGATAACTTACATAAAACTCTGATAAGAGATGGATACGTTTAGATTAAATTAAGAGACATAGTTAGACCCTTAAAATATCTGGAATAAAATAGCGTGCGAAACAACTGTTAGACTTAAAACTATTTGTGCCAAGTCTTTAGAGTAATTACATACCTACTGGGCTACTTGTGGTAACTGAAGGTGACTGTGATAAAGGAATTGCACTTGAAGGTTTGTCAAAATCCAAAACAGATTCCTAAAGGCAAGATTTTAAACAATGAGTAGGAATGAAGAGTATGCATTCAAACGCTATTATTGAGTTGCTCATGTTGCTGCCCACAGCTTATCAGCTATTGCTGTTGTTTTTAAATGTCATCAAGTCGGTTCTGACTCATAGTGATCCTGTATAGTTTCCGAGGAGTGACTGGTGAGCTTAAACCACCGACCTTGTGGTTCAAACTGACCTGGCAGTTTATTGCATTAATCTGCAGCACCACACCCAAATTCCATTAGCTATACACATCTAATAACTACTGCAAGATGTTAAAAACTGAAGTTAAAAACTTAAGTTTTTATAGGAAAAGGTGTAAGAGTTAAATATTAAATCTAAAGTAAATGCCAACTCTTAATGTGGGACAAGCGTTACAACGATAGTAGTAATTCAACAATCTAATTTAGAAAAGTAGCTCCTGACCTGACGCATTAATCCTAGTCTAGGCTGAACTCTCCTTTATTATACTCAACTAGTGAGAGTGTCTATTTTACCTCAACCACTTACTCATGCTGTTAGACACTCTCATGAGAAAACATTGTATTAATTCATTTCCTTATCTCGGAGCTCTCCCAGAAAAGAATATAACATTTTAATTAAACCAAACTAAAATTTTAGTTCTTTTATTGATCCTCAAATACCCTGATGACTGACGTAGGCAACTGTTTCATTATAAAGATAAGCAGAAGCCAGCGATTAAGTAACTATTCATAAGTGATATAGCTAGTAAGTGACAGAACAGGGCCTTAAATATTCACCTAACCCCAAAGCTCAGATCTTATTACATGGCAATATAGCATATTTGACTATTTCAGGACTCAGTAATACTATTTCAAATTTCTGAAATAACCACCCTACAACTTAGCACTTAACCATTGATTTAGTATAAGTTTACAATCTTCTGGAATATAAATTCTTTGAAAGCAATGAGTATCTCATTTCCTATACACAAATGGTAGCTAAGAGAATATATGTTATAAAAGTAGGTTCCTTTAAGTGTGTGTGTGGATTATTCATAACAAATTTATAAAGTAGGAACTATTATTCTCATTTAAAGATGAAAAAAAAAAAATGTAGGCAGAGTTAAGTAATTTACATAAGGTATTAGAGCTAGAAGTGGCAGTCAAGATTCATACTCAGAATCCATGCTAACTTCAGAATGCTTCCGATTAGAAATTATGGCCCATATATCATTTAAGATTCTTTAAGTGACTCATACTTGCATAAAGTTACAAGTTCCTTGAATCTGGGTCATCAGATCCTGCAGTTTTTCTTTCCTCAGTATTGGATCCTTTGGAAGAGTAGAGGAAGAACCTACAGGCTGATGCATAAGCTTAGGCACCTAGAAAATTAACCCATAATGTGTAAGAGTGAAATTCAAATGTAATGGTCTAAATCAGGAAACCAAAGCTTATAACTAAACCAAATCCACTGCTGTCCAGTCAATTCCAACTCATAACTAGCTTATTACTACATCCAAACACATAGCAATACTTTTATCAGATTCCTGTCCAGAATTTCTACATAAATGTGTTTTATAAATAATTTATACAACTATAAACAGCTCTTCCCCCTTTCAAACCACTTTAATGGAAATCTTTCTAAAATATAAAACATTTTCTGTTTAAAGGGTAGCTAGCACTCATAACAAGGAAATTGTTATTCTTTTACATATAAACTACCGTATTTCTTCTATAAGATACCACTGACTATGAAGCCCACTATAGATACTTTGCCCATAAAAACATTACAGCTACATTAAATATATACCCATTTTTAAGATGCATCTAATTTCAGAACCATTAAGATGTTTAAAACATATGTATGTATATATATGTGTATATGTATATATATATACTTGTATGTATATACAAACACACACATATATAATACATATAGGAGTCCTGGTGTGACACTGTAGGATAATCATTGGATTGCTAACCACAAGGTTGGTGGTTCAAACCCATTAGCCACTCCTTAGAAACCCTGTAGAGTCGCTATGAGTCAGAACTGGCTCAATAGCACTTAACAAATTATATATCTATATCTATATGTATATACCCTAGAAATTAAAAACTACATTATATTACATTTTGCATAAAATAAGCATACACTGAAAGCTACTGATGTTGTAGCACTGCAGGATAAATACTGGAGTGCTAACCACAAGGAATGCTGTTCAAACCCATCAGCAGCTCCTTGGAAATCCTATACAAGGTCACTATGATTTGGAACCAATTCGATGGCACTGAACAACAATAAAATTGGTTTTTAGATATAAGTTTCTCAAAATATTCATGATATTACATTTCCTGTAACACAGTGTCTGATTAATGAAGACTAACTTCTGCAGGATCAGAAAGAAGCTAAATTAATTAATAGCACTTAAAGAAAAGGAGGAGAGCAAAACAAGATAACTCAAATTCTCTTCCCATAATGTAGAACTGAGTTAAGAGTAATTTATTCACTTACAGAACACAAACTTTGATTTGCCTTAGCAAAACATTTTCCACAGTTAGTGGGCCAACATCTTTTCAGAGAGCTTTTGACCAAAATGGCATGGAAGTATAAGGAATACCACCATAAGACATAAACAACATCAAACAAAGTACCAATAATGCTAATTATGGCTGGTGGTGGTTATGTGTCACTGAGTCAGTTCCAACTCATAGCAACCCTGTACAGGGTTTCTGAGGCTGTAAATCTTTACGGGAGAAGAAAGACTCATCTTTCTCCCGTGGAACAACTGGTAGTTTCGAACTGCTAACCCTGCAGTTCACAGCTCAATTCATAACCACTATGCTACCAGAGCTCCTTGTAATTTATAATAGAAGACAACACTAATGCAGCACTGCATTTAAGGATTATCCACTACAGGCCGTCTTATCTTTCTGAAATCAGTTCTTTAACATTAACAGGTAGTGGTGGTGGTGGTGGTACGCCATGGAGTCTATTCTGACTCACTGCGACCCTGCTTAGGGTTTCTGAGGCTGTAAATCTTTACGGACTCAAGAAAGCCTCAATGGCTGGTAGTTGCAAACTGTTTTTCTTGAGGTTAGCAGCCTAACTTGTAACCACTATGCTACCAGAGCTCCTTAACATTAACAGGATGTGGCCTTAAATTTAAACTAAATCTTGTATCGCAAAATCTAGCTACAGAACATTTAATGTCTACAGTTTCCTATCTCCAGACAATTCTTACTTTGAAATGGAAATAATTTAGATCCTTCCCCCAACTATTGGAGTATCTGCAATCACTGTGTACCTTCTTCCTACAAGTATAGGGTAATCTGAGAGAGTCTAACAAATGAGTGAAAGGAATCAAGAGAATACAAAATATGTAACCTTTTATCAGAAAAAGTCACCCAGGAAGATCATGAGAAGATAATGAGTGCAGTATCAACAAGTCTCCCACGCTGTGATGTACATTTACATCACCTACTCTTTCATATCTTATCTGAAACATCTACCATTTCAGTATCATAAAATTAAAATTTTGGCACTGAAACTTAACATATTTTAATTGTGAAAACGTGATCTTAGCTTAGGTCCAAGAGTTGGTTATCTTACAATTTTTCTAAAGAAAATAATAAATCTACCCAGTAAAGAGTTAAGTGACTTATATACTTATTTAGCTTGATACATTAATTTAACATGGGTTTTCTTGATTTTTTTTTTAAAACAGAACTAAAGTTACCATTACTAAAACTCTATTGATGCTTACATTGACAGAGACAGATTATTATAGCTCAACTCACATCTTTGGGTTCTGTATTAAACTTCCTGGGCAGGAGCTGGTCATTTGGAATGAGGCTTGCTGTAGTTACTGACCAGGACTTTGGGGATAGCTGTGACTGCAGTATTAAAGGATGTGTTTGACTTTCAACATCATTTCCCCAAGATTTTATAGTCTCTGGCTGTCTTGAGTCCTGTTCATCACACATGGGAGTCGTCCATGATTTGGTGATGGCCTGTTCACTCTGCAAAGAAGGTACCCAAGGTTTTGGAGTTTGCTTCATTGGCTCGTTTTCTTTCTGCAGCTGAACTGGCCAAGGCTTTGGTATTTCCTGCTTCTTCTGCTCCTCTTGAATATACCCTGCTTTCGACTTAGAAATTTCTTGCTTACACTGGCCAGGAGTTGGCTTGAGTTTGGAGGTCTCCTGCTGCTTCTGCTCTTCCTGCAGAGCAGACCTAAATTTTGAAACCTCTTGTTTCTTTTGCTCTAAAGAAGTATTTTTTGATAACTTCTGGTGCTTAACAGGAGACTCCCAGGACTTGCAGGATTCCTGCTGCTTCTCCTGATTGTCTGGTTCTTTGAGCATATTCCAGCATTTAGGTTGATTTGGTTCACTAACATAGTTTTCTTCCCAGGATTGCTCTTCTTCATCTTGTTGGTTTGAATAATCTACTTCTGTCAAGTAGCGTCTGTTAAGAAACTAGACCAGAGCAATAATGTGCTTGAGCCACAAAATTTGCAGAAGACTTTGAGGGAAATATTTAACTCTAAGTATTATTAAGTTCATTTGTTGGAGAGACTGTACTAATATCAAACTTCTCTTATTTTAAGAGCCTGCCCTACTTCCTTACCCGTTCTATTCCCCTCAATTAACAAAAATTGAAAATTTGATTCCTCAAAAGAAGAAGCTGTATGTTTGACTCACCTATGACTGACAAGGACTGCACCTTATGGTGCCACATTTGACCACTTGTACCAAGGTTATTCAGTCCTTGAGCAGTTATGAACAATCTACCGCTCAATCTACCCGTTTGACTCCCTTGAAAGTTAAGGCAAAATTATACTATTCAGTAGTTCAGAATTATACTATTTAACCTTAAGCTTTGTTTTCTGAATTACCAGCCTTTTCTTTATTTCCCCTAGGTATCAATAACACTGTGTCTTCTTCTGCCTTCCCCATTCTTTTCTGCTTTTATGAATTTCAACAGAATTTCAGTATGAGAACCTTCTTGTGCTACTAGCATGAATAAATTCTGGACAGCAAAGTCCCATTCATCTTCAAATTCTAACAATAATAACAACAGTTACTGGGTGCCATGCT
The DNA here is from genome assembly GCF_000296735.1 of Chrysochloris asiatica. Taxonomy (NCBI): domain Eukaryota; kingdom Metazoa; phylum Chordata; class Mammalia; order Afrosoricida; family Chrysochloridae; genus Chrysochloris; species Chrysochloris asiatica. The sequence goes on from NW_006408817.1 coordinate 526,878, forward strand.
AAATTCTATATAATTTCAGATTTAAAGTAACTGTTTTAATTCTCAGGAGAACCCCAGAAGCGAGACATTATTAATTATTTCCATTTTATGAGTGGGAATAACAAACAGAAAACTGAGCTAGATATACTGTCCAAAGTCACTAACCTAGTAAGCTACCAAGCCTGGATTCAATCAAAAGCAGTCTGGTCCAGAACCTTGGCTTTTACCTATGATACTATAATAAGTCTCAAAATCCAACATCAACTACTTTTCAGCATCTTACCTCTTGTGGCTGTATCTCTGACTGTGTGAGTCCCACAAGAGACTCTGGAAAGATAAATAAGATATTAAATAAACACTAAGTAAACTACATACTAGTTTTAGATTGATTACAACTGTATAATTCATTCCAGTAATACACGTATGTTTCAGAAGACTCAAAGGGGTAGCAGAAAAAAGGATGGCACAAGTATATGCATGACATACGTAATTCTGACTACTGCTTGTTAGTTAAAAGCATAAGGTCTGACCAGTCTGGAACAGCTATAGGAACAGAAGATATTTCTTGAAAAAAAGACCAGCAGGAAAAATCCAAAACAAAAATAGCAGTCTGATTGCCTACTACAAGAACAAGCAAGTTGTTTACCAGGGAGCCATTAAGACAAGCAATTAAGTCCCTTCAGGACAAATCCCCCTCTAAGACTGACATTCAAAGGGAACACATGAGCAGGCATGTAAGATTGCTGGTGACCATGCTGGTCCACTCGTGAGTGGAAGTGGGGAAATGGAGCAATGAAGATATGGGCTAAGTTCAACCACATTCCATAGATTCCCATTAACCTGAAGATGAGAGAGAGAAGAGGAAGAGATGGTTGGTCTTAAGTGCAGTGAGACCTGAGATTCCTGAGCCCATTGACAAGGACACAGACACGGAGGGCTAGAGCTGAGAGTAAGCATCCAGCTGATATGAAGTGAAGGAAGATGCACAAGAACACCCAAACTTGCAATAAGTACCCATATGATCTAGTACCAAAGCGACCTAGCCTGATGGCTTGATAATCAGACCTCCACTAGAGAAGATAAAAAAAATTTTTTTTGGTAAAGGAAACAAGTGTAAATTGCTACAATTTGATGAACTGGTCTATACTTATGGATGTAGTAGTTCAAAATACTGAGAGGGAAGGATTAATCCTATCCCCTTTGTACACAGGGTTGATACGGATAGACAACAAGACATTGGCTACCTAAAATGAGGGGCTAGAAAAGCACAAAGTGACTTGTTTACAAGTTTTCAAGAAAGCGTTTAATTTCAGAGTGTGTCCAGGAAGGTAGAATCCCCACTGAATAGTTTTCATTTTGTCTAGACGGGTCTGGTGAAAGGATATGGGGATAAGATTCTTATGATTCAATAGTAATTGTTATCACGACAAATTGCAACTGTCACAGCTATAAAGGTATAAGTTTTTAACAACACGGGGAGTAATCTTACAATCCAGGAACAGAGGACCCTAGGACCATCAAGGGAGAAGAGTATAAGCGGAATAATTCTGGAACTCTATCCAGAGAAGCAGTGACACCGGAGGAGGAGGCAGAGATGAAGCCATGGAGAGAAAGAGCAGCTGAAGACTCTAGACTCAAGGAAAAAAGAAAGGCTGTGTGCTGGCAGCCAGGAGGCTTGCAGAACGTGCTCTTTAGTTGTTTAAATGATATTTTCCTGAGTATTTTTGTGTACATCCAAAAAAAAAAAAAAACCAGAGGGAATAGATGCAAATACTGTTGAAATGATGATGCACAGAGGATATCGTAATCATTGCAATGAAATGATGAGTGTAAAACCAATGTTCTCCCATGTAAAGTATCACTCAATTCACACACACACACACACACACACACACACACACACAAAAAGCATGTGGTCTAAAACTAGTAGCTCTCTTACATAAAATCACTTTGCTAAAGTCAAGTATTAGGTTTTTTTTTTTATTATTATTTCTGATGGAGAGTAAGACTATCTCCTCTTACCCACAAACACAGTTTCTCACAAATTAGAAGTACAGCTCATATCCCAAGGGGTAAAAATGAGTCATCTCAAAATTGAGCACATAAAAAGGCCTCTGAAGAGCCATTTGAAGGATGAGGAATGTGGGGATAGCAGTACTTAAAACACTGGGCTCAAGAACTAAGAGGAAGTGAACATGGAAAATGACATGAATATTCCTAGAGGTGATCTCTGAACCCTGCATGAACTCCCTTCTTTAAAAGAGCTATTTCTTAAATAAATCCAGCCTAAGACACAAATGCAACAGTACCATTTGCTAAAAATATTTCTTCCCCAAGACAATGGTAATTTGATAACTTTATTTCTTTTACTGATTTTGAATTTTTTTTCCCTAAATCATTATTTTAACCTTGGGTTATTTACATTCATGTTCTACTACAATGGTAAATTCTTTAACAGAGACGTTCATCCAAATTCCATAAACACCCCCTTTTAATCAGTGTATGCTCTTCGAACAAAATATAACCTAATGTTTCTATTATGGTTCTATATGGACTCACGATAATAATGCCTAAAGATGTTTTCTAAACCTACTCTTGTCGAGCAGCTTGTGAAGGTTTCCATTCACATACAATCTAACAAATTATAATAAGGAAATAATTTCACAGTAACTTGGCTCATTTTTGGTAAATCCAACCACTGTAGAGAATTTCAGAAATATTAACAAACCTGGCTCTCTGATTGGTTCCATTTTCAATAATTGTTTCATCTTCTCTGATTTTATCAACATTTCTTCTTCCACTGATATTTCTTTTTCCTTACCATTTTGGGGAACTGGAATACTTTCAAAATATCCTGAGTTCATCAATTTAGACAACAAAGCTTTCACATGTTTGTCTAAGAAAGAATGATTAAGTCTCAGTTATCACATAAGCTAATAATTAAAAATACAAGTAATAGAAGTCCTATTTTAACCCTAGTTATAGCCTGTCATTACAATATATGTAGTTCCTGGATTACAACCAAATTTCATTCCTATATCTGTCTGTAAATTGAATTTATACATAAATCAGAACAATTGAATTTATACATAAATCAGAATGGACAGTGTCTAACAGCAGTTCTAACATCAAATGTTGGTCTTAGTATATCATTTACAGTGTGCCTTTCTATACATAAAAAGCATAAAAAACATACTTTCAGAGACACTAAAAATCTTTAACATAATAATAAAGTATTAATAATAATGTTTTGATGTGTATTGCAAAGTAGCCCCAGTTTGCTATTACGAATCATTTTTGTTGTTGTGAAGTGCCCTCAAGTTGATTTTGACCCATAACAACCCTGTACAGGGTTTCCAAGGAGTAACTGGAGAGCTTGAACCATCAACCTTGCAGTTCATACTTGACTTTGCAGTCCAGCACATTAACCCACAAGTGTCACACCATGACTCTTGTACCTCAAACTTTTAATATACTAGGTTTTATAGAGGTTAGTTCATAACTATGGGTGTTTGTAACTCAGTGGCTGTTTGCAGTCTACATTAGGGAGATTCACAGATCGTGTCAGTACCATGGAAAGTAGCTGAGTAAAAACCCATTATTATTTTCATGGAGTCCTGGTGTGATGTTGTTGTTGTTGTTATGTGCCATCGAGTCGGTTCCGACCCATAGCGACCCTGTATAGGGTTTCCGAGGGTGTAAATCTTTACGGGAGTAGAAAGCCTCATCTTTCTCCCGCGGAGCAGCTGGTAGTTTCGAACCGCTGACCTTAAGGTTCGCAGCCCGATTCGTAACCACTACGCTACCAGAGTGGTGTGATACTGTGGGATAAAGCACTGGACCACCAAGGTTGGTTTGAACCACAAGGTCAGTGGTTCAAACTCACCATCCGCTTCTTGGAAACCCTATACGGGGTTACTGTAAGTCAGAACCAACCCGAAGGCACTTAACAACAAAAACAATTATTTTCTTTCATAAATCAGTATTGAGGTATAATTTACAAATAATAAAATTTACCCATTTTAAGTATACAGTTTTAGCAACTCTATAAACATGTTAACTCCACCAGAACCATGAAATAAAGTATTTGTAACACCCCAAAAGTTCCCTCATTCCCCTTTTACAATCAATCTTCCTTGCACCTTTTAGCAAACATCGACTTGCTATCATTCTAGAATTTTACATATAATTTACTCTTTTTTTAATCAGGCTTCTTTCACTCAGTATAATTACTTTGAGAGTCATTCATGTTGCTACGTGTATCAATAGTTCATTTTTTTTTTTTATTGCAGAGTAGTATTTATTGTAAGAATTGATTGGTTGTATGCTTAATTTTTTAAGAAACTGCCAAACTATTTTCCAAAGTGCATTGTTTTGCATTCTAACCTACAAATTTATTTTCAATTATAACTTAAACTTGGATGAACTGAGGACTATTCAGGTAGTCATACATATTTAGATTTTTTTAAAAGGACACAAATGCTATTAGCAAAAATACTTACTAGAATCTAATGAGTTTTCATATTCTAAGCTAGTATACAAAACTATGTGCTTCATGTTGGACATTTGTACTTGGTCATTTCCCCAAAAAGCTATTGAAGAGGCTCTCTTTTTCCAGATCATTAGATACAGTGCTTCAATAATAGACTCTGTAGTCAAACCATTGATATTTCCTTTGGCTGATTAGATAGAGAAGCCTACATATTAACACTGTGTGGATATAAGATTCTTAAATAAAGTGGGGAGCCCTGACGGTGTAGTAGGTTACAATTTGGGCTGCTAATGGAAGAGTCAACAGTTCGAATCCACCAGCAACTCCACAGGAGAAAGATGAGACTATCTGCTCCTGTGAAGAGTTATAGCCCCAGAACCTTATACAGGGTCGGTATGAGTTGTAACTGACAACTGCAAACAATAACAACAACAAATCAAACAGCACTATCTCTACTATACTGAGAGAACAGGGAAATGAACCCCAAAATGGACAAACTATTGTTGAAGCTAGCTCTTTCGTTACTGTCAAGTACTGTTGAGTCAGTTCCAACTCACAGCGACACTGTATAGGGTTTTCAAGGAGCGACTGCACTAGTATTTCCCAAATCACATTGACATGCCACTTCAATATTCTCCCTAAATTTAATTTTAGTGAATACGACTGATTACACAATAGCTTTTTTTAATGGAACAAAAGGGATTATTCTCCTGATGAATACAGTACTGTCAGACATGTAAGTTCTAATGGACTGCCACAATGTAGGCCGATAATATCATACTAAACTTATAAATATACAGTTTAATATTTACTGCATAAGTCCCAAATAGAAAAAACTCACATGTGGTTCCTACCACTGCTTTCTCACTACCTTCCAAAAGGTCCCAAAAGTACAAGGATGATTGCTCCATCTGGTCTTCAACACTGACAAGGAAAACCAGCAGCAGGACAAAGTGGCTTTAGAAGTACATATATGTGTTTATCTATATATATCTATATACAGAAGTACAAATGGAACAGTACAACTTACGCATTGTAAGCTACTGACACAGTCAAGATATTCAAATGTTGTATATTAATTCTTTGGAAATAAAAATGGAAACTTTATAAAAGGTTACTAGTTTCCCACTTACGGATTTAAAATGTAAGCATTTTTTCTTAAAACAACTAAAATAAAGACCAAATACAGCTATTGAAGAATAGACCAAGAAGAATCTGCCAATGCAATTATTTGTTAACAAGAATATGTCCTAGGTGGAAGCACACACTTATGGAAATCCTAAGAGCTGCGTCCAACTTTAGACAGGGCATAAAGTAAGATATATTCCCTGTACCCACCAAAGTGCAGTACCAGTGAAGTAATAATGACAGAGAAGACCATCAACATAGGACTAAAAAGACATATGCTATACATGGGTAACCACAAGTTTCGTTAGCTTTTTTCCTGACACAAAGTTGATTTCTAATAAAAGCTACATTCTGACTCTGTTCAGCACGGCTTACTTAGACACAAAAGGTGGAACACCCTGTATCTGACAAAACAAAAACATAAAGATCTGTTAACTAACTGATTTATCAAAGCAAACACTGCAAATGGATTAACAAAGGGAATTTATTCAAGAGCCCAAATTTGATGGCTTTACACTCTGAAAAATTAATTTGTCAGTCTTTATAACACAATAGGAACGAATTCTTCTCATATTGAAAGTTTAATGTTTTAACTTTAAACAAGTTAAATACATACTTATGTCTACTTAAGTACAACAGGAGTAAGACAGTAAGAACAGGTTAATATCAACATCCTTAGATGCTTTCCCAAAAAGAATTTTGGAAATATATATAATTAATATTATGTTTATTTGTATGGTGATAAAACCTGTAATCAGACATTATTTTGAGAGCCAGTGTTAAACTAAAGCAGCACATAAATGAGACCATTCAAAATTACTTTCCTTCAACATAGCTCAACCACCCTGTCTGAATCTAGGGTGACCAAGGATCCATTCCCATGTTGAATCAAACTAATCTTTTCTAAGTCAATTACAAATATGTAATCAAAAAGAAAGACTAAAGTTATGTGTTCTACTTCAGTTGCTTTGGTTTGTTTTTCATTAGCTTACCTCATGCTTTCATTTCTATCAGGGCAGGTCAGTTTTGAGAATTTAATGAGGTAGTCAAGTTCTTGTGAAGGCAAGTACAGTGCACCATGCAAGCCCTCTTTGAAGTCTTTCTGTACATGTTCCTGTATCAAGTTCTGCAATATATACTGTACTTGAAGTACAGTTTGAAGCTTTTTCTTCTCAGCATCAAGTTTTAGCATGTGCTCCCTTCTCTGAGCCTTCTTCTGAGCTTTAAGCAGCTGTTAAAACAAATACCAATTAGAGTCAACAATTCTCTCCATTTCCCCATATTAGTAATTCCATAGTCCTGGTATGGCACTTTAGGATAAACAGTGGATCATAAGGTCAGTTTAAATTGTAAGGTCATCAGTTCAAACTGACCAGCCACTCCTCAGAAACTCTATACAGGGTCACTGTGAGTGGGAACAGACTTGACAGCACTTAACAATACCAACAGCTTCACATTAGTAGTTCAAACCCCCATTCACTATCAGAAACCCTATACAGGATCTTTATGAGTCACAGAACTAACTCAACAGCAGACAACCTCAAATAGGAGATCTGGTGTGGCACTGTAGGATAAGCACTGGACTCCTAAGTTTAAGGTTAGTGGTTCAAACTCACTAGCCACTCCCTGGGAACCCTACATAAGGTCTCTACAAGTTGGAATTGATTCAACAACACAGAACAACAACAACCTCAAATAAATCAGATGAGATAATAAATCCCAGGCCTAGAGCACTGAGTTGCATTATTGAAAGGTTTAACCTCTGCCCCCTTTTACAGCTACAGATTAGCAATGAGTAATAAACTGGCTTATCTAAGGTAACCAGAGCCATTGTTGTTGTTAAGTGCCATCGCATCAGTTTCAACCCACAGCCACCTTGTATAGGGTTTCTGAAGAGTGGGAGCCCAAATATTTGACTCCCAACTCCTGGTTATTTATAGTACCTCTAATATCTAGCGTAGCTCTGGTAGTGTAGTGGTTACGAATTGGGCTGTGAACCACAAGGTCAGCAGTTCGAAACTACCAGCTGCTCCATGGGAGAAAGATGAGGCTTTCTACTCCCGTAAAGATTTACACCCTCGGAAACCCTGTATAGGGTCGCTATGGGTCGGAACTGACTCGAC
>NW_006408817.1:534701-545992 GCF_000296735.1 Chrysochloris asiatica
GTTCCATGGGAGAAAGATGAGGTTATCTGCTCCCGTAAAGATTTACAGCCTCGGAAACCCTGTTCAGGGTTGCTGTGGGTCGGAACCGACTCGATGGCACTTAACAACAACAATATATCACCATGATAAGAAGTAATAGTATCAATCCCTGGTACTTGTATTAATCATTAAATTTATTTTTCCACATTTGTGTATGGCAAGACTTTTTTCGGCCAAGGTTTTACTATTTGGTCTCAATTTTTATTAAGAAATTTAAAACAAGTAGTTAAATGATAATGAGTAGATTAATAAACTATGGTGTGTTTTTTTTTGCTTTTTATTTAAGTTTTTTATTGAGAATTGAGTGATCGTCTACGTGGGAGAACAACGGTTTTACACTCATCGTTTCATTGCAATGATTACAATCTCCTCCGTGCATCATCATTCAACAGTATTTGTTTCTACTCCCTCTCGGTTTTTTTTTTTTGGATATACACAAAAATACTCAGGAATATATAATCATTTGAACAACCAATGGGCACATTTTGCAAGCTTGCCTCCTGGCAGCCAACACACAGTTTTTCTCTTTCCAAGAGTCTAGAGCCCTCAGCTGCTCTTTCTCTCCGTCCTCATCTCTGCCTCTATCTCTGGTTTCACTGCTTCTCTGGATAGGGTCCCAGAATTATTCCACTTCTGCTCTTCTCCCTTCATGGTCCTAGGATCTTTTGTTCCTGGGCCATAAGATTAACTATTCCCCACATTATGTTACAAAACTTCTACCTTTACAGCTGTGACAGTCGCAATTAGTCATAACAACAATTACTCACTATTGAATCATAGGAATCTTATCTCCATCTCCTTTAACCCAACCTGTCTAAACAAGATGAAAACAATTTAGTGCGATTCTACCTTCCCCCACACACTCTGGAACTAAACCATCTCTTGAAAACTTGTAAGCCAGTCACCTTGTGACTTTATAGCCTCCCATTTTAGGATGGGCACTAAGTTGCCCTTCCCTATCAACCCTGTATACAGAAGAGGTAGGATGAGGACTCCTTCCCTCTCAGTTGGTATTTTGAGCTACTACATCCATTAAGTATAGGGCTAGGCCAAAATCTTAACAGTGCTTTAAGGTTTTATTTTACTGTCAGGTTCCAAAGAAGGGTACTACCATGGTTGCTATGCCATCAACCGAAGATTGGGTAAGACAGAAAGAGCAGAAAATCAAACACAGATGTAAAATGTCTTACAAATGGAGTCAGTCAAAAAACAGTCACAGACATGGTTGGAGTGGGGAAATAATGTTAAGATGCTTGGCTGTCTTTTGAATCTTGGTTTCCCTGGCATACCATTATAAACTAGACACTAGAGGGGAAGAGAAAGTAACAGCCAGAAATATCACCACAGAAAGCTTGTAAGTCCGTCTTCTGCCTATAACTGATTGGAATACCTAAAATGGGGTTACAACGTGCCCAGGAAGGAGGCTTCCTGCTGAGTCTCTGCATTACATAAGACCACAGGTGGAATCCTGAATAGCATCCAGAATCTTCTGAGGTGGGAAATTTCCACTTGAAAGGACAAGCAGACCAGCCTGGAGCGGCTAGAAGAGCAGAAGATACTTCTTCAAAGAAAGACCAACAGGAAAAATATAAACAATAATGGCAGTTCGACTGATTACTTCAAGAACAAGCAAGTTGCTCGCCCAGGAGACATCAAGGCAAGTGGTCAGGTCCCCTCAGGGCAAACCTCCTTCCAAGACTAAAACTCAATGGGAATACATGAGCAGACATGCACACTGATTGGTGACATTTGTCACCAATAAGGGAAAGTGAGGGAAAAACAGCAGTGAAGCTGCGAGCTAAGCCTTACAACGTTCAACAGACTCCTGGTTAATCCGGGTGGAGACCTGGTTAACCAGCAGTGTGGCAAAGACCTGTAGACTCTTGGGCCCAGAGTCAGTGACATAGCCACAGAAGACTAGAGTGGAGAGTGAAGTGGAGAGTGGTAAGAAGAGAGGGCATATGCACAAGAACACCCACACTTGCAGATAAAACCCACTTGACCTGGCTTCAATGACTGGATGATCAGAGCTCAACTAGAAGAAGAGGAGGAAAAAAGGAATAATCTGATATAATTTGATGAATTTGACCTACACCTCTGGATGCAGCAGCTCTAAAGAGGGAACAAATCCTTACAGTGAGGACCATGCCCCCCCCCGCCATATATAGGCCAGACTCAGATGGGCAACTTGGACATTGGCTACCCAATATGGGGGTGCTACAAAGACAATAAGTGATCGGCTTACAAGCTTTCAAGAGGGATTCTAGATCCAGAGGGCATGGAGGAAGGTAGAATCTCTAGTAGAATCCAATCTGTCTGGGCAGGGCTGATACAATAGTGAATAATAGTTATCAGGACTGACTGTGAGGGTTAGAAACATAAAAGTAGACATTCTGTAGCACAAGAAGGGGAGTGATTGACTTCGCAGTCCAGGAGCGGAGGTCTCTGAGACCATCAAGGGAGTAGAGCAGGGTGTGGGACCCTACCCAGAGAAACAGTGATGCCAGAGATGGATGCAGAGACGATGACGTGGAGAGACGGAGCAGCTGGGGACTCTAGATCCAAAGAGGGAGAGGGGCTGTGTGCTGACAACCAGGGAGCAGGCTTGCAGGGTATACCCTTTGATTGGTTGATGATGCATGGAGGGGATTGTAATCATGGCAATGAAACAATATATGATAGGATGAATATAAAGCTAATGTTCTCCCATGTAAACTATCATATAATTCACAATAAAACATTTTTTAAAAGTCACAAAAAACTTTTTTTTAAGTAGAAATATTTTTATAATAGTTTCCCCCCACTAATCTGAATAGAGCTGAATCCTCTAGCATTTAACTGACAAAATGATGTGGAAAATGAGTGAAACTTAAGTTATCCCTTAAAGCAGTTTGTGGATGTGGACTGAGCAGTCCTGAGTACTCTAAAGCTCAGAACTATAATAGCAGTATCTGTTTCCACTAAGAAATCTAAAGTTCTTTTACTCCTTTAATTAGCTACTTCACCCCCACCCCCAGTTAGCTGCTTTTTTGGTTCTATGTCATCTGAGATCGTTTTCAAGATAGGACGACTATGAAAACAAAAGGAAATATAAGTCTTCTTTTAAAAATGCCCAATAGATAAAGTACTTTGATATAGATTCAATACTTTAAACATGCAAAAAATGTAAAAGACTAGAATTTGGGAACAAACTTCAGGAAAAAAAAATTGCTGGTGGCATATTCTGGATCCCTTCCTAAATGGTATGGCAGCCAACTAATTTTGACATGTTCTACTACTTATGTTCACTGGATGAATTTTTTTATGTTTACAGGAGGACAGGAGACAATTGGTGAACAGAAAAATGTTTGAGAAGAGAAATTAACTAGTTAGGGATTATGTTGACAATCATACAGAGGCTTGTTTAGGCTCTTTCCAAAACTTCAACGCAGCACTGCACCAACACTTAACAAAGTCAAAGGATTCTTAGTTTCTACCTGAAGAAAGGAAGGAAAAGGATTGAACTGGCACTTCTAGCTCTCCAAGATAGAGGAATTGGCTTTGCCTTTCCCTATACCATCATAAAACTGTCAATCAAAATTCATGACATCTTTGAGGTTATATCACATGATTACCTCAGATCTCAGTTTAACCAACCTCCCAAGGGGTTGGTGTTCTTTTGGATCCTGCTACCCTGAATTCCTCCTATCAAAAGAGTTTATCACACTGAATTGTTAATTTTGAATTTATCTGAATCCTCCCGTAGATTACAGTTCCACGATCACAGACTACACAAGGATTAGTCAAAAGTATTGCTATATAGTCACAGAAACCCTTATTAAAAATGTAAAACTACTGTTTCTCATCAGTTCCTCCCCATCTAGGTCTATACATTTCTAAAAGCAGTGCTTCCATCTGCAACTCTTCCTTGAATTCTGCACTCTTTGATTTACACCAGTCAAAGTGGCAGTTTTAGCATCCTTGAGTCCTGATTTACACCAGTCAAAGTGGCAGTTTTAGCATCCTTGAGGGACTCAGACTGTGTGTTCCTTTTTAATGTTGTTTGCATTTGGGGCACAAAAGGAAGTCTGAAGAGGAAAGATTAGGACTGTAGGATGGATGGGATAAAGTTTCCCAAGGAAATTCTCTTAGGACAGCCATTGCTGCCCTTGAAGAATGAACAGGTCCACTGGCATGATGGAAATACCTTTTTCTCACCAATGCAGTTTTCAATTTTTTTTAACCTTCATAATAAGACTCATGGCTGTCCTGTGTCCTTTGAGAAAATCTATTAAGACTACCCCTTTGGGAACCCAAAAAAACCAGCCACCATAACCTTCTGAGCTAACCTCTATGCCGTATCCTTTCAGAAACCCACTATTTTGATGGATTATTTTTTCTTAAGGTATCCTAACAAGACTAAGGTTAGTGTGTTACTGAGAAAACTTGTCTCTAGCCATCCACTGATAGCAGAGATGTGTTTAAACACATTTCCTTTGGAATAAACCTGTGCATATAAAAATTGGAACCCTAGAAACAATGCTCTTATGACTTGCCCACGTATCTTGGGTGTTCAATGTATCACTAACGTCCAGCACAGATCCTGACATATAAGAGCTCAAATGAATCAAGAAGGAAGAAGTATACTGTCTTAGACCATGATCAAATGTTACAGCCTATTCTCCTTATTTATATGGAAACTAAGACCAATAACAAAAAATCTTGAATTTATCTCTGCAGATAAAAAGAATAAACAGATTTTTCAAAAAATCAGTAAGTTATGTTTTATTCTCTTCTTTTAGTTGAGAACCAGTTTTGGAAACAGAAGGGCATATGAAGTAAACCACTGACAGTCAGTGGTACTGAATAGCAGAATTTACTTTCTGAACCATGACTGAGAAGATGAATTCCCCTTAGGGGACAGACCTCATTTTCTGAAAACAAAGAATGTGCCTGAGTTGAGCAGAAAGGCTTCTTCTAACTTTAGTATAAAAGAAGAAAATATTCCACAAACTTCAAAAAATGGCAATCATAAGACTTGGGAACTCCAGAGCCATGGACACTGACCCAGCCTTGGAGGGCTGAACTGAGAGTGAAGCATGCAGCTGATAGGAAGTGCGGAGAGAATCAGAACACCCAAACTTACAGATAGTACCCGTTTGACCTAGCTTGGATGGCTTGATGATCAGAACTCGACTAGAGGAAGATAAAGAAATTTGATAAAGGAAGCAAGTAAAATTGCTACAATTTGACGAACTTGACCTGTACTTATGGATATGTTGTTGTTGTTATGTGCCGTGGAGTCGGTTCTGACTCATAACGACCCTGTACAGGGTTTCCGAGGCTATAAACCTTTACGGGAGTAGAAAGCCTCATCTTTCTCCCACGGAACAGCTGGTAGTTTCGAACTGCTGACCTTGAGGTTAACAGCCCGATTTATAACCACTATGCTACCAGAGCTCCTTATACTTATGGATATAGTAGCTCAAAATACCAACTGAGAGGGCAGGAGTCTTCTCATCAAGGATCAAGCCTATCCCCTCAATACACAGGGTCTGATAGGGACAGACAACTTAAGACACTGGCTACCTAAAATGGGGGTGGAGGGGGACTATAAAGGCACACCGTGGCTGCCTTACAAGTTTTCAAGAGGAAGTTTAGTTCAGAGCGTGCAGAGGAGGGTAGAATCCCCACTGAATAGCTTTCATCTTGTCTAGATGGGTTGGGTGAAAGGAGATGGGGATAGGAGTCTTTTGATTCAATAGTAATTGTTATCATGACTAATTGTGAATGTCACAATTGTAAAGGTAGAAGCTGTATAACAAAAAGGGGGGAGTAGTAAATATAACCTTCTAAGAACAGAGGACCCTAGAACCATCAAGAGAGAAGAGCATGGGTGGAGCATGGGATCCTAACCAGAGAAGCAGCAACACGAGAGATGATATGGAGAGAGAGAGAGCAGCTGAGGACTCTAGACTCAAGGAAAGAGAAAGGCTATGTGCTGGTGGGTAGAAGGTTGGCTTGCAAAATGTGCCCTTTGGTTGTTTAAACTATTATATATTTCTGCATGTTTTTGTGTACATTAAAAAAACAACAAAAAAACAACAAACAAACAGAGGGAATAGAAACAAACACTGTTAACTGATGGTGCATGGTGGGGAATGTAATCACTGCAATGAAACAAAATATGGCTAGTTGAGTGCAAAACCAATGATCTCCCAAGTAAACTATCACTCAATTCACAATAAAAGCATTAAAAAGATGGCTATCATAGAAGTCTGACAAAAGAAAATTTTTAATAAAAAGAGGAGAAAAAAATGATCAGAGAAACAAAAACAGACTGACAGGCCCGCTCCAAAATACTTGAGCATCTCATTAGTACAAACAAGCAAAGACAACCTTTAGCATTAATAAAATTTAGAGGTCTGGATTTGATCTCTAAATTACAGCTGTGGAAGCACATTGTATACAAAAAGAACAGCTTTTATGTGAAAATGAAGAATGACTACATTATTAAATAACTGTCACACTACATCATTAACAACTGGCAAACCATATTTGTATTAAGGTCTCAGAATTTGTATTAAGGTCTCAGAATCATGTTTAACCAAGTGGACATATCACAGCCAGTGTGATTCATCCTTTGCACTCTTGCCATTTGTTAATGCCAGACATATGTCATTAATGCACAAAATAGTCAGAGAGGAGGATTTTTCACTATTGTTGTAAATGAGAAATGTGTTGTATATAAAATGTGAATCTACACTACCCTATTTTAGAACTGCGTAACTTCTTTTCAGAGCTCACTGATAAGTAGACCAGACATCCAGAGACCAACCTATTGCAAGGACAAAAATAGCAAAAAAAAAAAAAAAAACAAAACTATTGTTATGTCAAAAGAATAACTTTAGTTCACAGTAAAGAGAAAATATTCAAAAACTAGAAGAAACTGTCTTAAGAAGTATGCTCCACATCCCAGGAATGAATATCTTTAATTAATAGACCAGGACCTTTACAGGGCCTTCTAATACAAAAATCCTGAAACAGGGAAATACACTTCATTAATAAATGCTAAAAATTTCAGATTAATTGCTGATTAAATTTGTCAGACATAAGCTCTCAATGAACAACATAGTGAGTCTAATAGGTGGTGGTGAGGTTAGAATTAAATCTCTTCATCTGATAATGTATCACATAATTTGTCTCCTAATAAATTATCACACCTTTAAGAGGCAGAGTCTAAAAATTCTGTTTCCTTATACTGACTACCACTACACTTACAAACTTACATTATAAAAGGATTGTTGGTGTTGTTGTTATGTGCCACGGAGTCGGTTCTGACTCATAGCGACCCTGTACAGGGTTTCCGAGGCTGTAAATCTTTACAGGAGCAGAAAGCCTCATCTTTCTCCTGTGAAACAGCTGGTAGTTTTGAACTGCTGACCCTGAGGTTAGTAGCCCAATTCATAACCACTACGCTACCAGAGCTAAGCCTATTAATCACACACTTTCAGTATACAACCCTATCAAAATAGTTTTTTTTTATTATTCTTCCCCTCAATGATGTTCTGTAATGCTATAGTGAAATAACACTATATTCATAATAAGAGAACTAACTTTATTCACAATGTCTCACATTCAGGTATCATTTGTCTTCTCTTGCAACTCTAGAAATCTGGAAAAACTAGCTCTTCAGTAGGTATTGTCAACCCCACCACCTCCAATAAATCATTCATAGTAAATACAAGGATGGTAATCAAATACCATTATTAGACATATTCTCCTCAAGGTTAGTGACTAGTTTCTGGAAAAGCTAAGAAAACATACTTACTTCTTGACTCAGTCCAGAAAAGGTTTTCTGAAGTTCCTTGGCAAATTCCAAGTTATGTAGTATTTCTTCATATTTCTCTACTGCTTCCTACCAAATAAGAAAACAATTCTGAGACCTTAATACAAGTATGTCAAAATTAGTGTTCCTTATATTATGTGCAACTGAGATTTAAAACTTTATAAAGTAGTCATAAATACATATATAGGGGGAGCATGGTGACTCTATACAATAAGCACTGGTCAGCAGTTCAAGTCCACCAGCCATTCTTTGAGAGAAAGATAAGGCTTTCTGCTCCCACTAAG
Source organism: Chrysochloris asiatica (assembly GCF_000296735.1). Lineage (NCBI taxonomy): Eukaryota > Metazoa > Chordata > Mammalia > Afrosoricida > Chrysochloridae > Chrysochloris > Chrysochloris asiatica. The sequence continues at coordinate 542,853 of NW_006408817.1, forward strand.
ATTTAAAGCCTCAGAAACCCTGTAAGTCAGAACCAATGACGGCACTCAACAACTACATAAATATATAAATATACAAACACATACATAAATATAGTGTTATGGAATCTTGGTGTGGTGCTGAGGGTTAATGCCACAAGGTCAGACATGCTTCCATCCTACAACCTTATCTTATTCTGACACCAAACATCCCTCCCACAGCACTCTCTGCTTGACATCTGGGTTCAACAATCCATTGAAATGGCCACACAGAACTCATAACAATACTCATGAATATGGGGTTTATTAAGGAAGTGAACAGGGTACAATTCAGGATCAAAACCAACTCAGGAAACAGCCGTACTCCAATCAGGAACACCTCTTGTCTGCCATACTGCAATACTCCAAGCCAAGTGGCCCCTTGGCTTCTGTCTTAGTCCATGGATCTAGAGCCTGCAGCTGCTCCGTCTCTCCATGCCACAGCCTCTGCCATCCATACCGTGATTGTTTTTCTAGGTAGGGCTCTCACATTCCATTCATGCTCTTCCTTATTGATTGTCTTGAACTCTTCCATTCCTGCTTATGAAATGGCTCCTTTTAAAACTAGCTGAAGGGCAAAACTAACCATCCCAGGCTTAGAGTCCTGTATATATTTGTTTGCATGGTCCCACCCAATCACTTGGTGGGAATTAAGACACTGGATAGAAAAGTCATATCAAGCAAATTCAAGGTACCACAACTAAGACAAGTGTATTATTGAAAAAACATGTCTGCAGTTGGTCAATGATCACTGACATGTCAAAACACATTTTATTTGGAATAAATCCATGCATGTATGAACTAGAACCCTAGTAGTGAGACTTATTGACTGATCTTCATATGTTATACCTCGACAAAGCTGCTTAATAAGAGTCTGCTAATGCCAAGTCTTTACGAGTCCTGGTATGATGCTGTGGGTTAAGGCGCTGGACTGCAAGGTCGTTTGAAACACAAAGTTGGTAGTTCAAGCTTACCAGCTACTCCTCAGAAACCCTACACAGGGTCACTATGAGTCAGAACTGGCTCAATGGCACTTAACAATAACAGTAATAATGCAAGTCTTTAAAAAGGTATACAACAATAGAATCTCCTATGCTCTGCCCACTATTAATATAAATTTGGCACAAGCATTTTAGAAAAGTTCGGCATTTTTAAACTATTACTTATGGACATATCCTAACAAGTATAACGCTTTGCCAATGAGTCAGTTTCAATCCATAGTTTTTCAGAGTAGAATTGTCCCGTAAGGTTTTCCAAGTCTGCAAATTATTATGGAAGCAGACTACCACATTATTTCTCATACAGAGTAGCTGGTGATTTTGAACTGCCAACCTTTCAGTTAGAAGCCAACTGCTTTAACCACTGTACCAGTAGATCTCCTTTTATTTACTCCTTAATAAGTAAATAATTGAAAAATACTGCACCAATATCTCAGTGACACATATGAAATTGCTCCAAGTACAGTTGCCCATAATAGTTAAAAAAAAAAAAGGAAGCAACTCAAACATCCATTTGTTATAGATTACTACTGAGTCATGATCACCACTCGTCTGTCACTTTGTCATACTGTGATGGCTTCCATGTTGCGGTGATGCTGGAAGCTTTGCCACTGGTATTTTAAACACCAGGATTGCCCATGGTGGACAGGTTTCAACAGAAATTCCAGACTAAATAGAAGGAGAGGTGGACTACTTCTAAATGTTTAGCTACTAGAAACTTTATAAACAGCAGCAGAACATTGTCAGATACTGTGGCAAAAGATGAGCCACTCACTTTGAAAGGCACTCATAATACATCTGAAGAAGAGTTAACTCCTCAAAGTAGAGCTAACAGTGATGATGAGAATGAAGTAAAGTTTTCAGGACCTTCATTTGCTGATGCGTACAACTCAAAATGAGGAAAAACAGCTGTAAACATGTACTGATAATCAGAAAGTGGAACGTATGACGTATATATCCAGAAAATTTAGACGTTGTCAAAAACAAAATTCAACACATAAAGATCAATATCCTAAGTATTAGTGCGATGAAATTGACTAGTATTGGCCAGTTTTGACAATCATTTGGTTTACTATGCTAAGAACAACAAATTCAAGAGTGGAGTAGCTCTCATCATCAAAAAGAACGTTTCAAGATCTACCTTGATATACAATATGTTTGTGATTATATACATATGCGTGACGACAATAATGAGGTTGGACCAGGATCAGACAGTGTTTCATTCTGCTGTGCATAAGGTCGCTATGAGTCGGTACTGACTTGATGGCACCTAACAACAACAACATAAGGAAGATGAGTAAATACCACTATTAGTAGAATTTATCCACCAACCACAAAAGTCTGTGATAATGAAATTGAAGAATTGGTGCCATAGGATAAACACTAGAACTCAAGGTCAGTTTGAACCGCAAGGTAGGTAGTTCAAACTCACCAGATGCTCCTCAGAAACGCTATATAGGGTCGCTATGAGTTGGAACTCACTAAACTTAAAAACAACCAACTCCTTCAGTCTGAAATTGATCAAACATACAATCAAGATGTATTGATAACTATGGGTAAAGGGAATACAAAGGTGGGAAACAAAGAGGAAGGATCAGTAGTTGAAAAATATGGCCTTAGTGTTAAAAGAAACGATGCTTAAGATCACATGACAGAATTTTGCAATATCAATGACTTATTCATTGAAAATACCTTTTATAAAAGACAACTGTATAGAAGGAACAAACAAGATAGCGGATCGGGTGGATGTATAGCAGAGAGCTCCGCCAACAACAACACAGAATACCCGACCAAGCAGGCTCAGGGGATGGTCCCAGAACTCTGAACCACATATAATGGAATACTTAGAAGGTTGGAAGGCTCACAGCTGGGGGAATCTGTGGCAGAAGCAAGAAATCTATTGTTTTCTAGTCCGGGACACTCGGCTGCTCCTGGAGCCGCCATCTTGGGTGAGACCACATGGGGGAAAGATCGGAACGGCCACAGACACCTGGCAGAACCGCTGAGATAAAGGTGTGGACATTCTTCTCTTTTGGTAGCTGTTCATTGGTCCCTTGCTGTCTGCGCATCTCCATTCTGGTAACTATAGTGGTGCCTGAGCTAGTGGGCACCCCAGCCCCACCCTCG
>NW_006408817.1:549157-581069 GCF_000296735.1 Chrysochloris asiatica
CTGGTAGTTTCAAACTGCTGACCTTGCGGCTCGCAGCCCGATTCGTAACCACTACGCTACCTTACTAGATGGAATACACAGAAATTGAATTGACTATATCAGGGACAGATGGTGGAACAAACTATCAACTGCTCATATGCAATTTCAGGCTGAAGCAGAAGAAAATGAAAACAAATTCATGAGAGTCAAAATATGACTAAGAACATATCCCACCTGAATTTAGAAACCATCTTAAAAACAGATTTGATGCATTAGACACAAACGACCAAAGACCAGAAGAATTGTGGGATGGCATCAAGAACATCATTCAGGAAGAAGTAAAAGGTCATTAAGAAGACAAGAAAAAAGAAAAAGACAAAATGTACGTTGGAAGAGACTCTGAAACTGGCTTTCCAGTTGCTAAAACAAATGGATAAAATGAGAAGGTAAAAACAGCTAAACAAAATTTCAAAGGGCAGTCAAGAAGACAAAATCAGGTACTATAATGAAATTTGCAAAGACCTTGAGTTAAAAAACCAAAGTGAAGAACATGCTCAGCATTTCTCAATCTGAAAGAAATGAAGAAAACATTCAAATTTCCACTAGCAATACTGAAAGATTATATGGGCAAAATTATTGAATGATGCAGAAAGCATCAAAAGAAGTGGATGCAATACACAGAGTCACTGTGCCAAAAAGAAATGGTACAAGATGTAGCATATGATCAATAGACAAATGGTACTGAAGGAAAAAGTCCAAGGTGCACTGAAGGCACTGGCAAAGAACAAGGCTCTGGGAACTGATAGAATGCAAACTGAAATATTTCAACAAAATGATGCAACGCTGGAGGAACTCACTCATCTCTGGCAAGAAATCTGGAAGACAGCAACCTGGCCAATTGATTGCAAGAGATTCTGTTTGTGCCCATTCCAAAAGAGAGGTGACCAAAAAGAACGCAGAAATAATCAAACAATATCGTTAAATATCACATACAAGTAAAATTTTGCTAAAGATAATTTAAAAACAGCTGCAACAGTACACTGACAGAGAACTTTCAATAGTTCAAGTGGATTCAGATGAGGACATGGAAGGAGGGCTACCAATACTGACATCAGATGGATCTTGGCTGAAAGCAGAAAATATCAGAAAGATGTTCACCTGTGCTTATTTGACTATGCAAAGGCTTTTAACGCTGTGGGTAGCAATATAGATAACATTTCCAACATACATATTATGCTCATGAGGAACCTGTACACTAAACAGTTTAAAATCAGGAAAGGTGAGCACCACCGTTATATTCTTTCACCATATTTATTCAATCTATATGCTTAACAAACACTCAGAGAAGCTGGATTATATGAAGAAGAATTGGAGGGAGATTCATTACAAACCTGAAATATGCAATTAATATAACCTTGCTTGCTTAAAACGAAGAGGACTTAAAATATTTACTGATGGAAGATCGCAGACCACAGCCTTCCATATGGGTAGCCCCTCAATGTAAAGAAAACAGAAATCTTTCACCATTAGACCAATGGAGAAGACTGAATGAAGATAAGATTGAAGTTGCCAAAGACTTCGTCTTGCTTGGATCCATCATCAACACTCATGGAAATAGCAGTCAAGAAATTAAACAACGTATCACATTAAGCAAATCTGCTGCACAAGACCTCTTTTAGGTGTTCAAGAGCAAAGATATCCATCTGAGGATTAAGGTTTGCCTGACCCAAGCCATAGTATTTTCAACAGCCACATACGTATATGAAAGTTGGACAATGAATGACGAAGACTGTAGAATTGATGCATTTGACTTATGGTGTTGGAGAAGAACATTAAAAGTACCATGAAATGCCAGAAGAACAAAACATTATGTGTTAGAAGAAGTACAGCCAGAATACTCCTAAGAAGCCAGGACGGTGAGACTTGGTCTGTCATACTTCAGACATATTATCAGCATGGACCAGTCCCTGGAAAAGGACATAATGCTTGCTAAAGCAGAGGGTCAGTAAAAAAAGAGGAAGACCTCCAGTGAGATAGAATGGCACAGTAGCAGCAGCAATGGGGTCAAGTGGAACAATTTTAAGGATGGTGCAGGACTAGGCATTGTTTTGTCCTGTTGTGTATAAAGTAGCTTTGAGTCAGAACCAACTCGACAGTACCTAACAACAACACAAAAATTATGGATCAGTAATAGAAGAGTGAATAGGGCAAGGGAGGAAAAAAGTCCTTAGATGCCAGTATCTATGGTAAAAAAAAATAAACAAACCCACTGCCATCAGTCCAAGTCCAACAAAGAGCAACCCTGTATAGGGTATTTGAAGCTATAAATCTTTGATGTTGTTGTTGTTAAGTGCCATCGAGTCAGTTCCAATCCATAGCAACCCTGTATAGGGTTTCCAAGTAGCAGCTGGTGAGCTTGAACTGTCGGACTTGTGGTTAGCAGTCCAGTGTTTACCTTACCAGCCAGGGATCTTATAATGTGGTGGTGGTGGTTATGTGCCATCAAGTCGGTTCAGACCCATGGTGACCCTATATAGGGTTTCCAAGGAGCAGCTGGTAAGCTTGAACCACTGACCTTGCAGTTCAACACATAAACCCACAGCACCACACCTATACAATCAAAAATTTTAGCTGAATCTTTCAAAGATTTTTTAAATTAGATCTAAAATCTACAAAATAACTTATTAATTTTGACCATTTAACCAGGAAAGGTAATCAGATTAAGGCAGCAAGTATCAATGAAGTATTTTTTCTTTCCATACTGCAAAGAATCTCTTTCACCAAATTAGATAATGTTTGTAGCTGCTAAGTCTTTAAGGACAAGTTAAGCAATTCAACAACAAAAAAGAAAGAAAGAATTTTTAAAAATCTAATGTGTACAGTTGTTGGTAAGTGCTGTCAAGTTGGTTCGACTCACAGTGACCCTGTGTAAGATTTCCAAGGAGCAGCTGGTGAGTTTGAACCACCGACCTAACAGTTCATACCAGACTTGAAGTCCAGTGCACTAACCTACAGCGCCATACCAGGATGTTGTTATTGTCAGGTTCCATCGAGTTGCTACCGACTCATAGTGTCCCTGCACAACAGAACGAAACACTGCCTGATCCTGGGCAACCTCACAATTGTTGCCACAATTGAGCCCATTGATGCTGCCACTTTGCCAATCCATCTCGCTGGGGGTCTTCCTCTTTCTCTCTGACCCTCCACCTTACCAAACATGATATCCTTCTCCAGCAACTGGTCCCTCCTGACAATATGGCTGAAGTATGAGAGATGAAGTTTGGCCATCCTTGCCACCAAGGAGCACTATGGCTGCACTTCTTGCGACATAGATCTGTTGGTTCTTTTGGCAGCCTATGGCACCTTCAATATTCTCCTCCAACACCATAACTCAAAAGCATCAATTCTATGGTCTTCCTTATTCACTGTCGAGCTTTCACATGCATATGAAGTTATTGAAAATACCATGGATAGTGCAGGTTAAAAAAAAAAAAAAAGCCAGTAATCTATGAGATAAAAGCACTGATGACACAGTGGTTAAGCACTTGATTGCTAACAGAAAGGTCCGTGGTTTGAACCTATCAGTGGTTCTGAAGGAGAAAGATGTGGTATAGGCTTCCATCAAGATTTACAGCCATAAAAACCCTATAGGAGCAATGCTATTTTGTTCTATAAAGTCATTATGTGTTACAATCCACTCCACAGCAAGGAACTTGTTTTTTTGTTGTTTGTTTTATCTATCAGATACAACATGCCTCCTGGGTGAAAACCATGGCAAGCTAAATATTTTAGAGCAGAAAGATGTCAGGTTTAAGAAGATTCCAAAGATGACGTAAAAGCTAGAGTATTCCCTTCTTCTTCTGCCCACCCTAGGGAAAATTTAAATCCTTGTTAAATTTTAGTGATAAAACTACATTTTCATTTCTATTAAACAACCTCCACTTCTCACCTTTCATACCATCTACTAGTGCAACAGACATTAAGTCAAATCTGAGGCAAAGAAAACAAAGTTAGTGGATATTCACTTTTTCTTAACCTATCAAATCTTTGGTCTTACCAAATCCACCTAGAATTATATTACATAAAACAGCAAGACTTACCAAACCATCATGATCCACTTACCAACTGGTCTGGATTAAGTCGCTCTCCATTCTTCAGGCGATCCTTGTAATCTTCCAATTTGAGCTACAAAAGAGAAATCTGTATCAACTATTAAAAAAACTAATAGTGGTTACGGAATCGATTCTGACTCATGGTAACCCATGTGTGCCAGAGTACAACTATGCTCCAAAGGGTTGGAAATGGCTTTTTTTTAATATAGATGACCAGGCCTTTCCTCCAAGGCACCTCTGAATGGATTCCAGCTGCCAATCTTTTGGTTAGCAACTGAGCATATTAGCCACTTGTATCTTCCATGAAATGCTGAAATATGAAATTCTGAAGCAAATAAATATCAGATCTCATTTCTTATGAAAACAAAGTTCATAAAGTAAGCTATGATTCTGACATGCCATTTTACAAGTCAAGACGCAAATGTATGAGTCCCAGTCCAAAAATAAAGGTGTGCGTATATATAGACAAACAATTAACACTAGCCTAGAATTACAAGTTAAGCAGTCTTTAGAATACTTAATACACAGGGACTCATCTAATCAATGCTAGACCCTACCCCAGAGGTGCTCAGAGGCAATTTTGCTCCCCAGTGATAGCTGGCAGTATCTGGAGACATTTTTTGGTTGTTAGAATTTGGGGTGATTAAGGAGGAGGTAAATAGAAAGTATTGAACTGACTCCATGGCACATAACAACAATTATTATTAGCATCTTGTAGGTAGAAACCAGGAATGCTGCTAAAAATGCTCAAGGTAACCCCAACAACAAAGAATTATTATCTGGCACAAAAACATCAGTAGTACAGAGAAATCTGTACTAACTTTATGCTTAGAGTATTAGCTCAATTACCTGTTGAATTAGTGTCATTTGCCCAATCAAAAACTTCCTATGGGAGTACAGAAATGTAATAGATTTCTTTTCCAGCATTATAGTAGTCTCAAGTTGAAGCTATTTTTCACATTAAATTTGGTGTTAAACTTAAGGAACTACATGAAAAATAATTAATTAATTGGCCCCATAACAATATGAACCCCCAAGACATTCCAAAAAAGGACTCCTGGTGTGATGCTGTAGGATCAGCACTGGACTGCAAACCACAAGATAAGCAGTTCAAACCCACCAGCTGCTCCTTGGAAACCCTATCTATATAGGGTCGTCATGAGTCAGAATCAATTGATGGCACTTACCAAGACATTCTAAAAACATTTGCTAGGTCCATCCCATATTGGCATTATGGTTTTAAAAATGCCTTCCTAGAAGTTTGAAACAAAAGCTTGGTATCTTCAGATGTTAAGTGTCGTTGAGTTGATTCTGGCCCATTAGAGACCCTGTATAGGGTTTCCGAGGAGCGGCTGTTGAGTTTGAATGCAGACCCTGCAGTTCAAACCAACCTTGCAGTCCAGCACATTAACCCACAGTGCCACACCAGGAATTGTGGTGTGGTGCTGAGGGTTAATGCACTGGAGTGCAGTCGGTCTGAACCTCAGGTCGGCAGTTCAAGCTCACTAAGACGGATGCTCCTTTGAAGCTCCAGGGTCGCTATGGGTCAGACCTGACTTGACAGCCTCCACAACAACGGTTGTTAAGTGCTGTGGAGTCAGTTCCGACTCATAGGTACCCTCTATAGGGTTTCCTAGGAGCAGCTGGTAGGTTTGAACCACCGATCTTAGAGTTCAAATGGAACTTGCAGTTCAGTGTATTATCCTAAATTAAAGAGGTACCATCTGGTGTGGTGTTGTAGGATCAGAAGTAGACTGTAAACCACAAGGCTAGCAGTTCAAACCCATCAGTTGTTTCTTGGAAACGCTATACAGGGTTGTTGCAAGTTGGAACCAATTTGATAGCACTTAACATTAACAACACAGCTAAGGTAGAAATTGTAGAAAAACTTAATGGAAACAATGAAATTTTTCACCAAACTTCTGAAGTCCCCTCATAATGTGGTTCTTTCAACCGAGAGAAAATATTAATGAGTCTCCATCAATAGAACCTGAGCTTTGACTAGTTTTGAGAAGTGGAAGAGAATTCATGCTGATCCAGTCACATTCAACTTACCACACTTGTGATCAACTGCATGCATTTGAAAGACAACCAGTGAAAACTAGGGGTTCAGAGAAGCTACCAGTAACTAGACCTTCTTAGAGACTCGAACTCACTACCTTCATTACCTTCGGAGCTTAATAAAAGAAAAACATAGCCACACCCCTCTACTAAAAGCAACTTACTTATAGTTTAAGATAATTCCAAGTCCCAGGCCATTTAATCTGATTTGTCACAAGCAGAAGGGAATCATGACACAACAAAGCAATGTGCTTCACTGTTTCAGACTACATGACTCAGGAAATAAGGAATGATCTGGATCTTTCCAACAGCATTTACTGTAATGTTAATAATACCCTCTGAACCTCTTTAACAACAAGGTTCTCCACAATGCTTTCACCTACCAATAGTTAAGTCATCACCTAGCAACACAAAAATTAGTGCTCAAACATTTTCTGATTCTACTATGATTAAAGCTTCCAATGCTGCAGCAGCTGTACTACGATCTGAACTGCTGCAGAAATTTAAAGAAAAGCTAAAAAAATCAGGCTATTACTTACATTGGGAACACTGATACCACATTCAGTGAATTAACTTGACCTAAAATAGCAAGTTCATCAAATATTTCAGCAGTAGCATGCATAACAATTCTACCATGAATATTTTTATTCAACAGTGTTGACACACAGAAAATGTTTAATACATCCAATATTTAGTTTGTTTTCAGTCAGCTACATACCAAGGTTAAATCTTTAAAAACAAATACCTACAAGCCCTAATAGAAAGCAAAACTGTAAGTCTCTTAACCCTTGTTTAAGGTCATACACATACAACACGGCTGTGGGGCAGGGGCAGTTACCTTTTTTTTCTCAATATTTCTAATTTTGTGTTTAAGGCATATGAGTCCATTATCAATGTAGGTTTCATACGCTTGGGAAGGAGAGGCTGCAGAACTGAGAATAGGGTGCATGGGGCTCATGGCCCGTTGGTTTTCCCCATGCTGACTGTGATTCACCTGGGGCTTGGCTGACTTCATATTCCCCTTTCCCTCCTCAGAATGGCCTGAAGGTGACTGGTAACCTGAAGAAGAGGAACAGAGTTGCACCACTGAAACAGGTAAGGCTGAAGGGTATTGGGGAGTAAAAAAAAAAAAGTTAAATATAAAAGTAGAAGTTTTAATTTCCCTGAAAAGTTTAAATCCAATCTCTCATGATCGTCTTCACAGAACTGAGCTCATCCACCTCACTACTTTTAAAGCATTTAGTTCAAGCACTAGCCAGTAAGGATTGTCTTTGTACAGAAAAAAATCTACAATATACGAATGTTTCCAGAAATTCAATTTCCCACATAGGGAGGAAGAACTGCTAGTCAAACAATGGCTTCAGAGCTCCTCTCCTCACCTAGTCCATCCACATTCTGAATATTTCTACCCTCAAGTGAAAACAAAAACCTACACACACACACACACACCTTGGGACTTCAAGACTGGCTGTCTGAACCATTTACATGATCTTTCACCAATAGTTCAATCCTGAACACACACCTCACTTTTACAGTTCTCAATTACTAAAAAGCACCAGATTCTTAAGCAAGAACGCTAACTTCCCTTTGATTGACTTGAGGCCTACAAAGTTAAGTGCTTTAAGATTTGACATCTTTAGCGAGGTAGTCCTTCTCGAACTTTCGAGGACCCACTTTTTTTTTTTTTCGAGTTAACTTTTCTATAGTGCTTTGTTTAGACTAAACCATAACCGCTCATAGCTAAACCACTTTAAGTTCTCCTAGTGAGCCTAACAGTGACCCTAGGCTCTACTGCCCCTCGCATCCTAAATACCCATCCACTCCCCTTATAAGCATCCCAAAGCAACAGCCTGGTGGCCAGTGCACACCAGTCCTAATCCCATCAAACGTCCGCAGGCACACCAAGGAGGTCGACCCCACCCCCAACTATTTCCACAGCCCTTCGAATGCCGCTACCCTGAGAGCACTCGCTTCTGCAGGTGCGGCTGTGGAGCACCACCCAGAGGAAAGCACACTGGCCGCCCGCCCTCTAGGGCCCCGCCCCGCCCGGGCCGCGGGAATGCCGAGTCGCCCCTTCACGTCGCGGCGGCGACGGAGACGGCGGCTTTGCCCACCCTCACTCGGCCGCCACAGCCAGGCTTCGCCTCCCCAGGCCGCGCGGCCGCCGCCACCCGGGCCCGCCTTCAAAGGCTTGCCGAAGCCAGCAGACCTGCAGCGGAGGACTAAGACCAGCCGCACTCAGGTCTCCTCCTCCTGTCCCCTCCTTCTCCCCGCCCTCAGCAGCGGCTGTAGCACCTAGCACTCCGCCGACTCAGCCGCTCCGCCAGGCCCGCCCTTTCCGCCGCTTCTGATTTATATAGGCCGCGCCCCGCCCCTCCCGCGCGCGTGTGCCCTCTGGCCGCCCGACACCGCCTCCTTCCGGTGCTCCCAGACCAGGCGCCGACGGCCTCGCAGGGGGCGTGGATTCCAGGCTCAGCTGTAGCTAGAAAGCCGTCGGGAGAGGGCGTGTTCTTCAGTTGATTGCATAGATTACGGGGCACCCAGGTGCGTCCGGCTGTGACGGGATGAGTAGACCGCGGTAAACCTATCCGTTCTGTTCCTCTTGCCCACTTTACTGATTGCATCCAGCCCCAATTTGCTGTGCGACCTTGAACAGGTCATTTCTATTACTCAAAAAAGGCTCGCCCTTTGTGGAATTGCCAAATAAACCGAGTTTGTGACCCTGGTGGTTTAAGGTGGGCACTCTTGAAACACAGGGGTGCCTTTGCCCCCACAGTCCAACCTTCAGAGTTGTTGTTAAGTGCCGTTGAGTCGGTTCCTCATAATTGGCTCAATAAATAACATGATGTTGATGTTTTTGTTGTTGTTAAGTGCCGTCCCATAGTGACTCTGTATAGGGTTTCTAAGGAGCAGCTGGTGAGCTTGAATCACCAATCTTGCAGTTCCAACAGCTTTGCAGTCTGGCACATTAACCCACAGTGCCACACCAGGAGTCATCCTTCAGAGTAGGATGGGACAATCACTACTCCCTCAGAGGAGGACTCAAATTGTTAGGACAGAGTACTCAAGTCAGCATTACTGTAAAAACAGAGTGGGTGATTCAGCAACCTTCCATAATAGATTTGTGCTTATTTAGGTTGTGCTACTATACTAGTTGATGTTTAAAAAGATTAATTCATAGGCATGCAGAGAAATTTTGGGGGAGGGGAGGTTTGTAAAATTGCATAAAATTAAGAAAAGGGACTGGAAAGATGAAAGAGTTTCTGAAGGAAAGGATGGTGATTCTTGTACAAAACGAGTTAAAAATAGTCTTCCATCAATACTTTTTTCCCAACATAAGTCCAGCTGTTATATCAAATAAAATTATTTTATGTCCTGACTGTTTTTTGGTTAAGTCCTGCCAAGTCAGTTATGACTCACAGTGACCCTATATAGGGTTTCCAAGGACAAACTGGTGGGTTTGAACCTCTGACGTTGTGGTTAACAGTTCATTGCTGATCCTACAGTGCCATATCAGGTCTTGACCCTGAGATTCCCATAAAAAATTATATTAGGCTAGCAAGAGAGGAATAGAGAAAAATCAGAAGTAATAAAGGAACAATGGCTCCGATGTCAAAATCTTGACCAAGTCCATAGACACACACACAAATTATCTTGAATTTAACATTTTCTTGATACAGTTTATTATTTGTTTTCTTTTCAGTGATTGGTACATATATCCTAATGTAGCCTTTTAATTTTGAATCTCTGAATCCCACATTTGACTTTGAGCATCAGACAAAATTTGATTGTTCATTTGTCTCATTGTTTATAACCAGAGAAAGAGCTGAAGCTGCTGAAGGGGAGGGAAGGAACGCTATGCTGTCCTGCTTGACACCACGCAAAAATGGTGGATGTGGAAAAATCAGAAGACCACTAAGTTATAAATTATGCTTGTTTGGAATATGTTCACAGCTTAGAAATATTGTTGTGAAGGTGCTGTTGAGTCGGTACCGACTCGTAATGACATTATACAAAACAGAATGAAACACAGCCTGGTCTTGAGCCAACCTTACAATCTTGCTGTGCTTGAGCCCATTGCTGTTACCACTGTGCCAATCCATCACATTGGGGTCTTCCTCTTTGCTGACCCTCCAAAAGAGCAACCATAATGTCCTTCTTCAGAGGCTAGTTCCTCCTGATAACATGTCCACAGTAAGAGACTTGAAGTCTGGCCATCCTGCCTTCTAAGGAGCATTCTGGCTGTACTTCTTCCAATACAGATTGGTTTGTTCTTTAGGCAGTCCATGATACTTTTAATATTCTCCTCCAACACCATAACTCAAATGCATCAATTCTTATACCATCTTCTTTGTTTTTCATGGTTGTTGTTGTTAAGTACCATCGAGTTGGTTCCAACTCATAGCAACCCAGTATAGGGTTTTCAAGGAGCAGCTGGTGAGTTTAAACTGCCAACCTTGCGGTTCAAACAAACCTTGAGGTTGCGTGCTTATCCTACAGTGCCACACCAGGACTCCATTAAATCACCCCTAATATGATGATGGGTGGAGTCCTGGTGTGACGCTGTGGGTTAATGCATCAGACTGTAAAGTCAGTTTGAACTGTTAGGTCAGCGGTTCAAGCTCACCAGCTGCTCCTTGGAAACCCTATACAGGGTCACAGTATGGGTTGGAATCAACTCAATGGCACTTAATAACAACAACAATGTGATGACTGCAGTCCTAGTGTGACACTGTAGGATAAACACTCAACCTCAAGGTCAGTGTTGAACCATACGGTTGGTGGTTCAAACTCACCAGCCGCTCCTCAGAAACCCTATACAGGGTGGCTATCACTCGAAATTGACAGTAACAATGTGATGGCTGCAGGAGAAAGAGGAGACTTTCTGCTCCCTTAAAGATTTACAGCCTCGGAAACGCTATGCAGAGTCGCTATGAGTTGGAACTGACTCCATGGCACATAACCACCGCCACTACCAATGTGATGGTTGGTACTGTGGTTGCCTTGGCAGGGCCAGACCAAATGATTTCACGGGCCTTATATGGCCCACAGGTCAGATGTTCCCCAACCTGGTATATCATATTGTGCCACAGCTAAATCTGTATGACCAAAGAGATGCTTTTTACCAGGACAATTTGAAGACTACCGTTTCAAGACTAATCAGACTGATATGTAAACTAAGGAACTCTGGTAGTGTAGTGGTTACGAATCAGGCTACTAACCTCAGGGTCAGCAGTTCGAAACTACCAGCTGTTCTGTGGGAGAAAGATGAGGCTTTCTGCTCCTGTAAAGATTTACAGCCTCAGAAAGAAACCCTGTACAGGGTCGCTATGAGTCAGAACTGACTCCATGGCATGTACCAACAACCATAGGGCTGGGACTCCTGGTATGGCTCTGTAGGATCAGCACTGGACTGCAAACCACAAGGTCGGCAGTTCAAACCCACCAGCTGCTCCTCAGAAACCCTATACAGGGTTGCTATGAATCAGAACCCAATTGACAGCTCTTAACAGTAACAACAACACCATAAAGCTGTGGTGCTGTAGAATATGCACTGGACTGCTAACTGTAAGATCAACGGTTCAAAGCCACCAACCGCTCCTCAGAAGTCCTGTACAGGGTTGCTATAAGTCAGAACTGACTCCACAGCACTTAACAACAACATAGGGTCCTAGAGCCCTTGTGTGGTGGTGTAGGATAAGTGCTGGACTGGAAACTTCAAAGTTGGCATTTCAAACTCACCAGGCTGGTCTCAAAAACCCTATACAGGGTCGCTATGAATCAGAACCAACTCAACGGCACTTAACAACAAAATAGGACCCTAAGAAGCCCTAGTGTCACAGTGGTTAAGCTCTTAACTACTTACCAGTAGTTGGCAGTTTAAAACCACCAGCTTTTCCATGGGAGAAAGATGTAGTGATTTGCTTTCATAAAGGCAGGGGGTCAGGAACATCGGTCCCGCCAGCCATTTATGAGGCCAGCAGAATCATTTGGTCTGGCCCCTTCCAAGGCAACTGCAGTTCTAGCCATCACATTGTTGTTAATAAGTGCTGTAGAGTCGGTTCTGACCCATAACCCTGTATAGAGTTTCCAAGGAGCAGCTGGTGGGTTTGAACTGCCGACCTTGTAGTTCAAACGGACCTTGTGACCCAGCGCATTATCCTGCAGCGCCACACCAGGACATTAGGGTGACTTAATTAAAGAATTGATGCTTTTGACTTATGGTGTTAGAGGAGAATATTGAAAGTGACATGGACTGTTAAAAGAACCACTAGATCCGTTTTGAAAGAAGTGCAACCAGAGTGCTCCTTAGAGGCCCAGATGGCCAAACTTCATCTCTCATACTTTGGACATATTGTCAGGAGGGAACAGTCGCTGGAGAAGGAGATCATGTTTGATAAGGTGGAGGGTCAGAGAAAAAGAGGAAGACCCCCAACGAGATGGATTGGACAAGTGGCAGCATCGATGGACTCAAGCATGGCAGCAGTAGTGAGGTTGGCCCAGGATCGGGCAGTGTTTCGTTCTGCTGTGCATAAGGTCGCTATGAGTCGGTGCCAACTCAATGGCACCTAACAACAACAACAAAAGTTAAATGTTTGACTAAATGTAACAGGCTAATTTTTAAGTTGATAATTTCATATTGCCCACGAATGGTTTCATAAATATTGGCAGGAAAAAGGTTCCCACGCCCCCTGTGTAAAATGGTTATAAGAACACTTAAGAATTGACTCAGCGGCTGTGGGTTTGGTTCGATTTTATACACCTTAAACATTGCACTAAATGAAATAATTGTGAAGATAGCTATATGAATTTACTTCCCATCAGGGATTCTGAGAGGAATCAAAAGAGAATGTGAAAGCAAAAATAATTAAATTTCAAGCCTTGTATAAGCATAGCATAACATTTGTAGGAGAATGTCCTCAGTAAATAACAATGTTGCAACAGGGCCCTCTGATGAAATGAAAAACAGGATTCAAGAAAAAACTTTCCTGCTGGCGGAGTTCATTAAAGCCATTGAATCTGACTTATTTTTGAAAGCATGTGCACCCAAACACGTTTGTCAGTGTCTTGTTTGTTTTCCCCTTCCCCCTTCCCTATACCTTGATTTGACTGCCAACTGTGATTGTGCGGGTATTCTTAGAAAGTCACCGCTAAGCCTAGCAAGGGATGATTGTATTTGAAATACGAAGTGTTTCAAATCAGTGGGAGAATACATTATTCATTCAACAAATACTTATTGGCATGTGCTTTGCATTGGGTGGCACTAATGGTTTGTGCTGGCAGTTTGAATCTACCCAGTGGTGCCACAGAAGAGAAACCCAGCCATCTACTTCTCAAAGATTATAGCCACTGGAAATGTGGAGCACAGTGTTACTCTGACACACATGAGGTTGCCATGCTTCAGAATCAACTTGACAGCAACAGGTGATGAGGGTGGTTATTGGGTATAAGGGATAAAATGGTGAATGAGACAAACTTCATCCCTGCCCTCATGGAGCTGAGTATGAATTCAATAAACACCTTCAGGAATAAGTGACTAAAAAACATCCAAATAAATACAATATAAAAGGAAAAATATTAAACACTTATAATGAATGGTTTGGTTTCTGCAAAAACAGCCAGAAAAGCCCAAACAAACCCACTGCCATTAAGTAAATTCCAACTCGTAGTGATGCTGTTGAGGGTTTCTAAGGCTATACATTTTTACAGGAACAGAAAGCCTCATCTTGGTCCCAAGGAGTAGTTGGTGAACTTGAACTGTCGACCTTGTGGTTATCCTAGCACCACCAGAGCTCCTTATCCAGACTTAAGGTCTTTTGAAAATATGAAGGCCTAAAATGTGAACTGTCTGGGAAATGTGCAATTTCTATAAGGATAGTTGTAGCATATAGTCACTTAAAATGTGGAAACTGGAAAGATTAACTCATCAAAGGATGTTGAAACTGGTAACACAGGAGTGGAGATATAAGAAATTATCTTGGACATTTTGTTATGGGTGATAGAAATGTGCTTCTCTGTGTTTCTAGTTGACTTTGTGTATAGCTGCCATAAAGAGAAATGATCATGAAAAATAATAAAATGCTGAAAGACTCCCAAAAATAGTGGAAGCAGTTAATATCATAAAATTATTATAGTTATTGTATTTTGATGTACTTTTAGATTCAATGTCTTTTTATAAACATTTGAGATGAGAAATTTTTCATTAAAGTAAAAGACTGAGCAATACTGACCTCAGGTAGAGAAAAATAATGCCATAATAGTTTGGGACATTTTTGAAATTTTTCTATAGTTTGAAAGATTTAACATTTGTATCCTTTTTTTCATAAAATTACATGTGTGGCGCTGAAGGATAATGCACTGGACCACAGGGTCAGTTTGAATCTCATGGTTGGGGGTTCAAACCCACCAGTTGCTCCTTGGAAACCCTATATAGAGTTGATGGCACTTAACAACAACAATAACAGTGGTTGTAAAAAGAACACTGGTGTGGATTACAAGTTGCACTGCTAACCACAAGGTAACAGTTTGAATCTACCAGCTGCTTTGTACGAGAAAGGTGACGCTTTCTGCTCCTGTAGAGATTTACAGCCACAGAAACCCTCAGAACTGACTCCATGGCACACAACCATCACCACCAGCATTGGTTGTATAGGAGTCCTGGTGTGACTCTGTAGGATAAGTAGTGGACTGCAAACCGGAAGGGCAGCAGTTCAAACTCACCAGTCACTCCTTGGAAACCCTATACAGTGTCGCTATGAGTTGAAACTGACTCCACAGCACATAACAACAATAAAGTGATTGTATTTATACTGTCTGGTACTGGAGCTAACACATTAATAGTGTTTCACCATTAAGTCCCTTTGAAATAAAAAATGTTTAGAAGAGGAATGAGCAGTGTAGAACTAGTAAGTGTGTGTGTGGCTAAATCAGTAATATCAAGCCAATCCACAAAAATACGATTTCTGTCCAACATAGAAATATTGTAAAGTGTCAACAGCGTGGACTCTAGCCAGACACAACTGCATGGCCTCTGGAACCAGGCACAAACTATTTGAATCTAATTTTTGCCCCTTCCTAGCTAAGTGAGCTTAGTCAAATAACGTAAATTCTTTGAATTTCTGTTCCGTCAGCTGTAACATGGAGATAATAATACCTGTTTAACAGCATTCTTAAGGACTTCATTTCATTTCTGAAAAAGCATATGCCTAGAGAATGGGGTGTGAAAACATGCCGTCCAGTGAAGTGCCATCATTTGCTTCTTGTATATGCTTATGATCCCTAAGAATCACCTGGAGGTCTATAAGAAACATCTGAGGATCATGTTAAATGTAAATTCTGATTCAGTGTATCTGGGATGGAAATGCAAATTCTCAGCAAGGGGTCAAAGTAGAATGAATTAGTTTGAAGACCTTATAAAAAGAAAAGGCTCAGTGTTTGAAATGGGTTAGGAAGAGATATTTCTCCTACAAATATATACATTTGGCCAATTAGTACATGAAAAGATACTTAACATCATTAGTCATCAGGGAAATGAACTTCAGAACCACAATTAGATAGCACTTCAGACTTCAGAAAATTGGAGCTCTCATACATTGCTGCTGGTAGTGGTTGTGTGCTATCAAATCAGTTCCAACTCAGAGTGACCCTGTTTAGGATTTCTGAGGCTGTAAATCTTTATGAGAGTAGAAAACCTCGTCTTTCTCTTGCGGAGTAACTGAGAGATTCAAACTGCTGACCTTGTAGTTAGCAGCCCATCTCGGAACCCACTATGCTACCAGAGCTCCCTCGGATATATTGTTAGTGAGAATACAAAGTGGTAAAGCCACTGTGGAAAGCAGTTTGGCAGTTCCTCAAAAAGTTACACATAGAGATATCAGTTAATGAAGCAATTCCACTCCTAGGTATATAACCAAGAGAATTGCAAACATGTTTACACAACAACTTGTATACAACTGACAATTTTTGGTACATCCATTCAACGGGATATTATTTGGTCATTAAAAGGAATGATTCTACATGGATGAACATTGAAAACATTATGCAAAGTGAAAGAAGCTAGTCATAAAGCTGGCATCCTATGATTCCATTTACATAAAATGGCTAGAATAGGCAAATCTGTAGAGACAAAAAGGTAGATCAGCGTAGGCCTGAAGAAAATTGAAGGGATTATTGGTAAAGGCCTGGTGTGGCACTATAGGATGACCACTTGACTGCTGATCACAAGGTCAGTGATTCAAACTCACCAGCCACTCCTTGGAAACCCTATACTGTAAGTCAGAACTGACTAAATGGCACTTAACCTAACATAAAATAAAATAAATGGAAAAAAGACTTCATTTTGCTTGGATCTACTATCAACATGCATAGAAGCAGCAGTCAAGAAAGCACACTGTTGCAGTAGGCAAATCTGCTGCAGAAGACCTCTTTAAAATTCTCAAGAGCAAAGATGTCAGTTTGAGGACTGAGGTGTTCCTGACCCAACCCTCATTTTCAATAGCTTTATATGCATGTGAAAGTTGGATACTGAATAAGAATGAAAATAGAAGAATTGATACATTTGAGTTAATGGTGTTGAAAAAGAATACTGAAAGTATCATGGCTGCCAGAAGAGCAAACAAATCTGTGTTGAAGAAGTACAGCCAGAATGCTCCTTAGAAGCTAGGATGGCAAGACATCGTCTCTTATACTTCAGCATATATCAGGAGGGACCAGTACCTGGAGGACATCGAAGGTGGTGGTGGTGGTGTGTCATGAGTCGGTTCCAACTCATAGCGACCCTGCATAGGGTTTCCAAGACTGTAAATCTTTACAGGAGCAGAAGGCCTCATCTTTCTCCCATGGAATAGCTAGTACTTTCAAACTGCTGACCTTAAGGTTAGCAGCCCAACTCTTAAGGACTGTTCAGAGTTCCTTGGAGGACATTATGCTTGCTGAAGTAGAGGGTCAGTGAAAGAAAGGAAGACCTCTAACAAGATTGACTGGCAATAGCAGCAGCAGCAATGGGCTATTGGCAACAAAAGTAACAATAGTTGTAAGGATGGTGCACGCCCATGCAGTGTTTTATTCTGTGTGGATAGGGTTCCTAGGAGTCAGAACAGACTTGATGGCACCTACAAATGGTCTCTATTGTTTTTGTTAAATACTGTTGACCCTATATAGGGTTTTTGAAGAATGACTGATGGATTTAAACTGCCAACCTTGTGGTTAGCAGTCCAGTACTTATCCTAAAGCACCATACCAGGACGCCAAGTCTCTATTAATAACTTTTAATTAATTAATTTCTGGTATAATGCATACATGACTCTTATTAGAAGTAATCTACTTGCTATGTGTAAGATCTAAAATAGACAAATCTGCTAATTTTAACTTCTTTTCCTAGGCACACCCTACCATCCAATCAGTTCTAACTCATAGATGTCCTATAGTGTAAATAAGTTGATTGTTACTGTTAAGTGCCATCAAGTCGGTTCCGACTCATAGCAATCCCTTACAGGGCTTCTGAGGAGCAGCTGGTGGTTTGATCAGTGAAGTGCTGATCCTACAGCAACACACCAGAAGTCCAAATAAGTTGGTAGGTAGACAAAAGTCTTTCAAAAGCGATGAGAACACATTCATTTAGCATATTGTTATCTATATTAGTCAATTGTGAGGATTTTTGTTTTCTTTACATTGAGGTACAACCCATACAGAAGGCTGCAGTCTTTGACTTTCATCAGTAAGTATTTTAAGTCCTCTTCGCTTTCAGCAAGCAAGTTTGTTAATGAATCTTCCTCCAATCTTAATGTCACATTCTTCTTCACATAATCCAATTCTTGGACTATTTGCTCAGCATACAGATTGAATAAGAATACAACCCTGGAGCACACCTTTCCTGATTTTAAACCATTCAGTATCACCTTGTTCTGTCTCAACGACTGTCCATGTACAGGTTCCTCATGAGCACAATTATGTGTTCTGGAATACCCATTCTTCACAGTGTTTTCACAGCTTGTCATGAGCTACACAGTTGAAACCTTTACGTAGTCAATAAAGCACAAATAAAATCTTTCTGCTCTTCTCTGCTTTCAGCCAAGATCCTTCTGAGGTCAGCATTGATATCCCTAGTTCCACGTTTTCTTCTGAATCCGAGTTAAATTTCTGGCAGTTCTCTTTTGGTGTACTGTTGCAACCATTTTTGAATTCTCTTCAGCAAAATTTTACTTGCATGTGATATTAATGATACTGTTAGATGATTTCTGCATTTCACTGGGTAACCTTTCTTTGTAATGGGACAAATATGGATCTCTTCCAGTCGGTTGGTCAGGTGCTGTCTTCCAAATTTCTTGACATAGATGAGTGTGTTGCCTCGAGTGCTGTATGAGTATATTGAAAGATTTCAATGTGTTTTCCATCACTTCCTGGAACCTTGTTTTTTGGCCAATGCCTTCAGTACAGCTTGGACTTCTTTCTTCCATCATTCTTGATCATATGCTACCTCTTGAAATGGATAAACATTGACCATTTCTTCTTGGTACAGTGACTCTGTGTATACCTTCCATCTTCTTTTGAGCTTTCTGCACCATTCAATATTTTGCCCATTTGTTGTTGTTATTTTCTTGTGCCATCAAGTCAGTTCCAACCCATAGCAACCCTGTATAGGATTTCCAAGAAGCAGCTGATGAGCTTGAACCACTGATCTTGCAGATCAAACCAACTTTGCAGTCCAGTGCATTAACCCACAGTGCCACACCAGGTCCATTTTACCCATGGAATCCTTCAATATTTTAAGTCAAGACTTGAATTTTTCTTCAATTCCTTCAGCTTGAGAAATGTTAATTGTGTTGTTCCCTTTTGGTTTTCTAACTTCAGGTCTTTGCATTATCATAATTGACTTTGTCTCTTCCAGCTACACTTTGAAATTTTCTGTTCAACTCTTTTATTTCCTCATTTCTTCCATTCACTTCAGTATCTCTGCTGGAGAGAAAGTTTCAGAGACTCTTCTGACATCCAATTTGGTCTTCTCTTTCTTTCCTGTGTTTTTAATTTACTTTCTTTCTGTGTGCTATTCTTTTCTTTTCTTTTTAAGTTTTTATTGTGAATTGAGTGATAGTTTACATAGGAGAACATTGGTTTTATGCTCATTGTTTCTTTGCAATGATTACAATCCCCTCTGTGCATTATCATTCAACAGTATTTGCTTCTATTCCCTCTGTGGGTTTATTCTTTTTTGGAGAGGGGAATGCACACCAAAACACTCAGAAATATATAATCATTTAAACAACCCAAGGGCACATTCTGTAAGCCTGCCTCCTGGCCTCCAGCAAACAGTCTTTCTCTTTCCATGAGTCTAGACTCCTCAGCTGCTCTCTCTCTCTCTCCATGTCCTCATCTCTGCCTCCATCTCTGGTGTTGTTGCTTCTCTGGATAGGGTCACACATTCTGCTCATGCTTTTCTCCCTTTTTGGTCCTAGGGTCCTCTGTTCCTGAAATGTAAGATTGACTACTCTCCCCTTTTGGTTACAAAACTTCTACCTTTACAGTTATAATGGTCACAATTAGTCATGGTAACAATTGCTCACTATTGAATCATGAGAATCTTATCCCCATGTCCTTTCACCAGACCTGTCTAGACAATATGAAAACTATTCAGTGGGGATTCTATCTTCCCTGGCACACTCTGAAATTAAACTCCCTCTTGAAAATTTGTAAGCCAGTCATTTCGTGCCTTATAGCTGCCTCCCCGACTCTCATTTTAGGTGGCCAGTGTTTAAGTTGGCCATCCTGTATGCTATTCTCGATGTCATCACACAGCTCTTCGGCCTTTGGTCATTTGTGTCTCAACAGTGTATCTTTGCAATGATCCCCTATCATTATACAATGAACTTCCTCATTCTCTTTCAAACCAACATAGTATTGCATTGTTTAAATGATTCATAATTTATTAAATTGAATCATGAATGAGTCTTAATGAAGAATCTTGTTATTTCCTACCTTTACCGTTATAAGCAATGCTGAAGTGAATAATCTTATTTATATACCATTTTGCACATTTGTGAGTGTATCTGCAGGAGAAATCTCTAAAAGTAGAATTACTGGACCGATTGTACTTTTACAGGTGCTTCTAGATACGTGGTACCAGTTAGACTTCCATCAACAATGTATGATGAGACCTGTTCACCCTCATCCTTATTCACACAGCATGTTTTGTGTTGCTGCTAGTGTCCTGCCCACAATCATCAGACCTGTCAGTGTGAGCCAGTGATTCCCAATTGTGGGTATCTGTACACCTATGTCTCCTCACACCCAACTGCAGAAAATGCTCTGAGGGATTATAGGGTAAACCAGAAGTACAGAAAATTACCCAGACCCACAAGGAGCAGCCTTCATTCAATTCCTTTTCAGTTCCTTCACCTCTCAGTTGGGATATTTCTGAAGTATGTGTTACATTAGTTCCCTAGTTTTTCCACACGGTAGCTGGCTTCATAATACACCTTTTGCTGGCTGCCTTACCTTCTGTGTCACTTCCCTACTTTTTTGTATCCCCTGTCACTGCCTGATTTGAAGTGTTTCCCATGGATTCTTTTTGTTTGTAATTACAAGTGGGATGGAAAGTTTTACCTCCCCAGGCATAAGTCAACTATTTTTGCTGCTTGATCTGAATGTTCCTAAACCTGCTTCACTATTATCACATTGTTGATATTTTTTCAGCCTATTGGAAACTAACCTCTTTAAAACCACACAGTTTTAATTAAAGCCTTAAAGCAGATATCTGTGCCAGATGTCAGTGAACTACCTATTTTATAAATAAGAAGATTTTTCTTCATCACAGCAGGAATCCTGAGGGAATTCATATTCTCTTCCTGTAGATTGACAATGTAATTATTCTTGGGCCATGGAGAAGGGTCCTGGTGTGGTACTGTAGGATAAGCACTGGACTGCTAACCACAAGAATGACAGTTCAAACCTGCCTATACAGGGTCACTAAGAGTCAGAACTGACTCAATGACACTTAACAACAGCAAATTTAAAAGTGAAATAGACAACATGTTGATCATCATAGAAAATAGAAAAAGGACAGAGTATAAAAACCTTCATAATTGTTAGGAAATAGAAAAAGGACAGACTATAAAAGCTTTCATAATTGTTTTTCAAAATGCCTTATAATAAATAGCAATGTAAACAACATTGGGGAAAAAAAGAGTAAAAATGGAAACTGACTTAAATGTTTCTCTGTTGTTACAAATTATGTTTTTCTATGAACCATTTACTCTCAGAGGCAGGTAAATAAGCCTACTAAATGTGTTAGTCAGCTTAGTAGAACAGATTTATTACATCTAAAACTAATAATAGATGTAAAGAATTTAAGCACACTGTCTGACATGTAATAAAGGCTCAATAACTAGTCATTGTTATTACAAAAACAGTGTCTACTCTTAAACTATTGTCTACTCTAAGGACTAGAAAGGAGCCAGGGAAGAACATATATTAGAGTTCTTAACTGCCAGGACAGCCTAAGGAAAGAAAGCAGGGCTCTTCTTAAAGTGTTCTTAAGAGTGAAACCCCACATGTCAGGAGAGGACAAATCAAGAAAACAGCACAGTTCTTTTACCAGGAACCTGCCAACAGGGACTGCATTAGTACCTCGGCCCAGGGCATCACTGAAAAGTACCACACATGCCTGGATGACAACTTCCACATGAACAAGCACATGTGGAAAAGGTCATCATTATTCCCAGCAAGAAGCTCTACAGCTAGATACCACACATCTGATTGAGGGGTTTCTGAGAGGCTCTGTGAGAAGTGTCTCCATCAAGCTGTAGGAAGAAGAGAGAGAAAGTAGAGATAATTATGTTGCTGAGGTTTCAGCCCTGAATCTGAATCATTGAAGTATATCTGACACTAAGGAAAAGCTTAAGCTTTTGGACTTTGATAATCTTTCCAAACTGCAGCGCATTCAGTCCACAGTTGGAATGAATTTCAGAATACCATGAGGAGTTGTTTTCATCTTTCTGCGATGCTGTAATATTTTCAGTGATCCTGTTGTTGTTGTCAGGTTCTGACTCATAGCAACCGTGTGCACAACAGAAGAAAACACCGCACCACCCTGCGCCAGCCTCACAATTCATATGCTTGAACCCATTGTTGCTGCCTCTGTGTCATCCACCCCTTTAGAGGTCTGCTGCTTTTTGGCTGACCCTTTACTTTATGGAACATGATGTCCTTCTCCAGGGACTGGTCCTTCCTGACAACATGTCCATCGTTTAACGACACCAAGTCTTGCCATCCTACCTTCTAAGGAGCAGTCAGATATACTTCTTCCAAAACAGCTATGTTTAGTCTTCTGGCAGTCTTTCAATATAATACTTCTAATATTCTTCTTCAACATCAAAATTAAATGCATTGATTAATCTGTGGATTTCCCTATTCATTGTCCAACTTTCACATCAATATGTTGTTAACTGCTGTCCAGTCAGTTCCAACTCCTAGCCACCCTGTATAAGGTTTCCAAGGAGCAGCTGGTGGGTTTGAACTATCAACCTTGTGGTTACTAGTCCAATGCTGACCCTATAGTGTCACATCAGGATGAGGCCACTGAAAATACCATTATATAAGTCAGATGCACCACAGACCTCAAAGTGATATTTTTGCTCTTTAACACTTACTTTAAAGAGATCTTTTGTAGCAGATTTGTCCAATGCAAAATGGCATTTGCTTTCTTGACTGCCGCTTCAGTGAGTATTGGTTGTAAAACCAAGCAAAATGAAATCTTAGACAACTTTGATCTTTTTTTTCTCTCCTTTGTCATGTTATTTATTGAGCCAATTGTGAGGATTTTCGCTTTCTTTACATTGAGATTCAATACATACTGAAGGCTATATAGTCTTTTCTCTTCATCAGTAAGCATTTCAAGTCCTCTTTGCTTCCGGCAAGAAAAGTTGCATCATTTGCATATTAAATGTTGTTCATGAGTCTTCCTTCATTCCTGATGCCCTATTCTTCGTCACATAATCCAGCTTCTCAAAATTTTCTCAGCATGCATATGCATGGTGAGAAGATACATACATATAGTATGGTGAAAGGATACTTATTCTGTTATACACTCCCTCACTCACACCTTCCCTAATTTTAAACCAGTCATTATCCCCTTGTTCTGCTCTAGTGACTGCCTTATAATGTAGGTACAGGCTTCTCATGAGCACAACTAAGTGTTCTGGAGCCTATGTAGGGTTTCCGAGAAGCAGCTGGTGGGTTTGAACTACCAGTGTTTGGTTCAAACTGACCTCATGGTCCAGCGTTCAATCTGTAGTGTACTATGATCTTACTACATTTCTCATCTACTCTTTGTGTTAGCCCTGGAATTAAAAAAATTACCAATGTTGAATCCTTTAAACTATTACCTTGAGATCATCTTTAAACCTTAAACCAAAAATATTCCCTGAAGTCTTCCTAAAACCAAACAATAGTTTAGCTTAACTAGTAAAAAATGTCTGCTTTGAGCATTAAGCTCTTTTAAAATGATCTATAGGCATACATTGGACATATTGTGGGTTCAATTCTAGAACATCACAATAAAGCAAATATCACAATAAAGAAAGTCACACTAAGTCTTTTTGTTTCCCAGAGCGCGATGTGAAGTGAGCACTTGCTGTGGGGGAAATGGTGCCAGTAGACTTGTTGCTTGATAAAGGGTTAACACCCAAGTACGTTTTCAATTCAGAGCTACCCCTTGTGACAGAGTAGAACCTCCCCATAGGGTTTTCTAGATGCGATCTTTATGGGAGCAGCTCTCCAGGGCTTTCACTTTCAGAGCCTATGGATGGCTTCAGCTGCCAGCCTTTTGGTAGAAGCTGAGCTGTTAACCATTGTACCACCAAGTCTTCTTCTTTAGTTACTGTTGTTATTGTTGTGTGCCGCCGTAGAGTCAATTCTGAATCATAATGTGAGATTTATCATGAATTATAATGAGATACCACTTCACCTTCATAAGATGGCTATGATTGAAAAATGAAACAAAAGAAAAACAGAAAACAAGTATTAGTGAGGATGTAAAGAAATTGGAACCCTCATTCATTGCTGGTGGGATGATTTCTAAAGGATGTTGCCGCTGTGAAAAGCAGAGTTTGGCAGTTCTTCAAAACGTTAAGCATAGAATTGCCATATAACCCAGCAATTCCACTCCTAGGTATATGTGGGGGTCTTCAAAAAATTTGTGGAAAATGTTCGCTTTTTTCCATGAATTTTTTTTAAAGTTTTTATTAAAAATTGAGTGATCATTTACACATGAGAACATCGGTTTTACACTCATCATTTCATTACAATGATTACCATCTCCTCTGTGCATCGTCATTCAACAATATTTGCTTCTATTCCCTTTGTTGTTTTTGGTTTATGTAGTTTTTTGGGGGTGGATTCCATGAACTTTTTTAAGCCCCCCAACATACCCTAAGAGGTCTGGCGTGGTACTGTGGGTTAATGTGCTGGACTGCAAAATCAGTTTGAACCACAAGGTTGTAGTTCAAGCTCACCAGCCATTCCTCAGAAACCCTCTACAGGGTCGCTATGAGTTGGATTCCCTGGCACTTAACAACACCAACAAAAACAACAAATATACTCTAGGAGTCCTGGTGTGGCACTGTGGGTTAATATGTTGGACTATAAAGTCGGTTTGAACCATAAGGTTGTGGTTCAAGCTCACCAGCTGTTCCACAGAAACCCTATGCAGGGTCACTATCGGTTGGAACCAACTCGATGGCACTTAACAACAACAATAATGGAAGCAGATTATTTGTACACCAGTGTGCATTACAGCACTATTCACAATAGCCCAAAGATGGAAACAGCTAAATTTCCATTAACAGATAAATAGATAATCAAAATGTAGTATAAATATATAGTTATATATTATTTAGCCATAAAAAGAAATGAAGTTCTAGTATATTCCACAACATTGATGAACCTTGAAAACATGAGTTAAATAAATCAGTCACAAAAATATAAATATTGTATAATCCCATTTATCTGAAATATTTAGACTAGGCAAATGTATAGCAACAAAGTATATTATTAGTTGTTACCAGGGACTGGGGAAATAAGGAGTTATTATTACTTAATGGATTCTGAGTTTCTATTTGGAGTGATAAAAACATTTAATAATTAGATAGTGTGATAGCTGTACAATATTGTGAATATGATTAATGTCACTAAATTATACACTTAAAAAGGCTGTTGTTAAGAATACACATGCATGGCAGTTCGAGCAGGTTGTGGCTGGCGATTCAGATCAATCTGTACTTCTCAGTTCGTGAAGTTGGCAGAACAGTTTCCCAAGTCCTTGCTGTTTGTATGTCTGGGTAACATTTATTGATCACCCATTGCAGAAGCAGTTTTCAGAAAACTTGTAACTGATCAAAACCTTTTAGATAAGTGGAGGAAAGACAGTGCAGCAACATCCACATATGAAATAGGAAACCCCTCTGATTATCGAGGGCAAAGTTGCATGAAGAAGCATGGTATTCCTATGAGTCACATTGCCCAGCGGATTATCCAAGAAGACTTGATAACATTTAATTATATACTATGTATGGATGAAAGTAATCTAAGAGATTTGAATAGAAAAGGTAATAAAGTTAAAAACTGCAAAACTAAAATTGAACTACTTGGAAGCTATGATCCACAAAAGCAGCTAATTATTGAAGATGCTTATTATGGGAATGACTCTGACTTTGAGACTGTGTACCAGCAGTGTATTAGATCCTGCAAAGCATTTTTGGAGAAGGCCCACTAAAGCTTCATCCATTCATTGTTAAAAGCCAGCTGTGATGAACACCTTCACGGTGATGCTCTGTATTTTTCAGTCAGTGGATGTGTTGAAGTATAATGTTCCATTGCTTAAGGCTGCAACTATTTTTGCAGTTGACTTACCATAAAAATAATTGTAAGTGTTTCTTATCTTAAAAATAATTGTAAATGGAAATCACTTGTGGTTGGCTGAGGAATAAATAAAAATCTTTGATTCAGACAGTTTTTGAGTACATTAAATATTCTTATATTAGTTGAATTCCCACTTTGCCCTCATTACAAACAACCTAGCAGAACAACACAACAGAAAATTCTGAGTGTGTTGTGTAGCACAGTTATTTTCCAGGGTTTGTCAAGTGCCAATCTCAGGATTGTGGTGACTCTGATACGCTTAATTCTGAAGGTAATAAATACTGAAGTAAAACATAAGGCCTAGGCCAACATCTGAGCCCACTGAAACTTTCAAGTAACCTACTCTACCTCTCCAGGAAGTTACATGAATAAGTTAATAAAGGACAATTGTCC
The DNA here is from genome assembly GCF_000296735.1 of Chrysochloris asiatica. Taxonomy (NCBI): domain Eukaryota; kingdom Metazoa; phylum Chordata; class Mammalia; order Afrosoricida; family Chrysochloridae; genus Chrysochloris; species Chrysochloris asiatica. The sequence continues at coordinate 575,614 of NW_006408817.1, forward strand.
TCTGCTAACCTATACTACTTCTCACCTGTTTGTCCCCCAGGCTTTTAAAAAAATAATATTTCCTAGACATAATGGCTCACAGTCTAGAGCAGGCTTATTTTAATTTATACATGCTCATAGTGCACACTTACATGCTACTAGAACAGGAAAAAAATTATGAAGTTAATCTTTACCACTTTTGTTATTTTATTTTTATTTTATTCCATAAGGAAGTTGGCTTATTTGCTCCTATTTGGACCACTTTACCTATGAAATTTTAAATTGTATAAAAAGACAATATGCTTTTTAATCTTATGGTCAATTTAACCTCCTTTTTTTTTTATATATATGCACTTACAACCCAAATGTCGAACATATAGAGACTGGGGGATGATTTAAAAAGTTGCAAGAAGAGAGTCCTGTTAATGTTGAAGTCCTTATATTTTTATATGTTTATAAGTATTCTTTCATCATTATTGAATTCATTGGGGAATATAGGTAATTTCTATGTACTCTGAGAACTGTAATCTCAGATTCATTTGAATAGATAAAATGATTATTTTCTGAATAAACTGGGGAATATAAAAACAAAATAAATTTTGTTTTAAAAAGGATGTTGTTAAGTGCCTGTATAGGGTTTCTGAGGTTGTAAATCTTTGTGGAACCAGAAAGCCTCATCTTTCCTCCACAGAGCAGCCAGTGGACACAAACCACCAATCTTGTGGTTCCCAATCCAGTGCTTAGCCATTGTGCTCTATCCACAATAATTAAAACTCAATCAGAGCCAGAACACAAGTAGATGTTGTTAAGTGCCTTCGAGTCGGAGCCGACCCATAGCGACCCTGTACAGGGTTTCCGAGGGTGTAAATCCTTACGGGAGTAGAAAGCCTCATCTTTCTCCCGCGGAGCGGCTGGTAGTTTCGAACCACTGACCTTAAGGTTCGCAGCCCGATTCGTAACCACTACGCTAGATATTGCACACTAATGTTCATAGTAGCACTATTTACAACAGCAAAAAGATGGAGACAGTCTAAGTGCCCATCAATGGAAGAATGGATAAACTGTGATACGTAGACACACTGGAATATTATGCTACCTTGAAGAATACCAAGGAAGCTGCAAGCCACCGCATACCAGGGATGAACCTTGAGGACATTATCCTGAGTGAAATTAGTCAATCACAAAAGGAGATATACTGCATAGGACCATTATTGTAAAAGATTAAGAAAAAACACACTAAAAGAGGAAAAAAAAAATTCTTTGCTGATTACCGGGATGTATGGGGTGGGTTGAGGAGAGGCAGGGGAAGGTGGAGCACAGGGTAGGGAATAGACACAGGATAGCTTGGGTGCTGTGGGGGAGGGGGCAACACAGAATAAGGGGAGGGGGGAATGGACAAACAAGGTGGATGGGAGAACAGTTAGGCAGGTTTGCATGTACTAAGTGGGACATGGGACAGAGGTAACTAATGATGTATGCACAACCTTGGAACAGCAGGGCTCTGGGATACAGGGACTGAGGTATGGTTTGAATGGGTAAAAGCAGAAATAATGTTAAGATGCTTGGTTGTCTTTTGAATCTTGATTTCCTTTGCCTACTATTGTAAAATAGACACTTGAAGGGGAGAGAAAAGAATAGCCAGAAACACCACCATAGAAAACTTGTAAGTCCATCTTCAGCCTATAACTGATTAGAATACCTAAAATGGGGCTACAGCTTGCCCAGTGAAGGAGGCTTCCTGTGGAGACTTTGCATTTCATAAAACCATAGGTTTTATGAATCCTGATCCCCATCCAGAATCTTCTGAGGTGGGAAATTTCCACTTGAAAGGACAAGCAGACCAGCCTGGAGCAGCTAGAAGAACAGAAGATACTTCTTAAAGAAAGACTGGAAAGAAAAATAAAAAACAATAATGGCAATCTGATTGACTACTGCTACAAGAACAAGCAAGTTGGGAGCCATCAAGGCAAGTGGTTGGGTCCCCTCAGGGCAAACCCCCTTCCAAGACTAAGACTCAAGGGGAATACATGAGCAGGCATATGGTCTGGCTCTTGACCACGTTGGTCACCGAGAAAGGGAAGTGAGGGGAAAATAGCAACGAAGTTGTAAGCTAAGTCCAACCACGTTCACTAGACTCCTGTGAACCCAGGTTGAGACCTGGCTCGCCAGCAGTATGGCAAGACCTGGGGACTCCTGGGCCCAGAGACAGTGACATGGACACAAAGAACTAGAGTGGAGAATGAAGCATCCAGCTGATATGAAGTGAGAGCATATACACAAGAACACCCACACTTGCAGATAATACCCACTTGACCTGGCTTCAATGGCTGGATGATGAGAACTCAACTAGAAGAAGAAAGAAGAGGAAAAAAGGAGTAATCTGCTACAATTTGATGAACTTGACCTATACTTATGGATGTAGTATGTAAAAAGACAGAACAAATCTTTAACAGTGAAGATCATTCCCACCCCCTCAGTACACAGGGTTGACACAGATGGGCAACTTAGACATAGGCTACCCCAAATGGAGGTACTGCAAAAGCAAGAAGTGACTGACTTACAAGCTTTCAAGAGGGAGCCTAGTTCCAGAGGGTGTGTGAGAAGGTAGAATCGCCACTGAGTGGTTTCTAATCTATCTGAATGGGGCTGATGAAAGGAGACGGGGATAAGACTCTTGTGGTACATTAGTGAATAATTGCTATCAGGAATGACTGTGAGGGTTGGAAAAGTAAAGGTAGACGTTTTGTAACAAAAGGAGAGGAGTGATTGACTTTGCATTCCAGGAGCGGAGGTTCCTGGGACCATTAAGGGAGAAGGGCGGAGTGCGGTACCCTATCCAGAGAAGCAGGGACGCCAGAGATGGAGGCAGAAACATTGACGTGGAGTGATGGAGTGGTTGGGGACTCTAGACTCAAGGAGATAGAGGGGCTGTGTGCTGGTGGCCAGGGGGCAGGCTTGCAGGCTGTACCCTTTGGTTGTTTGATGATGCATGGAGCGGATTGTAATCATTGCAATGAAACAAAATACAATAGGATGAATGTAAAGCTAATGTTCTCCCATGTAAACTATCACATAATTCACATTAAAAACTTAAAGAAAAAACGCCTCAATTAGTTGTTCAGTTCCCAATTATGTGGGTCAGCAATTTGGGCTGGGCTCAACTGACCAGTTCTTCTTGGATGTTATACATATCTTTGCAACCGGTAGGGCTGGCTGGTCCTAAGTAACCTAACTTGTACATCAGCTTGGACAGCCTGGTTTATCTCCCTGTGGTCTCTCATCTCCCAGCAGGCTAGCCCAGGCTTGTTCATGAGGCAGCAGTGTTGGAATTTACAGGTTGTCAATTTCATCACATTGTTTTTTTTAAAGAAAGTCACAAGGCCATCCCAGATTTTAGGTACAGGTGGAAGGATCTGTACTGTGGCTTTTTAATTAGTCTAATGTAACTGAACTATCTATTCCTGATACAGTAATCCAACTACTCTGTAGGACCCCTCCCAACTTTAAGAGCCTCCAGGATTGCAGTCCACGGATCCTTTTTAAGTACTCCTCATTCTGTTAGCCATGCTCTGGGTTACTAGCTCCCTCTTCCATAAGATTCCATATGCATCAGTCTCTCAGAGAATTTTCACAGTTTCTGATCCACTGAGAATTTCTTGCTTAAATGGGACTTCTGAGAATGAAATGGAGCACTATTAATTATGCTAGAACAAAAAATATAAACAGATGTCCCTATTTAAAGCCCAAGTAGTTACAAGCACAGGCTGTTGGACTCACATAGCTTGGGTTAGAATCCTAGCTCTACCAATTATTTGCCAGTTTTGGTAATAGTTTCCTCATATTAAATAGGTGTAATAATATTACTTACCTTAGAGAGATTTTCTGAGGCTTAAATGAGTTCATGTCTAAAATACTTAGTCACTACTATTATAGAACATGCTATACAAAAGCAGAGAACAGCATTCACACTTTCAGCCTCCATCACAGCCACCAGGAGACAGGTGGTGAATGCCTGAGAACACCAACATATAATCATCAATTAAATGTAAATATGACACCAGAGAAAACAAACCATTTCAATTTACATGAAGGAACAAAACAGAGTGCCTCACACAAGTGACAAAAAATACAGAGTCAGACAATATAATAACCATAAATGGCATCAAAACTACTTCATAAGGAATTTTAAAAAAGGATATTTAAGTACCTTCAATGGGTAGAAAAAATGATCACGAAAACTGCATATAAAATCAAGGAAAACAGACAAAAATGTACAAGAATTTAGGAAACAAACTGACAAGATATATGAAAAACTGGAAACTGCAAAAAAAGCAATCAGAAAGCCAGAAGATTAATACTAAGACTCCAGAAATATGCATTGAAAGGGCAAAGAAGTAGAATTGAATCAATGGAAGACCAAATTAGTGAGCTTGAAGACAAATCTCTCAATATTCATTTGCTAGAAGAACAATCAGGAAAAAATAATAAAAACTGTGAAGAAAGTTTAAAATTTGTGTGGGACACTATCAAGAGGAATAACTTATATGTTATTAGAATTCCAGAACAGGAAGAAACAAACCAAAAAACGCCATAGAGAATGAGAGGACAAAGGAGAATCCCCACTGACTAGTTTTCCTCTTTTCCAGATGGGTCTGGTGAAAAGGGGTAGGGAATAATGCTGATAGGATTTTATGGTTTCAATTGTGAATAATTGTTAGTTGGATTAATTGTGATAGTCAAAACTGTAATTGTAGAAGTTGTGTAACTATAAGTAGGGAGTAAGCTTTATTATATATATATATTAAAGTTTTTATTGTGGATTGAGTGAAAGTTTACAGGCATATCATCAGTTTTACATTCAACAAATCATACAGCTTGTTTCATTACATTTATTATACTCTCCTCCATGTACCATCAGTTAACAGTATTTCTCTCTATCCACTTTAGCTTTAAACAAACAAACAAAACCCACTCAGGCATATATAATAATTTACATCTCCAAAGGGCACATTCTGGAAGTCTGCTCCTGGCCACCAGCTCTTAGTCCTTCTCTCCTTTTTTTTTTTAATGTTTTATTGTGAATTGTGTGATAATCTACATGGGAGAACATCAGCTTTACATTCATTCCATCATCCATCATTTCATTGGCATAGCTATCATCCTGTCCATGCATTCTCACCCAACCAGGGGTGTACCCTGTAAGCCTGTACCCCCCACCACCACCACCACAGTCCTCAGCCCCTTTCCATCTCCTGATCCCGAGCCCCCAGACCCACCATCTCTTGATGTTGTCTTCTCTGCCTCCATCCCAGGCCTCACTGCCTCTCTGGGTAGGATTCCGCTCTTCGTTCTTCTCTATTGATGGTCCCAGGGTCCTCTGCTCCTCGACTGATAAGTTAATCACTCCCCTCTTTGCTACAATATGTCCATTTTTAGATTTCCAACCCTCACAATCAGTCCTGATAACAATTATTCAC
>NW_006408817.1:582547-615047 GCF_000296735.1 Chrysochloris asiatica
CAACAGCAATGAGGTTGGCCCAGGATCGGACATTGTTTCATTCTGCTGTGCATAAGGTCACTATAAGTTGGTGCTGACTCGATGGCACCTAACAACAACAACAAGAAGCTTTAATTTCAGGAACAGTTGATTCCAGGACCATCATTAAGGAAGAGCATGAGTGGAGCATGGGATCCCTGCCTGGAAAAGTGACAACAGCGGAGACGGTGACAGAGGCGGTGGCTTGGAGAGACAGAGCACCTATGGACTCTAGGCCCATGGACTGAGTAAGGCTGTGTGTCTGTGGGCAGGAGGCAGGCTTGCAGAATGTGCCCTTTGGACATTTTAAGTTTTGTTTTGTTTTATATGTGTGCATCAAATATTTTTGCTTTGTTCATTTGTGATATATAGATGTAAATGGGACCAGTGTATTTTCAGTTGTACATGTTTTAATTATATCATATTAAGTGCCAAGTAAGAATTTACAATTTTATTGATTTAAATATTATGCATAAAATTTATATGTATTAAGTTGACAAGAGTGAGCTATAATGGTTAGTGTTTTGTGTCAACTTGACTAGACCAGGATTTCCAGAGGTTAAGCAATTAGGATGTGCTTATTCCCATGGTGATGACCCACGGTGATGAAACCTAATACAGGCATAATTAACTCTATGCTAAGTGGCTATGAGCAGCCAATAGTCAATTTAAGGGATGACTCCTTGGGGCTGCGGTCTGCTCCTAATATAATGGACATGCGGGAAAGGCTCTCCCTCCTCCACTGGGTACTTTGGATTCTACAATTGCCTGCCATTTCCTTGATAATAAATTTCACACACACACACACACATGCACACATACATGTTTTGCTTCTCTAGAAAGCCTGGCCTAAGATAGTGCTCACCAATGGAAGAATGGATAAACAAACTTTGGTACATACATATAATGGAATATTATGCAATGTTGAAGAATAATGTTGAATCTAAGAAACTCCTCATAACATACATGAATCTGGAGAACATCATGCTGAGTGAAATTAATCAGTCACAAAAGGACAAATATTGTATAAGATGATTATTGTAAAAGCGTGAGAAAAGTTTTTATCCTAAAAGAAACATTCTTTGATGGTTACTAGGGGTGGGAGGGAGGGAAGACTGATTAACTGGCTAGACACATGTTAGTTCAGGTGACTGGGAGGACAATATACAAGAAGAGGGATGGTGGTAGAAGAATGATGAAGATAGGTGAAGACAGAGGGAGGTATACAAGGGCTAAAGGGAATAGAGGTAAATAGTGATATATACATAACCTTGGAACAACAGTGCTCTGTGCATAGATACGTGGATTGAGACATAGGCTGAATGGGTACCTGAGTAAGAGCGGGATATATGTATAAATTCATGTATCCCACAAATATGTGAGAGTTTGAAAGAGGATGTTTATACATGAGTATTTACCTTTCATGCAAACACAACTGTGAATGTGGTGGAGCATACAGTGGGCAAAATGATGAGACATTCCTAGATATTATCAAACATCTTAAGGCAATGAGTTGATGGGCCTGGGGACTCAGGACCATAGTCTCAAGGGACATCATGATCAAAAGACATAACATAGTCCACAAAGACAATGGTCTATATCCTGCCTGGGTGAGTAGCATCTGGGAGCTTAAAAACTGATGAGTGGCCATCTAAGGCCATCTCTCTATTTTTAGAAGACAGAAGAGTGATAAGAATTGAAGAGGCTTGGAATCAGTTAGACCAATTGACTAATGAAACATGTGGACATCAGTCTCCCCGACTCGGAGGCCAGAAGAACTGCACGGTGCCTAGCTACCACTACCAAGTTCCCGGAAAGGGATCACATTAGAGTGGGAGAAAATGTGGAACAAAACTCAAAAGTATCTAATTAAAAAACAAAACACCAGATGTACTGATCAGAAAAAGCCTGAAGAAGCCTGAGACTATGGCTCTCAACACCTTCAAGGTCTGGAAAGGAATTCTCCCCCTGACCAAATTTTCAGCCAAGCAATAGATGGCACATAGCGGGGACAACAATACTAGTAAGGTATGCTTACCATGGAATGGTCACCCATTCAAAATCAAAAGAACAACATTTTCCTCAGGACAATTTGAGAAGGGATAGGAGGGTGGTTGGAATGCAAACAGGAACCACAGGGAGGAAGCAGGATAACTGCCATGGCATGTTGTTGTTGTAAATGCCATCAAGTCCGTCCGGACCCATAGCAACCCTGACAGGCTTTCTGAGGAGCACCTGGTGAGCTTGAACCGCTACCCTTGCGGTTCAAACTAATTTTGCAGTCCAGCACATTCACCCCAGTGCCACACTAGGACTCTGTTGTTGCATGAGAGGATTGTAAATATGTAGTTGAAACAAAATTTATGATTTGTTGAATGTAAAGTTGAGACTCTTGTCTGTAAACCTTACTCAACACAATAAAAAGTTAAAATAGAGTATGAGTATTTTCCGACTCCTGGTGTGGCACTGTAGGATAAGAACTAGACTAATAGCCACAAGGTTGGTGGCTCAAACCCACCAGCTGTTCTTCAGAAACCCTGTACAAGATCACTATGAGTTAGAACTGACTCAACAGTACTTAACAACAACAACAATAATATGAGTATTTTAACTTTGTGTAGATTGCCAAACTGCTTTCCCAAAGGATTATGTTCATTGAAACATCCATCAGAAAACCAGGAAGTACTAATTTTAACACAAACTCACATTGAGTATTATCATTGGAAAACAAAATTTGCCAATTTATTGGATTCGTTTAAACATTTAAAGTTTTTGTTTGTTTGTTTCCCAGCTGTCCCACATTAAAATCATATGACTGGAAGATAATTGGAGTCCTGGTATGGTGATGCAGGATAATGCGCTGGGCTGCAAAGTCGGTGTGAGCTGCGAGGTCAGTGGTTCAAACCCACCAGCCACTCCTCAAAAACCCTATACAGCGTCACTATGAGTTGGAACTGGCTTGCTGTCACTTAACAACAATAACAATAATTGGAAGAAAGATGAAGAGTACCAAAAAGATATTTGGGCATGATTGCTGATAGCTTAGGCAAGAGAAGACAGAAATAAATCATTTAATGGGCAACTACATCTTCAATCTTTAATAGTCCATGGCATCCTCATTTATTGTAGAATACATAACAGTTAAGGTTCACGATGATAAAACTAGATCAAAATTTGCTATACAGTGATTTGCATTAAAAGTAAATCAGTCGTTTATGCTGAAAGGAAACATTTATTGCTTTATTTTATCTTATTAATTTTTAGACCTGGAGTTAGTATGAACAATCTTATGATTTTTCTAAAGGTGGAGTGAGAAAGTGGAGACAGTGCAACTCTGTATTCAGGAGTAAAAACTGGATAAAAGGCCAAGACCAAGACACATTAGCTTTTTTAAATCTCAGAATTTTGATACTTTCCAATATTTCTTTCCATTATTTTTGTCTTCCCAAACAGAAAGGACAGTAGAATGTTGAGGAAGTGTATTTCTTCTCCAGAATGTTTCAGGCATGATAAGGTGACTAGAACCCCAACTGTCTACTCCAGGAGAAAAAGTAAACACTGCTCCAGTAGCAAGCTCTGCAGCAAATAAAACAAAACACTCGTATGAAAAAGAGCTTGGACATCTATCTTAAACTGCAAAAAATGCCACAGAACTCAGCAGAATAAAAATCAGATACCCTTTTTTTTTTTTCAATGACTTCTGGTATGGCACTGAAGGATCAGCACTGGACTGTGAACCACAAGATCAATGGTTCAAACCTACCAGCTGCTCCTTGGAAACCCTACAAAGGGTTGCTATCAGTCATTATTGACTCGATGGCACTAACAACAACATTATGGATTGAATTTAGGTTTACAGACCAAAACATCAGTTTTACATTCAACAAATTATATACTTGGTTTCGTTTCAATGATTGCCAACCCCTCTATGTAACATCATTTATCCTACTTTCTTGAGTGATTCCTGTTTCCATTCCTCATTTCTTCCCAACCCTTCTGAGTTTTATCCTTAGGTAAATGCTGCTCTTCTGATGTCGAATGGTTGACCATAATGTGGTATGCATACCTCACTAAAGGAGCTCTGGTAGCGTAGTGGTTACGAATCAGGCTACAAACCGCAAGATCAGCAGTTCAAAACTACCAGCTGTTCCGCGGGAGAAAGATGAGGCATTCTGCTCCTGTAAAGATTTACAGCCTCGGAAACCCTGTACAGGGTCGCTATGAGTCGGAACCGACTCCACGGCACACAGCCATCACCACCATACCCCACTAATGCTGTTGATCCACCTATTGATTTCCTAACTTTGCTAAACAGCACAATCACCTGGAGACCTTGCTAAAACACAAATTGTTAGCTCCTGCCTCCAGATTCTCTGATTTAGTTGGTCTGGAGTGGAACCTGAAAATGTGTTTTGCCAACATGTCCCCAGATGACACCAAAGCTGCTAGCCCAGAGACCTCACACTGAGAACCACTGCAGACATGGATCGCAAGCCTGACTAATAATCAGAATCACCTGGGAGACTTTTTGAAACATTAAAATCACCAGGTCCTCGTGCCAGACCTAATCAGTGAGGATCTTTATAGTAAATGGGACCCGGGGAAGTCTGTTTAAATTCCACATTAAATCCTGGTGATCAGCAGCTTTAGAGGTTCATTGACCCAAAGTACCCAGATGTATTCTAACCACTTAGAGTTTAATAAAGCCTTGACTGATGGACTAATTTAGATCCAGAGAGCACTCTTTGTAGTTTGCATGCAAATCCGTTTGCATGCAAATATTTTATTTCATTTGTGATGATATTCATTAGAGAATTCATTAGAGAATATTGGTCTCTTAGCCACATAAATATGGGCAATTTTGCAAAGGAAGTTCTCAACAGTTATAATAGATATATAAAAATCTCTGGTGCAACTATGTAAATCATCCGGATATCTCCATGGCAGTAGCATGACATTCTTTTTATATGCCCAAGTGGAGCTCATGAGAGTTTCTGGGACTTCTGCTTTAGAAATGACTGCCTACTATCAGAATATCCTAACAGTGTAACCAAATTGGTAGTTCAGAAACTTATCCAAATTTCAGTAGATTAGATTTTCACAGGCTATTTTCTTTTTTATATTCTCTAACTCTTTTTTTAACGCATTATCTTAGAATTAGTCTATTTGTTCAGCAGAGATTGAAAGTAGAGCGCTGCTGTTATTGTTTTTCAAATTTTATTGAGTAAGAGTTGACAACCATAAATTAGGGATTGGATAATATGAGTCTAAAGTGTAATTTCATTTTTTCTCTTTTTTTATTTCTACAATGCCCTATTTTGGTTCTGGAAAAGATTTCTTTCTATTGAACTTCTAAATTCTGTCCAACCTATTTAACTGAAGTGGACCATCAAGCTTTGGCTTGATAGAGATTTGCATAAATGTAGAAAAAGTGGCTTGTGCACTTAACTCTTAATTGTGGTTCATTTGGAGAAGTAACTTAATGTATCATTTGTAGATTGGTGCAGTGCAGTGAGTTATTTGATAGGGCCCTTCTAGCCACTGTCATTGTAACTCCCACCAAATAATTGGGTAGGACTATGCAAATATGAAGTGCTTGTGGCTCACCAAGGAGATTGGATAATTTGCTAACTGGGTAGCGTATTAATTATTTACATTATTTGATCATGCAATAAGGTATATGGAGCTCAACATGGAAAATGGTTAATGTTGCCATTCTGCTAGACTTAAAATGAACCATTCCAGAGGCAGATACTGGGATCTCACTACAGTTAGAAAGAAGGGCCAAGAGTGGAGCATGCATGACCCAAGATCCCAGCACTGAGCCTCCTCTGTCCCAGAGTCACACAGAACCATAACACCAGAGGCAGCAAGAAGCAGCGGCAACTACCAACTGCTCTGAAAGATATCACACTAGAAGGCCCTTGATAGAGAGGGAGAATATGTTCAACAAAACTTAAAATTATTAAGCTGGTTAGAAAGAGACTGGAGGGACCTGACACTATGGCCCTCAACCACACTTCAGGTGTGGAAGGAAACTCACCATTGTGGCCCAATTTTCAGCCAAGCAGTGTTGTTGTTATGTGCTGTGAAATCGGTTCTGACTCATAGCGACCCTGTACAGGGTTTCCGAGGCTGTAAATCTTTACGGGAACAGAAAGCCTCATCTTTCTCCCACAGAACAGCTGTAACTACTACGCTACCAGAGCTCTTTAGCCAAGCAGTAGATGGGTATATAATGTTGTTGTTGTTAAGTGTCATCGAGTCGACTCCGACCCATATTGACCCTGTATCGGGAGTAGCTGGTGAGCTTGAACTGCCAACCTTGCAGTTCAAACAACTTGCAGTCTGAGGCATTAACCCACAGTGCCACACCAGGACTCCCAGATGGGTATATGTTGTTGTTGTTATGTGCCGTGGAGTCTGTTCCAACTCATAGTGACCCTGTACAGGGTTTCCAAGGCTGTAAATCTTTACGGGAACGGAAAGCCTCATCTTTCCCCCGTGGAACAGCTGATAGTTTCGAAGTGCTGACCTTGCGGTTCACAGCCTGATTCGCAACCACTATGCTACCAGAGCTCCTTAGATAGGTATATAGGGGAAACAAAAACACTAGTAAGGTATGTTCTCCATGGAGTGGTCAATCATTCAAAATGAAAAGGGCAACATTTGCCTAAGGACAAAGTTGAGAAGGGATGGGAAGGGAGGATAGAATGGAAATTAAGACCCACAGGGAGGAACCACATGAAGGGGATTGCAGTCATTGAGATGAAACAAAGTATATGATTTGTTGAATGTGAAACTGATGATCTGTTCTGTAAACCTTCACTCAATTAACAAAAAAAGTTTTAAAATAAAGAAATAGCAAAGAAAAAACAGTGGCAGCAGAGGCAGCAACAATGACAAGAGACAGAGTGGTAGATTTCCTTGTTCCTGAACAGAGAAAACTGAGGGGACAGCATTTGTCTGGAGACTTAGATTTGTCAACCCACAGAGCTAGCAGAGTGCTTTCTGGCCAAGGCACAAGGCTTAATGACACAGAACTAAATGAACTTTTCAACCCTTGAGGGAGCAGGGCAGAGGCCCAAAGGCTGGGTGGCTGAGAGGTGTGCTGTCAAGCATGGCTGAGAATAGGCTCTCCTGAGCATTACTGATTCTGAATTGTAATCTTTCAACCTCCTTAATAAACCCCATAATGGTGACCATCGTCTGTGAGTTCAGTGTGGCCACTGCATAGGATTATCAAACCCAACAAAGAAGTAGACAGTGCCATGGGAGGGACAGTTGGTGTCAGAAATGGTTAAAAGAAAAAAAAAAGTTGGAGGGTGAAGGCATCTCTAGCCACTGCCTCATAGGAACCAACTTTGGGCTGCTGCTGCTGGTGATTCTCCTCCTCCCACCTTGTGAAGTTACAGGAGGTCAGATGCTTGCCCCTACACCATTTTTGCAATCGGGTATTGAACTCATTACTTCTGAAATTAGATTATAATGAGCTATTAGCGACTCAAATGGAGAAACACACCTCATATTCATTAAAAATATAAAACAGAATTTTCTTATTCTGCATGTGATGATGACAATACAAAGGAAATATGAAAACGGACTTAGTTGGAAATATTGTAAAATTATTTATAATAGTATATATTAAAGAATTACTTTAATTGCAGAGTACATATATAATAGAGAAATCCAGAGTAGTAAACCTGGTTAGAATTGACATAAGTGTTTTACAAATTGTTATTTAATAGTACTATCACAATTCTTAATATAAATGATTTCATAGGTAGTTCCAATCGAAGTTAGATAGCAGTTAAGTAGATGACGGCAGAAAATACTGTAAATTGTTCCAAAACTTCTCCAAACGGAATTCATCCTTTACATCTAAAGACCTAAAAATGCATTCTCCAGGGTGTAGAACTTTCCACAGCACATAGAAGGCAATCAGTAAATATTTGTTGAAAGAAAGAATGAATGAATGACAAATTCATACGGGGATCACGGTTGTGGCATAATCTTTTAAAATTTTAGCCCTAGTAAAGTTCATTTGGGCTGCTGTATGGGATAGTGATTAATATAAGAAGACAAGAGTGAAGCCGGAAGCCGAGTGAGAGAAATATATAGTATTCTAGGAGTGGTATTGTTACTCTTTCTCCAGGGTCTAAAGAATTAGTCCTCAAAAGTACTTTATTTTCAAAGCAAAAGTACAAAGAGAGAAGTGGATTGGGGAGCATGGATTAAGTACAGTTTTCTCTTCCTAGTCCGAGATACCCTCCCTCAGGGGCAGGTATGATGCCACCCCTGACTGATTGTATCTTAATAAAGGGGAGAAATAGTTCTTTCATAGTTAGTAAAGGGATGCAGGCTGCTTGAAAATGAAGTGCTATCTCTTTCTGTTCCTTTTATGGTTGTCTGTTCTTGGTGCTCTTTTTACAGGCTGACTGATTGGTGGTTAGGCCTTAAAGTTTTTTTCACTAGGTTTTTCTTTGCAGCTAGTTGTTTTTCTCAAAGCTGATGTTATTTTTCTCTACCGGGGTCTCAAGTCCTGTTTTCTTCCTCCCTGTCTCCAAGCTGTCCCTCCTGGGCCAAAGGAGGAGGAGGGCTCAGGACAGCCCTAGTCTGCCCCTATCAATGTTACTATTTTTGTTGGACCAGAGTTCTCTCCCCCTTCTTTTGATCCCTACCTACTAGGAGAGGACTCAGGGCAAAGAGGTGGCCATGAAGCCAGGGTAAGTGAAGCCCAGGGTCCAGGGGTCCTACCTTGTCCCTGACAGTGTGATGTTTTAGACAAAGTTGGAAACAATGGTGATGAAGAGACGTGTATGGACCAGGGATACAGTTTGGAGGTAGGACCAATAGAATTCACAGATTAATCAGATGAGGGAAACAGAGGCAACAAGGATGAGTCCCAGGAGTTTTTTTCAGTCACAGAGGATGATAGAGGAGGAACATCTTTTAGGGAGATGATAAGGGTAGAAATCAGGATTTCTCTTTGAATACATATGTCAGAGATATATCCAGCTAGAAACATCATCTGAGTTGTGAGGAGAAGTTTGGACACAGGAGGTGGACTTAGGAAAAATCAGCCTAAAGATGACATTTACAAGCAGACCAACCTGGAGTGGCTAGAAGAACAGAAGATGCTTCTTGAAAGAAAGACCTACAGGAAAAACATAAAACAACATAGGCAGACCGACTGTTACTACAAGAACAAGCAACATGCTTGCCCAGGAAACATCAAGGCAAGTGGTCAGGTCCCCTCAGTGCAAATCAATCCCCTTCCAAGACTAAGACTCAATGGGAATACACGCTGTGATTGGTGACCACACTCGACACCGATAAGGGGAAGTGAGGGAAAAACAGCAATGAAGCGGTGAGCTAAGCCCTACAATGTTCAATGGGCTTCCTGTGAACCCAGGTGAAGACCTGGTTGGCCAGCAGTGTGGCAAGACCTGGGGACTCTTGGGCCCAGAGTCAGTGACATAGCCACAGAGGACTAGAGTGGAGAGTGAAGCGTCCAGCTGATAAGAAGAGAGGGCATATGCATAAGAACACCCACACTTGCAGATAATACCCACTTATCCTGACTTCAGTGACTGGATGATCAGAGCTCAACCAGAAATAAAAAGAAGAGGGGGAAAAAAGTATTCTCATACAATTTGATGAACTTGACCTACACCTGTGGAAGCAGCAGCTCAAAAGAGGAAATAAATCCTTACAGCGAGAATCATTCCCAGCCCCTCTACACACAGAGTAGACAGGAATGGGCAACTTGGACATTGGCTACCCAAAATAGGGGGCGGGGGGCTACAAAGGCAAGAAGTGACTGGCTTACATGCTTTCAAGGGAGAACCTAGATCCAGAGGGCCTAGATGAAGGTAGAATCTCCAGTGAATAGTATTCAATCTATCTAGGCGGGGCTGATGCAATGACATGCAGACGGGTCTCTTGTGATACAATAGTGAATAATTGTTATCAGGACTGATTGTGAAGGTTGGAAATGTAAAAGTAGACGTTTTATAGCAAGAAGGAGAGTGATTAACTTATCAGTCTAGGAGCGGAGGTCCCTGGAACCATCAAGGGAGAAGAGCAGAGAGCAGGACCCTACCCAGAGAAGCAGTGATGCCTGAAATGGAGCCAGAGATGATGACGTGGAGCGATGGAGCAGCTGGAGACTTTAGATCCAGAGAGGGAGAGTGACTGTGTGCTGAAGACCTGGGGGGCACGGGGGAAGGATTGCATGGAGGGGATTGTAACCATGGCAATGAGACGATGTACAACAGAATGAATATAAAACTAATGTTCTCCCATGTAAACTATCACATAATTCACACACACACAAAAAAAGATGACATTTAACATCCAAGAACTGGAAGAGAGTGTAGATGGAGAAGAGGGCCCAGACTTGAGTCTGAGCTACTCCAAAAAGTAAAGGTTTGCAGAAGTCAATAGGTGACAAAAGCAGCTAACTACCTAGAGGGGCATCAGAAAGGACTGGCAATCTACTTCTAAAAATTTAGCCTTTGAAAACTCTATGAAGCACAGTTCTACTCTGGCACACATGGGGTCACCATGAGCCAGAATTGATTCAACGGCATCTAGTGATAGTGAGGGGCAGAAAGCAAAGAGCCAGCAAAGGAGACTGAGCAGTAGCCAGGGAAACCAGAGAGAAGCCCCATGCCGCAAACTTTGTACACCTACCTGAACTTGACTAAAACTCCAGCGGTGGCAGTAGAAAACTCTGGAGATGACAGATTAAGCTCACATGTAGCCTGAATGAAGGTTTAAGAGTCAGAAATTTCCCTGTTACAGAAAATAAAGTTACACTTCTTCCACACCTGAGTTCAGGGTATGAGATTCATAATAGCTACTAATAAAAACAGTAACATGCAATTTTATGTTTATCTAAATTAAGTAGGCATTTTACATATATCAAACAACAGAGAAATAGTACAAAATCTTTAGCGTTCTGAAAATAAAGAACTAGGGAAAAAAATAAGAGAATTCACTTTATATGTCACCAACAGGGAAACCTCACTGAGAAGGCCTTCAAAGGAAGACAATTTGAAAGACTCAGTTATTGTGATCCTAAAAACCAAAATGCAAATGAAAACCAGTCACTGCCATGAAGTCAATTCCAACTCAGAATAGGATTTCTAAGACTAAATCTTTCTCCTATGAAGTGGCTAGTGGTTTTGAACCTCACCTTATGGTTAACAGCCCAGTGCTTCATCCACTGCACCACCAGGTCTCCTTGGGAGAGGTACCAAACCAACTACCATTGAAGCGATTCTGACTCATAGCAACCCTGTATAGGGTTTTGGAGTCTGTAAATCTTTATGGAAGAAAACTTACTCTTTCTCCTGCCGAGTGTCTGGTGGGTTTGAACTGCTGACCTTGCAGTTAGCAATCTTGTGCTTATGCTACGAGGGCTTCTAAGGGGAGAGGTAAATGGAGAATTGATGAATTCAACACAATGGATACCAGAGAACACTAGGGCTTATTTGTTCTCAGAGTCTTGATTGAGAAAGGCTGCAGGCCTCTCATAAACAACATATGTTGTTACCAAGTGCCATCAAGTCAGTTCTGACTCAGAGAAACTCTGTATAGGTTTACCAGGAAGTGGCTGGTGGGTTTGAACTGCCAACCTTACAATTAGTGTATTCTACAGCACCACACCAGGACGTATATGGGGGGGACACACTAACAGAACAGAAAACAAATATTAGAGCCACACATTTAAAACAAAACTGGAGGGCTCAGCTGGTAGAATTCTGGGTCTCACTAAGCAAATGTAGTGTAACTCTGGAGTGGGGGAAAGAAAGCCTTCCTAACCCTGATATCCTGTCATTCCATGTCTTCAGTCAAATGCTCTCAGCACCCTTACTTCCTGGGTTTAGCTGAGCATAGGATCAATGTTAGTATGTCTCAAATATTGCATGAGCTATATTAAAGAAATTATTCATTGATTTTCTAAAATTCATATTTACTTGGGCTTCCTATATTTCTATTTGCTAAATCTGGCAACTCTGGCTGAGCGTGATCAACATGGTAGACCAGGTGAGAGCAAACTCACCAACTAAAATATGTCCTTCCCATTGAGTAAAAGAGCCAATTTCCCTGGTTAGGTGGTAATTCAACATATCTGGGATCAGGCATCTTCAAACCCAGTCCATTTCTTCCTAAATTGACTGTCTCAGACTTTAGCAGGACCTGAGGAGGGAAACAAATTTGCACACACTGAGTGAATCCATGGGGGTGAGGTCTATTGCTTTCCCAGGACAGTAACTGAAGCCTGAGTCAGGTCCTAAGGAGACTACTACAGCATGCTAGGAGCCCTGGTGTGGCGCTTTGCGTTAAAGCGCCAGACTGCAAAGCCCTTTGAACTGCAAGGTCGGCGGTTCAAGCTCACGTGCTGCTCCTCAGAAACCCTATACAAGGTCGCTGTGGGTCGGAGTCGACTCGACAGCACTTAACAACAACTGCATGCTGAGTCAGTAGTGTGTGAATGAGACACAGAACTTGGAAACCAAGATAATCATACCACTGCAGTGCCGATTAAGGTTTAGCTGGTGTCCATTCCCCGTCTTGGTTTCTATCTATTTAATAGAATTTTGCTCATATGAATGAGAATTTATAAGCAAATATATATATATATATATAAACAATTTTTAATTAAATAAAACATCTAAAGAATAAATGTTTTTTTTAAAATAATTAAATGGACATTATAAACAGAAAGTCACGGGGAAATTAATTTTATTTTTAAACTTATGTATCTATAGAAAAAGCATTGGAAGACTGAGCACTTAAATATTCACCATTATTCTCAGAGATAGCTGAATAACTGTGAATATTATTCACAGGTGGTCTTAATATACCTTCTTGGATTTTTCTATAATAAACATGAATTTTTTGCAGTAAAAAAATTAAACGTTTTATCCGCCTTTAACACGTGCTCTTTTAAAGAATTATGCATATAGGATCAAGTTAACAACAGCAACTAGAGAAGGAGGAAAGTTGGGGGCCAGTGGGTGGGTGTATGTTAACGGTGGAAGAACAATTCAGAAAATGGAAACAAGAATGGTTACACAGCCTGAAGAATGTGGGCAGTGCACTGTCTTGTACATGGAGATATTGTTGAATTGGTATGTTTTGTTGTATATATTTGCAACCACAATAAAAAAATTAATGTTTTAGTTTTTATTGTAAGTTAGTGCTTTGAAATATATTAATAACAGCTCAAGTTTCTGTACATTATTTTATGTATTATTCATGAACATTTTACAATGGCCTTAGAAAATAATGTTTTGATAACAGATTCATTAAAGCTTTCAAATACTTGTTGTTGTTGTTAAGTGCCGTCGAGTGGATTCCGACCCAGAGTGACCCTGTATAGGGTTTCCAAGAAGCAGCTGGTGAGCTTGAACCGCCGACCTTGTAGTTCAAATGACTTTGCAGTCTGACGCATTAACCCACAGCACCACACCAGGACTCCTTAAAATACTTAGGCAGCCATTATTTTGCTGATTTAATAAAATCGAAATATAGCAACCTCTAAAGCCCTGGTAGCGTAGTGGTTATGAATTGGGCTGCGAACCTCAAGGTCAGCAGTTCGAAACTACCAGCCGTTCCACTGGAGAAAGATGAGGCTTTCTGCTTCCGTAAAGATTTACAGCCTTGGAAAACCTGTACAGGATCACTATGAGTCGAAACCGACTCCACGGCACACAACAACAACAAAGCCCTGTAGCGTAGTGATTACGAACCAGGCTGCTAACCTCATGGTCAGCAGTTCAAAACTACCAGCTGTTCCGTGTGAGAAAGATGAGGCTTTCTGCTTCCGTAAAGATTTACAGCCTCGGAAACCCTATACAGGATCGCTATGAACTGACTCCGTGGCACTTAACAACAACAACAACAATGCCATGTACAGAGTCGCTATATGAATCAGAACCAACTGTATGGCAGGTAACCACCACTAAAATAGTTTGTTAAGAAGTACCAAGTGAGAATATTAGAAACAATCTTCTGATTTGAGTTTTATCCCAATTTTTTAAATCTAAAAATTGGTCTATCATGGCTTGTTTTGCTTATTCATCCATCAAACATCATATAGGTTTCTCTTTTTTTTAATGTTACAAAACTGGTATCATTTTATAAAATACTTGTCAAAAAATTTTTTTTGGTTCCAAAGGTAACTATTAATTCTCAAGTAGGGATGGAGTATTATGCCTTTAAAAAAGGAAATAACTTCCTTATTCCTGCAGTGATATTTATTGCACACCTAGCCTTATACTGGAAACCTGGTGTGGTGCTGTAGGTTAATGCACTGGACCTGCAAAATCAATTTGAAACAAAGGGTCGTCGGTTCAAGTTCACCAGCTGCTCCTTGGTCACTGTGAGCCGGAACCGACTTGACAGCACTTAACAACAACAACAAGCCTTATCTTATCCCCCAAACGCTGCTAAGAGTATGGGGTGCAAAGTTGAACAGTTCCTGACTTCTATCTAAAAGCTCAGAGCTAGTGAGAGATGCAGATGAATAAAAGGGTAATTACAGTATGGCACAATGTACTTTCATATGGCTAGATACAGGAAATCAAAGGGATACAGAGGAGGGTGGGGGCATAGGGGTCATTAAGACCTGACAGCTAAAAAAAAATTTTTTTTTAAAGAAAGTGATGGAAAAGTAATTAATTTGCCAGATCAATGGACACATACCTTATGCGAGGGGCTTCAAAAAGTTTGTGGACAAATGGTATGAAAAGATAATGGATTCTTTCCTCAGACTTTTTGAAGTCCTGATGCTGTGTTAGTCAGTTTGTCGAAACATTTTAATTTGTATTTCATCAATTCCTGGAGCTTTGTTTTGCACCAATTCCTTCAGTGCAGTTTGGACTTCTTCCTTCAGTACCATCTGTTCTTGATCAAATGCTACCTCTTGAAAGCAACCATTTCTTTTTGATAAAATGACTGGGTATTCCTTCCATCTTCTTTTGCTGCTTCCTGTAACATTCAACATTTTGCCCTAGAATCCTTCAATATTGCAACCTGAGTCTTGAATTTTTTCTTCATTTCTTTCAGCTTCAGAAATGAGGAGTGTGTTCTTCCCATTAGTTTTCTAACTCCAGGTTTTCACACATAATATTTTACTTTGTCTTCTTGAGCTGCCCTTTGACTTTTTGTTTCAACAAACCACTACAGTTTCATAGATGAGTGGTAGGCATTGCCTTCTGACCTCTATTATCTCAGGACCCTTCCATGCCCAGGTCATTTCTATCAGTGAGCCTAGTTCTGTAACAATCCTGGTCATCAAAGGACAACAGCTACAGAGCTTTCCAATGGTGTGAGTGCTATAATCCCCAGATCATTCCTTATCACTTGGGTGAATAGAGTACCCTCTGGACTCTCCCATCATAAAACACTGTTGGCTACTGAGTCAGGTTTGCATTATATATCCAGTCTAGCACACCTGCTTCTCTGAACGTTTAGATGCTTCCTTCACCATTTGCCCTGGCAGTTCTTACTCTACCTCACTTAATGAGAACCAACGTTTTCTGCACGCTTCCAAGAGGCAAACTTGCAGTGTTCTAGCACCATCTCCTGGCTCCTTGCCAAGGCATTAATCCAAGGTGTCATAAGAAAATGTTCTTGTTGTGTGTCATCAGGTTAATTAAGATTTAAAGCAACCGTATAGAACAGACTAAGGAGCACTGATAGCATAAAGGATTATGAGCTGGGCTGCTAACTGCAAGGTCAGTAGTTCGAATCTGCTAGTCACTCCATGGGATAAAGATAAGGCTTTTTGCCCCTGTAAAGATTTACAGCCTCAGAAACATCATACTGGGTCACTCTGAGTCAGAACCAACTTGGTGGTACACCACCACCACGACCATAAGACAGAACTACCCCATTGGGCTGCCTAGGCTGTAATCTTTATAGAGCTGATCACCAGTGTCTTTCTCATCTATAATGCCATTCCAATATTATCTTTACTATTTCCTCTGAAACTCTCAAACACCTGAAATGTTGCACCTGCCAATGCAGTCCTTCCAAGTATCCAATCCCAGTTCGCAACCTGTTAAGGAACATTTTAACACTTGTACGGGAGCTGCATGCCTAGAGCTATTATTGTCCCACTTACTATCAGCATTAGGGTCCTTTTTACAGTCAGGGTAAGCAATGAAATCCTATTCTGAGACATCTTCCTAGGGCCACATCCTGTACCAACTATCAGGGCTAGGTTCCCTGGGAAACAAACGGAGATTTCTGTGTAGGCTGTAGGAGAGTGCTCTCAGAAATAGCACCTGTGTGGGTTGGAGGTGGCAAGATTGGACAGAGAGAAAATTTGAACTATAAGTAGTTGAAGCTAAGGTCTCAAAGGATCTCAGGGGGGCCCTAGAACTTGGGTAACTCTTCAGAGATGTCCCAAATCAAAGCAGGACAGGCCAGTCTTGTACCCCACATAAGTCAGTCATTAGATATGCACTGTTCCTAGGGAGGGAGCATAGCCTTGGCCAAAATGTCTTTTTCTTTGACTAAGGACGATGTCAGGAGAGTCACGCAGCTGAGAGGCATCCTCAGCAGGCCCAGGAATGGGCAGCTGAACCCTGAATGAGGCACTGCATCCTCAATGCTCAGAAGCACTGGGCACAACACTGAGCTTTCTGACATTGTTTTCTGACCCATCAAATAAGGAATAATGCCTCACTTGCAGGACAGTGCTAAGGGAGCAAAGATCAAGTGCAAGCCATTTGTCACAAATTCAGCCTAAATTCTGGAACAATTGCATCTATTGTGCCTGAGTCCTACTTCTCAGTTCAAAAACAGTCCATATTTTACCATAACGTAATCTTTCATTTTATTGTTTCTTTTAAAAGTTGCCGTTATGGTGTTGTTGTTGTTGTTGTTATATGCCACGGAGTCGGTTCCGAATCATAGCGACCCTGTACAGGGTTTCTGAGGCTGTAAATCTTTATGGGAGCAGAAAGCCTCATCTTTTTCCCGCGGAACAGCTGGTAATTTCAAACTGCTGACCTTGCAGTTCGCAGCCCTATTGGTAACCACTACGCTAGCAGAACTCCTATGGTGTTGAGACACTGCTAATTTATTATCTGTCTTTGGATTATTTTTCATTATGCATTAATTTATAAAACAATAATAATAATGCTGTTGAAGTGACTTCAGTTTATGGCACATTCACGTGTTACAGAGAACTGTGCTCTATAGCAGTTTCTTGGAGGTGCTCTTTATGAAAGCCAATTCCAGGCTTTTTTCCATGGTGCCCCTGAGTGGATTCGAACCATCAATTTTTAAGTTAGTAGTCAAGTTCAAACCTAGGGGCCTAATTTCTAAAATACATCATATAACAACAACAAAAATAACCTTTAGTTCATAGTCTGGGACTATATTCTATAAATAATAAAATTAAAGGATTTGTAGTGCTTAAAAACTGAAAATTACCCTCAAAATAAAAATTTTGGCTAGTTCAAAGATTCATAAATGAACCTTGCAATTTTAAGCAATTTTCACTAGAGGGAGTAGGTCACAAATAAATACTTTTCCACAGAGCCTCTCAGATACAGGCAGTCATTGGTGAAGAAAGCGCAGCATGTTTGAAATTGTAGGTAAGTCAGGACAGGTGCAGGAGATTCAAACTCACCAGCTGCTCCTTGGAAACCCAATTCAGGGTCACTGTGAGTAAGAACTGGCTTAATAGCACCTAACAACAAATGCAAGAAAAGGCTCAAAGCACAAACAGAATGAGGGACCCTATCCAGAGAAGCAGTGACACCCAGAGATGGAGGCAGAGATGGGGACATGGAGAGAGGGAGCAGCTGAGGACTCTTGACTCATGGAAAGAGAGGGACTGGGTGCTGGCGGCCAGGAGGCAGACGTGCAGAATTTTCCCTTTGCTTGTTAAATTATTATATATGCCTGAGTGTTTTTGTTTACATCCCCTCCCCCTAAAATAAAAAAAAATAATAGTAGAAGCACATACTGTTGAATGACGATGCACCGTGGAGATTGTACTCATTGCAATGAAACGATGGTGTAAAGCTGATGTCTCCCATGTAAACTATCACTCAGTTCACAATAAAAACTTAAAAAAAAGAAATTAAGAAAAGGCTCAATCAAAGCCTAGTCAATGATCTAAAATCTGCATGTGTAGCAAGTAAAGTTGATTATGATGAAGAATGTCTTATCAGTAGAGGTTGGCTTAATTGTTTCAAAGTGAGGGCAAATTTTGTGGGGGGCGGCAGGAGAATTGTTTGGTGCCGTGGAGTGGGTTCCGACTCTTAACAACTTTATGCACAACAGAACAAAACTCTGCCCTGTCCTGAGCCATCCTTACAATTGTTGTTACGTTTGAGCCCACTGTCAATCCATCTTGTGGTATAACTGATGAATGCATTCCATTGTTAGCTGGAAGGTTGAAGGTTCAAGTCTACTCAGAAGTGCCTTGGAAGAAAGACCTGTGATCTGCTTTAGAAAAATCAACCATTAAAAATCTTACAGGGCGTGTTTCTACTCTGACACACGTCGGGTCACCATGAGTCAGAATTGACTAGATGGCAACGGGGTACAGCACAATTAGCTACAGAAAGCCTTTGTTTTCTAAAAGGAACTGTGTCTGGGGGGGACTCTGCTCCCAAATATTGCCAGGTGAGACTTTATTGCTTTCTTTTTTTCTTTACTATCTCGTACAGGAAAAAATTCAAGCCTCAACTTTCATTATTGAAAGATTCTCTGGGGGAAATTATTGAATGATACAGAAAGCATCAAGAGAAGATGGAAGGATTACACAGAGTCACTGTACCAAAAGGAAATGGTTAATGTTCAACCATTTCAAGAGGTAGCTTATGATCAAGAGCCAATGATATTGAAGGAGGAAGTCCAAGGTTGCATTGAAGGAATTGGCAAGAACAAGGCACCAGTAATTGATGGAATAAAAATTGAAATCTTTCAAGAAAGTGAGGCAACACAGGAGGCACTCACTCATCTCTGCCAAGAAATTTAGAAGACAACTATCTGGCCGACTGATTGGTAGAGATCCATATTTGTGCCCATTCCAAAGAGAGTGACCCAACGGAATGTGGAAATCATCGGACAATCTCTTTGATATCCCATGCAAGTAAAGTTTTACTAAAGGTAATACAGAAACAGCTACAATCATACATTGAGAGAGAACTTCCAGAGGCTCAAGCTGGATTCAGAAGAGGCCGTGGAACGAGGGATATCATTGCTGATGTCCGATGGATCTTGTCTGAAAGCAGAGACTATCAGAAAGATGTTTACTTGTGCTTTATTGATTACGCAAAGGCTTTCAATTGTGTGGATCATGACAAGCTATGGACAACACTGAGAAGTATGAGTATTCCGGAACACTTAATTGTGCTCATGAGGAATCTGTACCTGGACCAAGAGGCAATTGTTCGAACAGAACATGGGAACACTGAATGGTTTAAAATTAAGAAAAGTGTGCGACAAGGTTGTGTTCTTTCACCATACTTATTCAACCTGTATGCTGAACAAAGAATCCGAGAAGCTGGGTTCTATGAAGAAAAACATGGCATCAGGATTGGAGGAAGACTCATTAACAACCTGCGATATGCAGATAATACAACCTTGTTTGCTGAAAGTGAAGAGGAATTGAAGCATTCACTGATGAAAATTGAAGAGCACAGCCTTCGGTATGATTACATCTCAATGTCAAGAAAATAAAAATCATCACCCCTGGACCAATAAACAACATTCTTATCAACAGAGAAAAGATTGAAGTTGTCAAGGACTTCATTCTTCTTGGATTAACTATCAACAACCACGGAAGCATCAGTCAAGAAATCAAATGATGTATTGCATTAGGCAAATCTACTGCACAAGACCTTTTTAAAGTGTTGAAGAGCAAAGATGTCAGCTTGAGGACTAAGGTGAGCCTGACCCAAGCCATGGTATTTTCAATAACCTCATATGGATGTGAAAGCTGGACAGTGAATAAGGAAGATGGTAGAAGAATTGATGCTTTTGAGTTATGGTGTTGGAGGAGAATATTGAAAGTGCCATGGGCTGCCAAAAGAACCAATAAACATACACAGAGTAGATAGGGATGGGCAACTTGGACATTGGCTACCCAAAATGGGGGGTGGGGGGCTACAAAGGCAAGAAGTGACTGGCTGACAAGCTTTCAAGAGGGAACCTAGATCCAGAGGGCCTGGAGGAAGGTAGAATCTCCGGTGAGTAGTATTCAATCTGACTAGGCGGAGCTGATGCCATGAAATGCAGACGGGTCTATTGTGATACAATAGTGAATAATTGTTATCAGGACTGTTTGTGAGGGTCAGAAATGTAAAGGTAGATGTTTTATAGCAAGGAGGGGAGTGATTAACTTTTCAGTCTAGGAGCGGAGTCCCTAGGACCATCAAGGGAGAAGAGCAGAGAGCGGGACCCTACCCAGAAAAGCAGTGATGCCTGAAATGGAGCCAGAGATGATGACGTGGAGCGATGGGGCAGCTGGAGACTTTAGATCCAGAGAGGGAGAGCGATTGTGTGCTGAAGACCTGGGGGGTACAGGGGAAGGATTGCATGGAGGGGATTGTAACCATGGCAATGAGTCGATATACAATAGAATGAATGTAAGACTGATGTTCTCCCATGTAAACTATCACATAATTCACAATAAAACATTAAAAAAATAAATTGAAAAAAGAACCAATAGATCTGTTTTGGAAGAAGTGCAGCCAGAGTGCTCCTTGGAGGCCAAGATGACCAAACTTCGCCTCTCATACTTCAGACATATTGTCAGGAGGGACCAGTCGCTGGAGAAGGATATCATGTTTGGTAAGGTGGAGGGTCAGAGAAAAAGAGGAAGACTCCCAACGAGATGGATTTGCGAAGTGGCAGCATCGATGAACTCAAGCGTGGCAACAATAGTGAGGTTGGCCAGGATCAGGCAGTGTTTCGTTCTGCTGTGCATAGGGTCGCTATGAGTTGGTACCGACTCGATAGCACCTAACAACAACAAATCTCGAACAGAATTATATCTGTTGATTGATTGACTGATGTGTGTATGTTAACTTCACATACTTCTAAAATCTGAAGGTTTTCTATTCTTTTTCACTTTAATTCTTGACATGTTAAATACTGGGACAAAATAATAAGAAGCAAGTGGGAAATAGGAGTCAGTTGTGTTGTGGTGACTTTACAGTCAGGTTGACCTGGATCTGAATCTCAAATGCAGTAGTTGTTGTGTGATCTGGGTAGATTCATAGTCTCAGGAAGCTTCACTGTTCTCATCTGCAGTCACCTCATATGCATGTGGATGCCTAGTGTGGCATTGTAAGATCAGCACTGGACTGTGAACCACAAGGTTGGCACTACAAACTGACCAGCTGCTCCTTGGAAACCTTATACAGGGTCGCTATGTGTCAGAACTGACACTCACCGAAACTTAACCACATTTGTATGTGGAAATCTGACAATGAATAAGAAAGGCCGTAGAAGAATCAATGTATTTGGATTATGATGTTGGTGAAGAATATTGAAAGTATTATGAACTGCCACATGAACAAATAAGTCTGTCTTGGAAGTACAGCCAGAATACTTCTTAGAAGTCAGGATGGAGAGACTTTTCATTTCTCATGTTTTAGGCATATTATCAGGAGGGACCAGTTATAAGGAGAAGGACATCAGGCTTGGCAAAGTCAAAGGTCAACGAAAGAGAGGAAACCCTCCAATAAGATGAACTGATCCAGTGGCAGCAACAATGGCCTCAACCATAACAATTTTGAAGATGGTTCAGGACCAAGCAGTGTTTTGTTGTATTGTGCGTAATAGGGTTGCTGTGAATCAGAGACAACTCAAAGGCACCTAACAACAAGCTATTCACCAAAGTAGGATTGTCTTTGTGGGCTATTATGCCAATTGACTTGGTGTCCTCAGAGACTATGAGCCTGAACCCTTAGGCTCAGTGGCTCATTCCTTCAAGGTATTTGGTAATATCTAAGAAGTTTTCATCATTTTGCCTCCTGTATGCTTCACCGCATCCATAGATATGTTTGCACAACTATCTTCAGTCAAATTTTGACATATCTGTGGGTAGACTGTCCCTCCCACACCTATTTAGACCGTGTATTCATCCATGTATCTACCGTAGATCACTGTTATTACAGGATGGTGTGTATAACAATAATCACTTCTGTTCCCATTAACTCTTGCACTCTCCCCTGTCTCCCCCACCTCTGTCATTCATTTGTTATTGTAATACTTTATGGAAACAGATGGCCAGGACTTTCCTCTGCTGGGTGGATTGGCACTGCCAACCTTTTGGCAAGTTGTTAAGTGCCATCGAGTAGGTTCCAATTAATAGTGGCCCTGTATAGGGTTTCAGAGGAGCAGCTGGCAGGTTTGAATTACCAACTTTTCAGTTAGCAGTCAAGTGCTTATCCTACAGTGACACATGAGGACTCTAGTGCTGATTGCAAACCATTTGCACTACCAAGGTTAAAAAACCAAACCAAACCTACTGCCACGAAGCCTCATCTTCTGCCTCTGGAGCAGCTGATGGGTTTGAACTGCTGACCTTGAAAGTTAGCAGTCCAACACAACTTACTTTGCCATTAGTGCTTCTAACCACCTTCCACTAAAACACTCTCAAATTTTACCCATCAGCAGGCATCTTACCTATCTTGATTTCTGCAGCCTCCAGAAACTGAAATAGGACTTGTCACACATAGATGTTCTCTACAAATGACCTTCTCTTTTGAAACATTCTGACATGTGCATTCTGTTTTGTAACCACACTTCCAGCAATTATTTAGCTTTATATCTAACTTAAGTGGTTTTAACACTCACAATCCTTACTATACGTGGGCAATACCTGGACAACATATTTTTCAAGTGTAAAGATAATAGACAATTTTGCAGACCAGGATTCAGACAAATCTTTCTGGTATAAGTCATTTGGAAGCTACATCCCAACTCGCTGAAAAATGAGAAACCCGAGAAGGGGACGCAACAATAATCATACCTTTATACCTTGCATTTCTGGCAGCTCCCTGTTGATGTACTGCTGCATCTGATTTTGAATTATAATCAGCAACATTTTACTTGCATGTGATATTAATGATATTATTTAATGATTCCTGCATTCTGTTGGGTCGCCTTTCTTTGGAATGGTCACAAATATGGATCTCTTCCAATCAGTAGCTGTCTTCCAAATTTCTTAGTGTAGGCAAGTGAGCACCTCCAGTGCTGCATCAGTTTGTTTAAACATTTCCATTTGTATTCTGTCATTTCCATGCGCCTTGCTTTGGGGATTTTTTTGCCTATGCCTTCAGTGTAGATTGGACTTCATCTTTCAACATAATTGGTTCTTGATCATATGCTACCTCTTGAAATGGTTGAACATCAGCCAGTTCTTTTGGATGCAGTGACTCTCTGCAATCCTTCCATCTTCTACTCCACCCTAGAGCCTTCAGAAAGAGCATGTCCTACTGACACATTAGTTAAGGACTTCAAGTCATCAGAATGGTGAGACAATCAATTTCTTTTGTTTTAAAATCACCCAGTTTGTAGTATGTTGTTATAAGCAGCCCTAGGAACTAATATACTGATTAATTTCCATTGAAAGTATAAGACAACCTATTTGACCTAGCCTCGATGGCTTGATAATCAGAACTCGACTAGCGGAAGAGAAAAAAAAAAAAAAAATCTTGATAAAGGAAACAAGTGTAAATTGCTACAATTTGTTGAACTTGACCTATACTCATGGAGGTAGTAGCTCAAAATACCAACAGAGACGGAAGGAATCTTCACATCAAGTATCAATGCTGTCCCCTCTGTACACAGTGTAGATAGGGACGGGCAACCTAGATATTGGCTACCTAAAATAATGGGGGTGATAAAGTAGCTCTGGTAGCGTAGTGGTTACAAATCGGGCTGCGAACCTCAAGGTCAGCAGTTCAAAACTACCAGCCGCTCTGCGGGAGAAAGATGAGGCTTTCTGTTCCTGTAAAGATTTACAGCCTCGGAAACCCTGTACGGGGTCGCTATGGGTCGGAACCTACTCAACGGCACTTAACAACAACAAAAAGGCACAAAAGTGGC
Source organism: Chrysochloris asiatica (assembly GCF_000296735.1). NCBI lineage: Eukaryota > Metazoa > Chordata > Mammalia > Afrosoricida > Chrysochloridae > Chrysochloris > Chrysochloris asiatica. The sequence continues at coordinate 606,671 of NW_006408817.1, forward strand.
TGGCTTACAAGGTTTCAAGAGGGAGTTTAGTTTAAGAGTGTATGGAGGAAGATAGAGTCCCCACTGAATAGTTTTCATCTTGTCTAGATGGGTCTGGTAAAAAGAGATGGGGATAAAATTCTTATGATTCAATAGTGAGTAACTGTTATGACTAATTGCAACTATAAAAATAGAACTTTTGTAACAAAAACAGGAGGGTAGTTAATCTTACAGTCCAGAAACAGAAGATCCTAGGACTATCAAGGGCAAAGAGCACAAGCGGAATGTGGGACCTTATCCAGAGAAGCAGCAACAGAGATGGAGGCAGAGATGGGGACATGGAGAGAGGGAGCAGCTGAGGACTCTAGATTCATGGAAAGAGAGGGACTGCGAGCTGGCAGCCAGGAAGCAGACTTGCAGAATGTGCCCTTTGGTGGTTTAAATTATTATATATGCCTGAGTGCTTAAAGAAAAAAAAAAAAAGCTAAAATGAATAGAGCGAAATGCTGTTAACTGATGGTATTTGGAGGGGATTATAACCATTATAGGAAAGCAAAATATATGATTCGTTGACTGTAAAACTGATGACCTGCCCTGTAAACTTTCACTCAATTCACAATAAAAACTTTTTTAAAAAAGTATATTATAATATTTATATAGTTATACATTCATCATCACTGAGTATTCATTTTTGTAATCTAAATGTTAAAAAATGAACTGTACTAGAAATAGTTCATTTTTCACATTTCTTTCCCATTTGTATTTCTTTTGGGAAACCTCTTTATGTATAATTTGCTCAATTTCCTATTGGTGTCTTAGTATATTAAGGATATTAACTATTTGTCATGTTTGCTATAAATAGTTATTTTCAACTGTATATTTACACATTGCAGAATCATTTGGTGAAAGGTAGAATATATTAATGTATGTGCATATATATTATGTTGTTAAGTGCTGCAGAAGTGATACCAACTCATAGCGACTCTGTATAAGCTTTCTGAGGAGCAGCTGGTGAGTTTGAACTGCCATCCTTGTAGTTAGCAATTCAGTGCTTATCCAACAGCGCCACACCAGGACTCCATATATTATGTTCACAAGTATAAAAAGAATAAGTGTTTTTATAATTGTGTAGTGTACGAAACATATTCATATAGTCACTTGACAAGTCAATGTATTTCTGTCATTAACACCATTCCCAGCTATTTACATCACTCTTTGAAAAATGCCATGATTATTTGGAACATCTCTCTAACAAGAAAAACTGGACAAAGTCTAATTCTTTCAAGATATATAGTTGTACGGCATTCACTGAGAAAAACAACCAACTGTATGTGTGTCTGCCCCGGGGCATAATTTAAGAGAATTGAAATAGGTTTGAGTTAAATCTTGTCCCTCTTTAGCTGGTGGTTATCATTTTAACTGTTTTTCAAAGCTTTATTGCCTAAGCCATTTTATTATTGAGCTTAAGCTGGCTGATGGGAAGTAATACACTCAGTCTTTGAAGGTGCATTCATTCTTTCAAGTCAGTAGGGTCGCGTTGCAAGATACTGAAAGTTCGTGCACAGTTGAATTAGAACGTTTATAATAGAATTTGCCTAGTCAAGTGTTTTAGCTATTCAGTTGTATTCAGCGGAACTTTGTTTAAGGGTATATTTTCATTTTCTCTTGCCAACTGTTTAAAGCATGTCAACTTGTATTGGTAAATGAGGTAATTGTCCCATGGTGAGAAAACAACTACCATAGAATATTTTCCGCTTAGTTAAGAAAGCATGGAAAGGCATTACCAAGTGATTAGAATACTTACATCTGTACATAAGCTAAATGAGAATGCAATCTTTAAAAAAGTATCTAATCATCCAGAAAAAGAAAGAAAAGTTTGGATATTTTTCCAGGAATTAAGAGAATGGTTGTGAGCATAGGGATAAAGGGAAAAGGTGGTATTTTAAGCAGATTTAATGCCTACAAACCCAAGAGCAGTTTGACAAAGGTTGATGTAATGGGAAAACCAATAATTTTTCTGTTTTGTTTTTTAATGCATGCACTATCTGGTTTGGTCCACTTACTTTGACTGATTAATCTATACAAGGGTAAGTAAAAAAAAAAATATTGAGACAAAATCATTGAGAACTTTATTAAACAAAATATCAAAATATGAAGCTATTATTTCTCAACATGTCCTCCATCTAGGTCTACATACTTCTTAAGGCAGTGTTTCCATCTCTTTTACTCTTACCTGAAGAATTCTGTGCTCTTTTATTTACACCATGTCAAAATGGCATTTTTGGCATCCTTGGAGGACTCAAATCATGTCCCTTTTCAATGTTTTTTAAGTTTGAGGGGAAAAAAACTCTGGAAGTGTCAGGTCAGGGCCAAAGATGGGGCAGGGTTTCCCAATGAAGTTCTCTTAGGATAGCCCTTGCTATCCTTGAAGATTGAACTGGTACATGATTCTGATAGAAAAAAATTCATTGGTGCAAATTCCCTGGCCTACTTCTCACCAATGCAGTATTCCATTTTACTTAAAACTTCTTCATAATAATCTCTTGTGATCATCCTGTGTCCTTCACAAAAGAACACCAATAAAACATAGTTTTAAAATCTTAATACATGTTTATACACCAATACAAAAAAAAAAAAAAATGCAGAACCCAAACCAGAAGTATCTTAATGGGAAAATAAAAGTAACCCCCCCAAAAAAATTCATTAAAAAATATCAACTGCATAATGCCAGGAATGTTGTCAGGTGCCATCGAATTGGAACCGACTCATAGTGACCCCATGCACAGCAGAATGAAACAATGTCCGATCCTGGGCCAATCTCACTACCAATGTCATCAATGATGCCACCTGGCCGATCCATCTCATTGGGGGTCATCCTCTTTTTCTCTGACCCTCCATCTTACCCAGCATGACATCCTTTTCCAGCGACTGTTCCCTCCTGACAATATGTCCAAAGTATGAGAGATGAAGCTCAGCCATCTTGGCCTCCATGTAGAACTCTGGCTGCACTTCTTCCAAAACAGATCTATTGGTTCTTTTGGAAGTCCATGGCACTTTCAGTATTCTCCTCCAACACCACAACTCAAAGGCATCAATTCTTCTATGATCTTCCTTATTCACTGTCCAGCTTTCACATCCATATGAGGTTATTGAAAATACCATGGCTTGGGTCAGGCGCTCCTTAGTCCTCAAGCTCACATCTTTGTTCTTCAACACTTTAAAAAGTTCCTGTGCAGCAGATTTGCCTAATGCAATACGTCGTCTGATCTCTTGACTGCTGCTTCCGCGAATGTTAATAGTTGATCCAAGAAGAATGAAGTCCTTGACAACTTCAATCTTTTCTCCATTGATAAGAATATTGTTTATTGGTCCAGTGGTGAGGATTTTTGTTTTCTTGACATTGAGATGCAATCCACACCGAAGGCTGTGTTCCTTGATCTTCATAAGTAAATGTTTCAAGTCCTCTTCACTTTCAGCAAGCAAGGTTGTATCATCTGCATATCGCAGGTTGTTAATGAGTCTTCCTCCAATCCTGACACCACGTTTTTCTTCATAGAACCCAGCTTCTCATATTATTTGCTCAGCATACAGGTTGAATAAGTATGGTGAAAGAATACAACCTTGTCACACACCTTTCCCAATTTTAAAACATTCAGTGTTCCCATGCTCTGTTCAAACAACTGCTTCTTGGTCCAGGTACAGATTTCTCAGAAGTACAATTAAGTGTTCTGGAATATTCATACTTCTCAATGTTGTCCATAGCTTGTCATGATCCACACAATCAAAAGCCTTTGCATAGTCAATAAATCATAGGTAAAGATCTTTCTGATATTCTCTGCTTTCAGCCAAGACCCATCGGACATCAGCAATGATATCTCTCGTTCCACGGCCTCTTCTGAATCCAGCTTGAACCTCTGGAAGTTCTCTGTCAATGTATGATTGTAGCCGTTTCTGTATTACCTTTAGCAAAACTTTACTCGCTTGAGATATCAAAGAGATTGTCCAATGATTTCTGCATTCTGTTGGGTCACCTCTCTTTGCCAGGAATACTAAACAATTATTCAGGGTTTCCTATATGCCAGGCTATGTAGCATTTTTCACTTGTGACTTATCACATTTTCATACTATCACATTTAGGGCTTACAACAAATCCAAGTGTATTAGTTGGGTCCTCTGGAAAGTATACTCAGTTTCAAATGTAATAAGTTTATTGAGGACAACACCTGTGAAAAATACAAGAAGGAGGAAGCAGGATTGGGCAGGCAAAGTCAGACCATGCTGTAGAGATCTATCAAAAATCTTAGCCAACTTGAAAGAATTCTAGGAATTCTGGAGCAAAGTTTGCCATTTGAGGAGTTTCATCTTGGACTGAAATGACCATGGACTGAACTCAGTGATGGTTGGGGCCTACCCAGAATGCATGGTCTCAGCTCAAGGACTAAGGTAGATTCTGAAAGTTCTCACAGTAGAAGGCTGTCAGCTCACTGCACTCCTTTCAGCTGAGTAATTACATTTTGTCTTGAAGACGCCTCCAAATGCAGAGGACCTGCGTGGATGCCACATGGGTTTTACTATGATCTCATTTGTCAGAAGAGAAAAACAAGACACCAAAATGAAGTAAAATTTCCAAATGTTTCCTTTTATTTTCCTTGTGTCTGATAATAAAATTTATTATTTGTTGTTCAACTTAAATTATAAAACATAAAATGTTCAACTTTTGTCAATGTCATTTTAAATGCTTATTTGTTTTCACTTAAGTCACTATAAAAGGTAAAATACATCAGAAATAGATTCTGCGTCTTATTAAATGTATCTTTAACATAAAAATAAAACTAAAATGCTTATTTATATTTCAAGTAAACGAAAAGACTATCATATCATGTAAAAGTTTTCACTTTAAAAGGCAACATGATGTCAGAATATATTTAAAGTTCAAGAAATGTTTGACTTTATTTTTTCTTTTCTCCCCAGTTTAAAGGTGGTGGTGTTTTTAACTCTGGACTGCAATCAAAAGTGCTAAGTTTCAATGTGGATGAAGAGTTTACAACATGATTTTTTAACATCTGAGAACTGGAATTGCTGGGAAATTCTCAGAGACCTGTAATTACAGTAGCAGTCCCAGGTGCTGCCAGAACAATTTTATTGCCAACATCCTGGTCTCTTTTCACCTTCTTCACTAGGGAGGTAGAAAGGGCCAGCATGAAATAGTCAAGCAATGAGTAGTCTAGCAGTTATAAGTACCGTTTGCCAAATAACATTTTCTATCTTGATTTCTTTATTACCTGGATGCCCCTCTCCTTCCCCTTCCATTTTTATATTTTCCTGATCTGGAAGAAAACACAGCTTTGTATGAGCCAGATAACCAAAGTGGTACAGGCTTTCAGAAATTCTAGTCTCCTCCATTTTAAACAATTTTTTTTCACAATTATCTGTTACAGTAAAGAAGATGGTAGAGGAAAAGTGTTGTTGCTATTGTTGTTGTTGTTATTAAGTGCCATCGAGTGGGTTCCAACTCTTAGCAACCCTATGGAGAGTCTGAGGAGTATCTGGTGGGTTTGAACAGTCTACCTTGTGGTCCACAGTCCAGTGCCACCCTACAGCAAGAGGAAAACTAGGGAGGGAAATTTTAAAACCATCTTTCCTTTGCTGTGAAAAGCAATCTGTCTGACTCTTCAGGGTTTTTTTTAGTATAAATTTTTTAAATACCATATATGTTTATTAAGGAGCTCTGGTAGCGTAGTGGTTACGAATCGGGCTGCGAGCGTCAAGGTCAGCAGTTCAAAAACTACCAGCTGTTCCATGGGAGAAAGATGAGGCTTTCTGCTCCCGTAAAGATTTACAGCCTCAGAAATCCTGTACAGGGTTGCTATGAGTTGGAACCGACTCCACGGCACATAACAACATATATGTTTATTATGGAAAAATCAGAATGCTATGAGGCAAAAAGAAAAGAGAACCTCCACTTAGAATTCTATAATTAGAAGTCTGGTCTCTTCCAGTCTCCTATCGAGAGATTTTTTTTTTTTCAAAAAAAAAATAGGATCACTACTTAAATATTACAATGTCATTAACAACCTATGATATGTAGATGATACAACCTTGCTTGCTGAAAGTGAAGAGGACTTAAAATACTTACTGATGAAGATCAAAGACCATAGCCTTCAGTAAGGATTGCATCTCAATGTCAAGAAAACAAAAATCCTCACCACTGGACCAATAAACAACATTCTTATCAATGGAGAAAAGACTGAAGTTGTCAAACACTTCATTTTTCTTGGATCAACAATCACCATTCATGGAAGCAGCAGTCAAGAAATCAACTGATGTATTGCATTAGGCAAATCTGTTGCACACGACTTTTTTAAAGTGTTGAAGAGCAAAGATGTTAGCTTGAGGACTAAGGTGCACCTGACCCAAGCCATGGTATTTTCAATAACCTCATATGTATATGAAAGCTGGACAACACAAAGAATAAGGAAGATCATAGAAGAATTGATGCATTTGAGTTATGGTATTGGAGGAGAATATTGAAAGTACCATGGTCTGTCAAAAGAACCAACAGATCTGTGTTGGAAAAAGTACAGCCAGAGTGCTCCTTGGATACCAGGATGGCTAAACTTTGTCTCTCATACTTCGGACATATTGTCAGGAGGGACCAGTTGCTAGAGAACGATATCATGTTTGGTAAGGTGGAGGGTCAAAGATAAAGAGGAACACCCCGCCCCCAGCAAGATGGATTGACAAAGTGGCAGCATCAATGGGCTCAAGCGTGGCAACAATTGTGAGGTTGGACCACGATTGGACAGTGTTTCGTTCTGTTATGCACAGGGTCGGTATGAGTTGGTACTGACTCGATAGTACCTAGCACAACAACAACAACACTTAAATATTATTGTGTAACTCTTTTTTCTTCACTCACTATCACCAGTATCTTTACATACCAATAAATTTATTTTTGCAAATTTCTTCATTAGCACAGTTTATTCAAAGAATTTCCTATTGTTAAGCATTTAATTTTTTTTCTTTAGAAACAGCAATATAGTGAATATCTTTTTAGCTAAATCTTTATAAAACCTTAAGTATCTATCTACCTTGGATACGTTCCTAGAGGTGCACCTATGGTGCTTCAGTTTTAAGCCTAGGAGTTTGGATTTCTAATTCTAGTCACAATTTCATTACCAAAGAAGAGAAACTTCTCTAACATATGCACATCCATTAATTTTCTTTGCAAGCAGAGGACTAAAATCCACAACAAGAAATTCTTAGATTGCCATCTAACTCATTTGGCATTGCTATTTCTGTCTCCTATCCCTACAACTTGGTTACTGTTGTTGGGTGTCTTTTAGAACCATTGCTGTGTGGGTTCATTTTAGGCCTAAACTGCATCAGAGGGCTGTGGCCAGGTTCATGTCTGTTGAGGAGACAGCCAGGAGTGGTAAGTGCATAAGTTCTTAACAAACATGAGAACCTTGTGGCTATCAACCCTTGTTCATCAAAGAAAATCAACATTTATTCTCTCAGTTTCCAAATAAATTTTCTTTTTTGCTCCTCAGGCTTGCTTTTGTTCTGTTTTGAAGCTAGAAAATATAAACCATCTTTTTTCCCTGCCAGTTTTTCATTAGTTCTGATAAATCTATAAGGATAAAAAAAATCTTTGTTTTTCTGATAGATACAAATCTAGGGGTGGGGGGTAGTTGCCATGGAGTCCATTCCAAGTCATGAAGACGTCATGTGTGTCAGCGTAGAACTGTGCTCCACAGGGCTTTCATTATTCAGAAATAGATTGCCAGGACTTTCTTCTGGGGTGCCTCTAGGTGGAGTCAAACCTTTAACCTTCCACTTAGTAGCTGAGCACGTTAACTGTTTGCACCGCCCAGAGACTCCTAGAAGACTGTTGATGTAGCAGTGGAACTAAAAAACACTACTGAAAAAGAACAAGACCTAGACCCTGAAGAGAAGACAAAAAGCTATCATTGGAATGGAGGTTGGAGGTGGAGAGATGGAGTCACAAGTGATTTTTTTTGTGTGTTAAAAAAAAAAAAATTGTTACATTGTCTTATAATGAAGATATATACAGTGGACTCTATGAGAGCCAGAATTTGACACTATATATAGATATATAGATAAAGAGCTCTAGTAACATAGTGGATTATGAGCTGGGCTGCTAACCGTAAGGTCAGTAGTTCAAATCTACCGGTTGCTCCACGGGAGAAAGATAAGGATCTCTGCACTCATAAAGATTTACAGCCTCAGAAACCCTATACAGGGTCACTATGAGTAGGGACTGACTTGGTGGCACACTGTCACCACCACCATACACAACACACACACACATTTATTATTGAAGTCTGGATGTGGCACTTCAATGTATATGATAAGTATATACACATATGTGTGT
>NW_006408817.1:616516-624280 GCF_000296735.1 Chrysochloris asiatica
ATCCTACAGTACCACACCAAGACACCATATATATATATATATATATAAAATGCAAGTCTTCCCATTCTGGCTTCTTCCCATTCTGGCTTCTTCTAAGGAGCTGGCTGTACTTCTTCCAAGACAGATTTGTTTGTTTTTCTGACAGTCCACAGTACTTTCAGTGTTCTTCCCCAGCCCCATCTATATGGTCAGACAGACACACACACACACACATATGTTGTTGTTGTTGTTAAGTGCCATCGAATTGACTCCAGCTCACAGCAACCCTGTCTAGGGCTTCCACAGCTTGTAAATCTTTGTGGGAGCTGAAAGCTTCATATTTCTCCCAATATATATACATGTTGATGTTGTTGTTAGGTGCCATCGAGTCAGTACTGACCCATAGTGACCTTATGCACAGCAGAACGAAAACATATGAACACATAAAATATATATACATACATATGCACACATAAAAACTCTATACAGGGTCACTATGAATTGGAACCGACTCGCTGGCACTTCACAACAACAACATGGGAATATAGACATATATATGGATGTCTGTAGGATCAGCACTGGACTGCAAACCACAAGGTCAGTAGTTCAAACCACCAACTGTTTCTTGGAAACCCTATGCAAGGTCATTATGAGTCAGAATCAACTCAACGGTACTTAATTACAACAACACCCATATATATGGACAGACCACTTCTGAAAGTTTAGTCAATGAAAACTTTATGAGTAGCAGCAGAAAATGGTCTAATATAGTATCAGAAGAAGAACCTCTCAGGCAGGAAGTCATTCAAAATTTGATTGGAGAAAAGCTACTTCCTCAAAGTAGAGTCAACCTGAATGATATGGAGGGAGCAACATTTTGTAGATCTTCATTTGATGGTGAGACACAACTCAGAATGAGGGAAACAATTGAAAATAACATCCATTAATAATAAGAATGTAGAACATGCCAAGTGGGAATCTAGAAAAATTGGAAGTCATCAAAATGAAATGGAATGCATAAAGATAGATATCCTAGGTATTAGCAAACTGAAACACACTGGTATTGGCCATTTTGAATGCAACAGTCATATGCTTTATTATACTGGGAACTACCAGTTAATACCACCATTATTCATATTTATACACCAATCACTGAAGCCAACATTGATGAAACTGAAGATATATATCAATTTCTTTAGTCTGAAACTAATCAAATATGAAATCAAGATGCATGGGTAATTGCTGATGATTGGGATGTGAAAGTTGGAAACAAAGGAAAAATTGGTAGATGGAAAGTATGGCCTTGGTGACAGATACACAGGAATCAAATTGATTACATTTGTGGGAAGAAACAATGAAGATACTCACTATCATCACCCAAAACAAAAGTCAGGAAAGATGTGTATCCAGGACAGACTGTGGAACAGATTATTAATTGCTCATACTCAAGTTCAGATTGAAGCTGAAGAAAATTAAAGCAAGTCCACAAGAGTCAAAATATGAGCTTTAATATATCCCACCTGGATTTAGAAACCATATCAAGAACAGATTTGATGCATTAGATACTAATTACTGAAGACCAAAGGAGTTGTGGGATGACATCAAGAATCATACATGTAGAAATCAAAAGGTCATTAAAAAGAAAGAAAAGACCAAAATGAGTGAAACTGGCTCATGAACTCAGGGAAGCTAAATCAACTAGAAGTAAAAGAACGGAATAGAAAATTTCAAAGGGCAGCTTGAGAAAACAAAGCCAAGTATTACAATGAAATATATAAAGACCTGGAGTCAGGAAAAAGAAGGGGTCGAACACGCCCAACATTTCTCCAGCTGAAAGAACTGAGTAAAAAAAATCAAGCCTTGGGTTGCAACACTGAAGGATCCTATAGGTAAAATGGAATTCTGGTGTGGTGCTGTAAGATAAGCACTGGACCACAGATTGACTTGAACTACAAGATGGCAGTTCAAGCCCACCAACTGCTCCTCAGAAACCCCAGACAGGGTCACTATGAGTCGGAACCAACTTAATGGCAATTAACATACGCAAAATACTGAATGACACATGAAGCACCAAAAGAAGATGAAAGGATCAAAACTATAATGAATGAAATCATCTCACAGCAGCACTGACAGGGAAATTTAAAAAGAAAAAAAAAAAACCAGAAAACAACAAATATTGGCAAGGGTTTGGAGAGATTGGTACCCTTCTACATTGATGGTAGGACTGTAAAAGGGCTCAAACACTGTGAAAACGATATGGCACTTTCTCAGAAAGCTGAAAAAGAAATATTTTATGACTCAGCAATCCCTCTACTTGGTATATATCCGCTAGAAATATGAGCCAGGACATAAGTAGATAAGCACACCAATGTTCATTGTAGCACTATTCACAACAGCAAAAAGATAGTGACCATCAATGGAAGAATGGATAAACAAATTTTGATATATACACACAAAGGGGATATTATGCAATGCTGAAGAATAACAATGAATCTGCAAACACCTCATAACATGGATGAACCTGGAGGACATTATGCTGAGTGAAATTAGTCAATCACAAAAGGACAAATGTATGAGACCATTATTATAAAAGCTTCAGAAAATGTTTCCATAATAAAAGAAATATTCTTTGATGCTTATCAGGGGTGGAAGGGAGTAATTCACTAGCTAGAAGGTAGACACATGTTAGCTTTGGTGCCGGGGAGCTGGGGAAGGCCATATACTAGAATGGGGAGAGGAATCTATAAGAGGGAGGTTGGCAGAATAATAATGAAGATAGGTGAAAATACAGGGAAGTATATAGGGGCTAAAGGAGTTCTGGTAGCGTAGTGGTTACGAATCAGGCTGCAAACCACAAAGTTAGTGGTTCGAAACTACCAGCTTTTCCACGGGAGAAAGATGGGGCTTTCTGCTTCTGTAAAGATTTACAGCCTCGGAAACCCTGTACAGGGTTGCTATGAGTCAGAATCGACTCCACGGCACATAACAACAACAAAGGGGATAGAGATAAAAATAGTGACATACACACAACTTTTGAACAACAGTTTTCTGTGCATAGATTGAGAAATCGGTTGACTAGCTAAGGGAGGAAGAGTTGGAGATACCCCACAAATATATAAGCATATGAAAGAGGATGTTTGTACAGAGTATCTTTCATGCAATACAGATCACAGTGGGCAAAATAATGAAAATTCTAGATATTATCAAGCATCTTAAGGTAATGAGTTGATGGGCCTGGGGCTCGTGACCATGGTCACTTGACAATAACAAGTCCACAAAGACAATGTTCTACATTCTGCCTGAAAGTTCATGAACAGTAGTGTTAAGGGGCAGCTATTGGTCTTTTCTGTACATAGACCTAGAGGCAGTCAATGTACAAAACAAGGGAATGGTCAATGGTTTAAAGCCGGAAAGGTGAGCATCAGGACTGTATCCTTTTCACCATTCTTAATCATTCTGTATACAGAGCAAATAATCAGAGAAGCTGGATTAGATGAAGAATAACATGGCATCAGGATTGGAGGAAGACTCATTAACCTGCGATATGCAGATGACACAATCTTGCTTGCTGCAAGGGAAGAGGATTTGAAGTACTTACTGATGAAGATCAGTATGGATTGCATCTCAGTGTAAAGGAAACAAAAATCCTCACACCTGGACCAATAAATAACATGATAAATGAAGAAAAAATTGAAGTGGTCAAAGATTTCATTGGATCCACAATCGATGCTCATGAAAGCAGCAATCAAGACTTCAACTGACAAGTTACATTAGGCAAATCTGCTGCACAAGACCTCTTTAAAATGTTCAAGGGAAAAGAAGTGCTTCATGCAAGCCATGGTATTTTCACTTGCCTCATATGCATGTGAAAACTGGAGGATGAACAAAGATGACTAGAGAAGAATTGATGCATTTGAATTATGGTTTTGGTGAAGAATATTGAAAGTACCATGGACTGCCAGAAGAAAGAACAAAGCTGCTTTGGCAAAACTATGACAAATTGCTCTTTAGAAGTGGGTGAAACGTCATCTTTTGCACTTCACACATGTCAGGAACACCAGTCCTTGGAGAAGAGCATCATGCTTGGTAACGTGGTTGTTGTTGTTAGGAGCCGTTGAGTCAGTCCCAGATCAAAGTGACCTTATGCATAACAGAATGAAACATTGCCTGTTGTTACATTGAGCCCATTGCTGCTACCACTGTGATTCATCTCATTGGTGGTCTCTTTTTTATTTTTTCTTGACCTTTGGTTAGGTGAGGAGGTCAATGAAAAGAAGAGACACTCAACAGAGTGGCAGCAGCCACGGTCTCAAACATGACAACTGTGAGGATGACCCAGGTCTGGGCAGTCTTTGATCTTCATCAGTAAATATTTCATGTCTTCTTAGCTTCCAGCAAGAGTTATCTGCAGAAAACACACTTTGCAATCACTTTCTATGCTGTAAAATCCCAAGCAATGCTATTTTTCGTATTTTCTATGATTGTAAGTAAGAATCCTCCACATCAATAAGTATATTCCTGGTGTGGTGCTGTGGGTTAAAGCACTGGACTGCAAAGTCAGTTTGAACCACAAGGTTGGTGGATCAAGCTCACCAGCCACTCCTAGGAAACCCTATACAGGGTCGCTATGGGTTGAAACCAACTCGAAGCCACTTAACAACAATAACAATAACAAAGAATCCAGGTGTGGTGCTGTAGGATAAGCACTAAACCGCAAGGTTGATTTGAATCACAAGGTGGCAGTTCAAGTCCACCAGCTGTTCCCCTGAAGTCCTATACAGCGTCGCCAAGACACTTAACAACAACTTGATTGTAAAGAGAACATTCCCCATGATACTATTTTTTCCTCTCCTTATCAAAAGAAACATTCCTTTTCCATTATATATAAAGTCCATTTAACAGTATACACCAAACATAAAGGAAAATAGTAATAAATTGGCCTGTATTAAAATTAAGACCACAAGAGAAAGATGAGGCTGAGGAATCTGTACATGGACCAAGAAGCAGTTGTTCAAACAGAACCAGGGAACACTGAATGGTTTATAATTAAGAACAGTGTGTGACAGGATTGTATTCTTTCATCATACTTATTTAACCTGTATGCTGAGCAAATTATCCGAGAAGCTGGCTTATATGAAGAAAAATGTGGCATCGGGATTGGAGGAAGACTCATTAACAACCTGTGGTGTGCAGATGATACAACCTTGCTTGCTGAAAGTGAAGAGAATTTAAAATAGTTACTGAGGAAGATCAAAGAGCACAGCCTTTGGTGTGGCTTGCAGCTCAATGTTAAGAAAACAAAAATCTTCTCCACTGGACCAATAAACAACATTCTTATCAATGGAGAAAAGACTGAAGTTGTCAAGGACTTCATCCTTCTTGGATCAACTATCAACATTCATGGAGAAGCATTCAAGAAATCAAACGACGTATTGCATTAGGCAAATCTGTTGCACAAGACCTTTTTAAAGTATTGAAGAACAGAGATGTCAGCTTGAGGACTAAGGTGCTCCTGACTCAAGCCATGGTATTTTCAATAACCTCATATGGATGCAAAAGCTGGACAGTGAATAAGGAAGGCCATAGAAGAATTGATGCATTTGAGTTATGGTGTTGGAGGAGAATATTGAAAGTGCCACGGGTTGCCAAAAGAACCAATAGATCTGTGTTGGAAGAGGTATAGCCAGAGTGCTCCTTGGAGGTCAAGATGGCCAAACTTTGTCTCTCATACTTGGGCATGTTGTCAGGAGGGATCAGTCACTGGAGAAGGATATCATGTTTGGTAAGGTGGAGGGGGTCAGAGAAAAAGAGGAAGACCCCCCCCTCCCAGAGAGATGGATTGGCAAAGTGGCAGCATCAGTGGGCTCAAGCGTGGCAACAATTGTGAGGTTGGCCCAGGATTGGGAAGTGTTTTGTTCTGTTGTGCATAGGGTCACTATGAGTCGGTACCGACTCGATGGCACCTAACAACAACTCCCGAAAATATTTACAGCCTTAGAAACTTACACAGTGTTGCTATGAGTCTGAATGAACGCAATAGCATTTAACAACAACATTCAAAAAGACACCATTAAGAGACAAAAACCGACCCAGAGTGGGACAAAATATTTACAATACATACACAAGGGCTTCAAAAACTTTATGAAAAACTCCATTCTCTTTTAATTCCACTTTCTACAAACTTTTTTGAGCTCCCTCATATATATCATTCAAAAACAAGGCATGATGGTGGTGTGTGCCTTCACAAGGTGGAAGGATAGTCAAACACCACGCCAACCTAAGGCCAATTCCTAAGACACGGGTCAGACATGCCTCTGCCCCCCCACCCCCACCCAAACTATATTACTAATATTGACACCAACTGTCCCTCCCACATTACTGTCTACTTCTCAGCCGGGTTCTTTAATTCATTGCAATGGCCACACACAATTCACAGGCCATATTCACAATTATGGACTTTCTTAGGGAAGGTAGCAGGTTACATACAATTCAAGATCTGAAATGCTCAGAGCACAGTTCTTTCAGCCAGGACAGCCTCTTGTCAGCCATGCCAGTGGGCACGCATCTCTCTGGTCCTTGGTCTCTCAATCATAGGCCCCTTGCCTCTGCCCCACTTAGGCAATGCTACAAAGCATTTTTAGGGCTTCTCCATTGTAATTCTAGCCCAAAGGCACTGAGTGCTATTTCCATGGGTCAGCAAACCTAGCTCCCCAGGTTAAGTTCCTGGAGGCACCCAATTCCAAAAGTGAGCCTCCTAACCAAAGGCACTCAGCTTTACTTGCTCCATGGGCTGGGAAGCCGACCACCCTGTCTTGTGCTCTGGCTCTTGGTTCTCCTACTGCCTCTCCTCTGGTGTCACAGCTCTCTGTCTTTGGATCAACGAGATTCAATGTGCAGGGATCGTACTTCTGACTCTTCTCTCTTGATGGTAGTGAGACCTCCGTCCCCAATTCCTACTTCTGAAATGGCTCATTTAAAATCCAGCAGGATGGCAAATTGGACCAAATCCCCTTCTACATTTTTGCAATTACAATTAGCTCTATTAACAACCACTCACAACTGAATCTTATAATTCTATCAGCATTGTCTCCCACTTTCTCTTACCTATACCCATCAGAAAAAACATCCTTTGGTGGGTGTTACAAAGACCTGGCTAAAAGAGCCATGCCAAATAATTCACTGAACCACAATATCCCTCAAAGAATTTATATCCAGAATACATAGGGATTCTAATTTTCAGCAAGAAAAAAAAAAAAAAGATAATTCAATAGAAAAATAGACAAGACTTAAGCAGGCATTTCACAAGATATTCAAATGATCAATAAACATATAAAAAGGTATTAAGGGAGGAACAAACAAGATGGCGGATCAAGTGGTAGTATAGCAGAGAGCTCTGCCAACAACACAGAATACCCGACCAAGCAGGTTCAGGTGATGGTCCCAGAACTCTGAACCACATATAAAGGACTACTTACAGCTGGGGGAATTTGTGGCAGAAGCAAGAAATCTATTGCTTTCTAGTCCAGGACGCTCAGCTGCTCCAGGAGCTGCCATCTTGGGTGAGAGCACGTGGGGAAAGGATCGGAGCGGCCACAGACACCTGGCAGAACCGCTGAGATACAGGTGTGGACATTCTTTTCTTTTGGTATCTGTTCATTGGTCCCTTGCTGTCTGTGCACCTCCATTCGGGTGACTATAGGGGTGCCTGAGCTAGTGGGCACCCCAGCCCCACCCTCGGAGGGTTCTACTATGCATGCGCACAGATCTCCTCAAAATTTAAAGAGA
>NW_006408817.1:627005-657937 GCF_000296735.1 Chrysochloris asiatica
ACTCAATCCACAATAAAAACCTTAAATTAAAAAAAAAAAGAAGATGGAAGGAAAAAATAAAAGAAGATGGAAAGAATATACAGTTACTGTACCAAATAGAATCGGTTGATGTTCAATCA
This sequence comes from Chrysochloris asiatica, assembly GCF_000296735.1. Taxonomy (NCBI): domain Eukaryota; kingdom Metazoa; phylum Chordata; class Mammalia; order Afrosoricida; family Chrysochloridae; genus Chrysochloris; species Chrysochloris asiatica. The sequence continues at coordinate 627,125 of NW_006408817.1, forward strand.
TTTCAAAAGGTTCCATCTGATCAAATGGTTTAGAAAGTAGAAATTCAAACTACACTGCACTGAAGGCATTGGCAAAAACATGGGTCCAGGAATTTACAGAATACAAATTGAAATATTTCAATAAACTGTATAAAGTGTAAAAAAAAAAAAAAAAAAAAAGGTATTAAGGTTATTAGGCTATGAGGGATTAGAGATTTCAGTATTAAAACTCAAATGCTTACCCAGAATAGGCGAAAGGGAGGCGGATAAAGACTGAGAGTTTAGGGCACACTGAGCTTCTGTTAAGAGTGAGGGAAAATTGGGGAACAGATAAGGATGATGTTTGAATAATATGATAAATATAATTAATGCTACTGAATTGTACATGCAAAGATTATTGAAACGACAAATGTTTTGTGACATATGTACTTATCATACACACAGTTATAATGTTTCATTTTTAAAATTAAAAAAGATGAAAATATCAAGCGTTGATAGAGCAGCTGGAACACTTATACATTGCTGGTGGAATATAAAATGATGCAAGTACTTGGAAAACTGGCAATATCTCCTAAAGCTGAATATATGTATTATATTATAACAAGGAAGTATGGTGGCTCCATGTGATAAACACTGGACTGTCAACCACAAGGTCAGCAGTTCGAGCCCACCAGCCACTGCACGGCTTTCTGCTCTCGAAAAGATTTAAAAGCTTCAAAAACTCTATATCAGGTCGCTATGAGTCAGGAGCAACCTAACATCAACAAACAACAATAATATAACTATTCTACCCTAAGTACATACTCAACAAAAATGCATGCAGATGTTTATCTGCAGATGTTTACTAGAATATTTATTGAAGAACTGTTCATTGTAGCCCATAATTGTTGTTGTTGTTAAGTGCCCATAATAGAAACTACCAAATCCCTATCAACAAATTATGATTCATTCACATAATGAAACACCGTTAGAAGAATGAATGATATTAAAATATATATAATAATATGGATGAATCTCACAAACATTTAGAGCAAAATAGCCAGAAAGAAAAGAGTTATGTTATAATCCATGTATAAAAAGATTGTTAGATGCCAGGATAGCAGTTATTCTTGGAGAAGGTAGTGACTGGGAAGGAGCAAAAGGGGTCCATTTTGGGAAACTGATAATGTTCCGTTTCTTAAACTGCACACAAATTACATGATGTGCTCAGTTGTTTAAATTCATTGAGCTTTATATTTATGACAGTGTCCTTTTCTGTAGGTATTATAATTTGAAGAAAAGTTTTTAAATAATTTGTATGGAGAGCTTAAAATTTTCTTTTTAGGTGCAACCATTGTTCTCTACCTATCCAGAAAAAAAGAGTGAAAAACCACAAAGATAAATGGCTGAAATTAGTGCAAAGGATTAGCAGACCATTCAAACATCAGCCTCCATGATCCTGAGACCAGAAGACCTAGATGGTACCCCGCTAACACCACTCTGAGAGCCTTCAAATTAGAAAGTCCTGGGGAGAGTAGAAGAAAAATGTAGGACAAAACTTAAAGCCATAAAAATACTAGACTTACTGGCTGGATAGAAACTGGTAGAACCCCCAAGACTGTGGTCCTTAATCCTGGTGTGGCACCATAGGATAAGCACTGAACTGCTAACCACAAGGTTGGCAATTCAAATCTCCTAACTGCTCCTTGGAAAACTCTACACAGGGTCACTATAAGTAGGAACTGACTTGAAGGCACTTAACAATAACAGTCATTCTTCAAGTGTGGAATGAAACTGACCTCTGTGGTTCCATTTCGACAGAACAATGGTGTTGTTAAGTGCTGTTGGAGTCAGTTCCGACTAGCTATCCCTTTTAGGGTTTCCAAGAAGTGGCTGGTGAGCTTGAATCACCAACCTTGTGGTCCTAACCTACCTTGCAGTCCAGTGCTTTATCCTACAGCACCACACCAGGACTCCAGCCAAATAGATAAGTCTATATAGTGAACAAAAACACTAAGGAGGTATGCACTTCTTAGACCAATCAGCCATTTCTGATCAAAAGGGCAGCATTTGCCCAAGAACAAAGTTCAGAAAGGGTGAAAAGAAGGAGGAACAGAAACAGAAAACACAGGGTAGAAGTGTGATTGTAGTCAATGACATGAAACAAAATGTGTAGGAATTGCTGAGTGGAAAATCTGATTTGCTCTGTAAGCCTCCAGCCAATTCACAATAAAAAAGTTTTTCAAATATTAAAATTTTGCTTTCATCTATAAATTCTTTTCTGATTATATTTCAGCTTCTCAAATTTCCACATAACTTACAGAAATGTTGGTATTGCCATAAATTTGTGTCTTAGGCTTTCTGAGCTTCTGTGCTTTTATCTGTAAAATCAGAACAGCACCAGAATTGTTGAGTAGTTTTTTTTTAAAAGTCAATATTTGAAAATACTTAGCATAGTTGTTGTTGTTGTTGTTGTTAGGTGCCATCGAGTTGGTACCGACCCATAGCGACCTTTTGCACAGCAAAACGAAACACTGCCCGATCCTGGGCCAAACTCACTACTACTGATGCCACGCTTGAGTCCATCGATGCTACCACTTGGCCAATCCATCGCACTGGGGGGGTCTTCCTCTTTATCTCTGACCCTTCACCTTACCAAACATGATATCCTTCTCCAGTGACTGGTCTCTCCTGACAATATAGCCTCAGTATGAGAGAAGAAGTTTGGCCATCTTGGCCTCCAAGGAGCACTCTGGCTGCACTTCTTCCAAAAAGATCTATTGGTTCTTTTAGCAGCCCATGGCACTTTCAATATTCTCCTCCAACACCATAACTGAAAAGCATCAATTCTTCTACGGTCTTCCTTATTCACTGTCCAGATTTCTCATGCATATGAGGTTATTGAAAATACCATGGCTTAGGTCAGGCACACCAGGTACAAAATACTCAAAAAGAGTAACATGATACCTTGTTCATTAGATGGTGGGTAGGTGGGTGGGTGGTAGGAAGGTTTAGTAGTCCTTTCCACAAGCTAACATATCACTTTGTACTTAACCCTGGCTAATGTTATTTACTGTTTTCCAAAAGCAGAAAGTTCTTGAGAGCAGAGATAACATATAGCCCATCATAAGAGTTCTAGTGCCTAGTTCAGCATGTGATATGGCATACAAACTCAATGTTTATTTAAGAGACAATTGAATAAATAAACTATCTGCTGACACTTTTCAACAGCTATTGTTTTACTGGTAAATTATGTTATCACATTCATAATAGTTCTCCCAAAGTGTCCTGACTTTATTATAAATGAACAGAATCCAAGTGAACCTCTTTCTATTATTTCCCCATATTCTTTTTTTATTATCTGTCATGTGAAGGAGCCTGTGGAACTTCACGTTTACAACTGTAATTCCAAATATATATAAGTAACTGATCTTCTACCCTCTACTCACAACCTTCTTTCAAAACCTTGCAAGCAATCTTATCCATCCTGGCCCATTTCATCACCCTCAGTAGTTTAATTAGCAAGTGTAGAAACTTATTCTGAATGAATAAACCAGTTTGGTCATTCCTATTTTCTACAGATTTTCAACATCATTAAGAAACTTGAATTTGGGACTGAAAATGGTGAGTACCCAACTGAACATACAGCAAAAGGAGGAAACTAGAAATTCTCAGGTAACTCCCAGGTTTGTTTGATTTATTTTCCAAGAATGACAAGGCATACTTAATAACTTTACACCTGGGGGAGGGAGGATATCCCATTCTGAAAACACACTGCAGTATGTGAAAAGACAGGGGAAGGAAACATGACAGGCTGAGAGAGGAAACAAATGTTTGCTAAGCCTGTCATATAAAACTGTTTGATAAGCAACTCTGTTACTCTTCCTTCCCCCTCACATCTAACAATGATTGATATATCCATTTTTTCCTAATATTTCACCAAAGTGGTCTGTTGTACTTGAAAATAAACAGTACCCACTCACAACCCTCTGCCATGCTATAGCAGGATCTCCAAGCATTTAAAGTTCTTATGACAAGTAATACACATACAACATAAGAAGTATACAACTCTTGCCAAATTTAAAAAAAAAAAAAAATTCTACTAAATCTTTTTTATCTCTGTCTCCAATGAATAAATAGAAGTATCAGCAGGTACTCCCTAAAATATTTCTTTTTTAAGTTACATACATATGTTGTTGTTAAGTACCGTGGAGTCGGTTCCGACTCATAGTGACCCTGCACAGGATTTCCAAGGCTGTAAATCTTTACGGGAGCAGAACGCTTCATCTTTATCCCACGGAACCGCTGGTAGTTTCGAACTGCCGACCTTCGGTTAGCAACCCGATTTGTAACCACTACGCTACCAGAGTTCCTTTATATACATATAGCATTATGTTTATTGTTGTTAAGTCGTGATGAGTCAGTTCTGACTCATACCGACCTTGTATAGTGTTTCCAAGGAGTGACTGGTGGGTTTAAAACACTGACCTTGTGGTTAGCAGTCCAGTGCTTTTCCTACAGTGCCATACCATATTGTTGTTGTTGTTGTTTTGTGCCATCAAGTCAGTTCCGATTCAAAGCAACCCTATATAAGGTTTCTAAAGAGCTGCTGGTGGGTTTGAACTGCCGACCTTGTGGTTAGCAGTCCAGGGCTTATCTTACAGCACCAAACTAGGAATCCACAACCATATTGTTGTTGTTAAGGGCTGCCAAGTGGACTCTGACTCATAGCGACCCTGCATAGGGTCTTTTATGAGCAGCTGGTGGGTTTCAACTGACGACCTTGCGGTTGGAAGTCAAGTGCTGAAACAATATGTGTATAAATTGTTGGATATAAAACTGATGACCTGCTTCATAAACACTCACCCAACTCACAATAAAAAATTAAATAATAAAATGGTAAGGGTTGATTTTCAGTTCTTGTTCGAGATTAAAATTATTTTGGTCAAAAGGAGATAGATTACCATTTTAAACATGTTTCTAAGGCCTGCATTTGAGCTGAAATAATTACTTAGTTGACTATGGATTAGTTTGGATTCATTTTAGTGCTAGTTCTACCACTAACTAGCTGCATGACCATTAAGTAAATTTCTTCATCTGTAAAATGAGGTTGAAGTCCTGGTGTGGCGCTGTAGGATAAACACTGGACTGCAAGGTTGGTGGTTCAAACTCACCAGTCACTCCATGGAAACCCTAAACAGGGTCAACAACACAATGAGCTCACTAAACTGGTTGATCCCGAATCCCTGTAACTTTAATAGCACATTCTTAGAGAATTATGTGTGACTAGCACCATCTTGTGGCCATTCATATAGCAAATTGTTGTCAGATGCTGTCAAGTAGGTTCCAATTCATAGCCACCTTGTTTTTGAGGAGCAGCTGGTGGGTTTGAACTGCCGACCTTGCAGTTAGCTGTCCAGTGACTATCTTATAGCGCCACACCAGGACTCCTCATACGATAAGGGAAGCAACATGGTCAGGACAGAAAAGTTTTGGGTTAATATAGCAACAAAGTTTCCTGGAGATGCATGTAATAGTTTTAGTTCTTCAGAAGAAGATGCAAATTATACTACTTAAGTATATTATGACAGGTTTCTTCCTTTTGCTTAAAGACACATCTTCCTTCTGAAGTTGAGACTGGTAGCCCAAGGACACTCTAGAAACAGGAGCTATTCCTGCTACATCCCCCATCGCTGGATTAAGTGGCAGACAAAGTTAAGAGATCTGAAATCTGTGTGAATAAGAGTTTAAGAAGTAGTCTGAAGCTGCTAGCAGCAAAAGCACCCACGAAGTTGTGTGCTCAGGTGGCACATCTTTGCTTCTAGCATAACTGGGTGGAAGGGGCCCCATTTCTGTGGGATACAATGGGGATGGTACTCCCCAGGCATTGTTCAGGAAGGCTAGACTGGCCACTGGGACAACTGGATTGACTTAAACTAACTTTGGAGATTTTGGCCTTGCAGCTAAAAGATGTGTATGCATGTTTTATGAACTCGTTCCACAGTGCTGGTAAAACACAGCCAAATTTTTCCCTTCAAAAATCATCCAATGAGCCCATCTTGGCTACCCCTTACATTTCAGCACACTTTTGTGTAGCTTAATTATGTCTGGCAAAGCTTCATACCTTCTATACAATTTCCCAATCCTGGGATTCATGTGCTGCCAAAGTATAATCATCTTGTAGTGAATACATTTTCTCCTTTAAGCAGTGAAACCTAAGAAAGCTTTAGGGCTTTTTTTTCCTCTTGATGTGAACTGTTTAAAACCTTTCCTTCTCCCTGGTGTGGCACTGTGAGTTAATGCGCCAGACTGAAAGTAGCTTTGAACTGTAAGGTCCATGTTTCAAGATCACCAGTTGCTCCTTGGAAACTCTATACAGGGTCATTATGAGTCGGAACTGATTTGATGGTACTTCACAACAACAACAATAGATAAAATTACTTTTCATGCCTACTGCATTCGCTTAGCTAGACCTTGCTGCTAAAGAACAATGAAGAACTAATGAAAGAACCACACTATCACTGTACCTCCTGTGATAGACCAGGATCTTAATTATGCAGGTTCTGATTCTATTATTACTAAAATTCTGCTAATATTTCCTTCAGTTTACAGAGGAGGGATATCAGATCAGGGGGAAATTATAAGAAACTAAACAGACATCAAGTAGCAAAACCATGATTTGAACTTAAGTCTTCTGACCCCAATTCCATTCCTTATTCAGATATATCATGTTGATATTAACTAAAAACTTCATGGGCCAAACATAACCCCTGCCCTTATCCACATCTTTACTTATAAATGGGAACCACCAAAAATCAAGGAACTAAAAATCACATTCAATTAAGTGGTCAGAATAAAACATAATCTTAACAAGCTAGAGTTATTAAATAAAAGAACATAGGGTTTTAGCCACAAGATTTATTGTCATGAGTCTGTTTCAAGCAGCTAGTCAGGTCTTGAATATACTTACTCAGTGAATTTTTGGGTACGATTGTATAAAAACAGCCCTCACACAGTTTCGGAACATCACCCCACAGCGTATGATAAAAGAAAAAAATTTCTTTAATGAAGAGATGTAGCAGTCACTATCTTAAACAAGTGATCAATGTTAACATCCCGGCAATGGAACAGCCTGACATTAGGTTCTTTTTGATGTGATGTAATCAGAGCACTACACTTGCCAAAATGTGTAACCCAGGAGTACTAAGAAAACCAGACAAATCCAGGATATTGGACATCCAAGACACTGCAAAAAGCTCAATACCATGAAAATCCAACAAAAAAGGTAGGGTGAAAGGGGATAAAAGAGTAGCAACATGACCAAGGCATACATGCATGAACCTTGATGTGGTTCTAGAAGGGGAAAACAGTTCAGCATGCCAGTGGGATCGTGGTTATGTAAGAGAATGTGTTTAAATATTCACGGTGTCACAACTTACTTTAAAATGATTCAGCAAAACAAATTAGATAGCTGGTCCTGATGTGGTGCTATAGGATAAGCACTGGACCTTAAAGTCGATTTGAACTGCAAGACCAGAGGTTCAAACCCACCAGTCACTCCTCAGAATCCCTTATACAGGGTCGCTATGTTTAAACCAACTCAACAGCACATTACCACCATTACCATTATTGCAATCAAGGGAGCGAGCGCAGTGGCTCTGTAGGATAAGCACTGGATTGTGAACCACAAGATCAACAGTTCAAGCCCATCATCCACTCCTCAGGAGAAAGAGAAGACTTTCTGTTTCCACAAAGATTTACCCCTCAGAAACCTTATACTGGGTTGCTAAGAGTCAGAACTGACTTGATGGCACCTAACAACAAGGCAATCAAGGAAGCCCTGGGGGTGCAGTGGGCTATGTACTTGGCTACTAATAGCTCTTCAAACCCACCAGTTGCTCAGGGTAAGATGGCTGCTCCCATAAAGATTTATAATCTCTGAAATGCTGGGAACAGTTCTACTCTGTTAGAGTCCTACCTTATAGAAGCTCTATGGATTCACAATCACCCATTGTGCTAGGCTCCACGAGTTACAGCTGTGACAGAACAGACTTGGCTCCTACCTTCTTGGAACTTATTTGGCTTATAACTCTGTGTGTGTGTGGTGTATGTATGTTAAAGTAATCAGGAAGGCTTTCCTAAGCAGTGCCTAAATTGAAATCTAAAGGATTAAGTGTTGCCTAGTTATAGGACTTGTGGTGTGGCGCTGCCAGTTAATGCAGTAAATTGCAAAGTCGGTTTGGGCAGTAAAGGCAGGCAGTTCCAACTCACTAGCTGCTCCTCGGAAACCCTGCACAGGACAGGGTCACTATGAATCGGATCCCAACTGGACCGCACTTAACAACAATAACATTTATAGGATGGGCTCCTGGTGTAGTGCTGTAGATCAGCCCTGAACTGCAAACCACAAGTTGAGTGGCTAAAACCCACCAACTGCTTTTCAGAAACCCTGTACAGGGTCATTATGTGTCAGAATCAACTCAACACTTGACAACAAAGGTATAGGATAAGGAACCTTGGTGGGTTAGGTGTTGGGCTGCTAACTGAAAGGTCGGTGGTTCAAACCCACCAGCAGCTTCACAGGAGAAAGAGGAGGCTATCTGCTCCTGTAAAGATTTAGTCTCAGCAGCCTATGTAGGGGTCACTGAGTCAGAATTGAGATTTTTAGAATTAAGAACAGTGGGTTCTCAATTTTTAGAATTGAGAACAGTTGGGAGATGGATCAGAGGTACCACGTGTAAAGGCACCAAGGATGACTTAATGCAGCACATTAGAGGAATTTAAGATTAGAATGATCACAGCACAGAATGTCAAGAGGAAGGTTTTTGGTGAGACTGAAGAAATGATTTATGGGCCAAATGATATTTTAGTCCCTATTATAGAATAATCTTGGGACATTGGAGGTCATTAAATAATTAAGCATGCATGTGGCAGGCATATCCTTATGTTGTTTCAATCACTCTGGCTGCTGTAGGAAGAGCGGACTGGGTGTGGGTAAGCAAGACTATTGACTTGTGGATGACAGTGAAGATGGATGGCTTCAAGAGGATTTTAGGAGATAAAATTGACAACTTAGCAATTGAATAGGTGGCAGAAATAAGGAAGATAAGGCAGAATAAGCTCTGGTAGCGTAGTGGTTACGAATCGGGCTGCGAACCTTAAGGCCAGCAGTTCGAAACTACCAGCTGCTCCGCGGGAGAAAGATGAGGCGTTCTGCTCCCGTAAAGATTTACAGCTTCGGAAACCCTGTACAGGGTCGATATGGGTCGGAACCGACTCGACGGCACTTAGCAACAACAAGGTTTTGACTTGAGTTACACTTTCTGCTAGAAGAAAATAGACTTTGAGGGGGTGAGGAGGGAGGGTAACTAGTAGCTATCTCAGTTTCAGCTATGAGATACCCAAGTGGAGGTATTTAAAATGGGCACATTTGGACTCTAGAAAAGAAGTCTTCCTTTGCTCCGGTTGCTCCAGATCCATGTCTCCACACTGGGGAAACATCTGAAAGGACTTTGCCTCCCGTGTGTGACTGGAGTCAATTAATCCAGAGAATAAGTGAGGATATTTCTGCAGCTTTATCTAATCCCCCACCACCCTGATTACATACCTCTCCCTCCTCTCAACCTTTCAGACCTAGTTGTAGGAACAACACTCCAATATTTAATGCGCCAGACTGCAAAGCCATTTGAATTGCAAGGTAAGAGGTTCAAGTTCACCAGCAGCTCCTCTGAAACCTTATACAGGGTGGCTATGGGTCAGAACTGACTCGACAGCACTTAACAACAGCAACAACAATGCTATTAGTGGGGTCCTGGTGTGGTGCTCTGGGTTAATGCGCCAGATTGCAAAGCCGTGTGAACAGCAAGGTCCGCAGTTTAAGCTCACCAGCTGCTCTTCGGACTAAAGAACCAATAGATCTGTTTTGGAAGAAGTGCAGCCAGAGTGCTCCTTAGAGGCCAGGATGGCTAAGCTTTGTCTCTCATACTTTGGACATATTGTCAGGAGGGAACAGTCGCTGGAGAAGGATGTCATGCTGGGTAAGATGGAGGGTCAGAGGAAGACACCCAACGAGATGGATCAGCCAGGTGGCATCATTGATGGCGTCAAATGTGGCAGGGGTGGTGGGGTTGGCCCAGGATCGGACATTGTTTCGTTCTGCTGTGCATGGGGTCGCTATGAGTCGGTTCTGACTCGATGGCACCTGACAACAACAACATGGATCAGAATAGACTCGACGGCACTTAACAACAATGCTATTAGTGGAGTCCTGATGTGGTGCTGTGGTTTAATACGCTGGACTGCAAAGTTGCTTTGAACTACAAGGTCGGTGGTTCAGGCTCACCAGCTGTTCCTCAGAAACCCTATATAGGGTCGCTATGGGTCAGAACCGACTTGACAGCACTTAATAACATAACAGTGCTATTAGCATCAGGGATTTCACTCTTCCTTGAGGTTTTCTCATACACTACAATCCTGATGTGGCACTGTGGGATACGCACTGGACAGCTAACCTACTAGTCACTCCTCAGAATTCCTATCCAGGTCGCAGAGTCAGTACTGACTCAACAGCACCTGACAACAGAAAACTTTGTCAAAAGTCCTTTCCTCAAATTATCCTATTTGAGTACGTCATTCATTTCTTGTCAGCATTCTGATATAAAACTCTAGCGTTTGATTTGGGAGAAATCTGTATATTTTACATACTTGGGGTCATGGGAGTGGAGACAGTCTTCTGGGGAAAAGGCCAAGCATAAAACCTAGGCTGACGAGGGAAGAGGAAGACCGGGAAATGAAGGTGTTACCAATCAAGGAAACTTTGAGGTAGAAACTATTTTATCAAGTGTTGTGAAGACGCTATATGAATAAATGAAGGCTGGGGACCCCTTGTAGTGGGACCAGAATCAACATTGTAGTGGATCATAAATGTAGCCGGATGCGAAGCATGCACTGCTCTGCTTAAATAAAAAAAAAATTTTAAAAAACAGCCAAAAACAAAAAATAACATAATTGTTCAGGTTTCTATTTGACTTGAAGAATATTTAGGTTTTCGTGCTTGCTTTTTGAGATGAGTATAAATGTAAATTAAAACAGCCACTCTTTATTGCAGTTGCAAAAACCCAATACCTGGGCAGGGTTAGGCTAATGTAAGTAAGTTACAGGAAGTGAAGAGCAGTTCTTAAACAGAATAAATTACTTTTTACCCCTTTTCAGACACTGAAACAAAGCACAGGCTTTGACAAAATCTAGCTCTCTCTAAACCGATTAAGTTCTTTTATGCTGAAGCCTGCAAATATGCCCAAGTGCCCCCTACTCAGCATACAATAACAAGTAGTTCCCAACCAGGGTATAAGGCATTTGATACCTAAAGCATTCTCACAATTACAATGAGTCACCAGACTCCAGAGCCTGAGAAATTGTTACACAGAACCCTCCTATTTCCTTTCTTTAAGAACACAAGGCTGTGAAATCATCTTTGATCCAACGTGGTTGTCTCCCTTTCCAGTTCACTGAACATCACAAAAATGACAGCCTGAGCACCACAATGCTAAATCTGAGGCAAGAGAAAACTGTTCTAGGGACTTAAACAAGAGAGGCTCCCTGGATACCTGTAATTCTTCGTTGTAGAACAAGCAGCTAAATTCTGGCTGCTCTGATTAATTCTTAGAATATTGTTATTTTATTAAATAACTTCAACTGTTTTCTCCATGAAAAACTGCAGAGTATGTACACTGGACATCATCAAAATAAGAAACAAAATTCAACTAACATTCAAAAATAAAGATAAATCTTTACAAAGGTAATTTTGCCTCTAATTTTCAGCCTAAGAAGGGAAGTAAACACCCTTAAGAGGTTCCATAGAGTATTAAGGGAGACAAACTACTATGGTAGGTAAAAGGTCCAGTAGAGAGAGCAGACTTCATCAGAAAAGTTTGTTTTTTTTTTCCTCAAGTACTTAATCCTTTGCACATCCACTTACCTGGTGGTATGGATTTGTGTTTATAATTTACTTTGTAGGGTTACTGTAGGATACGAACTGTCAACCACAAGTTCAGCAGTTCAAACCCCCCAACTGCTCCTCAAAAACTCTTTACAGGGTTGCTGTGAGTCAGGACTTACTCTATGGCACTTCATAATGGGGGAAGCAGGAGTCTTTTCACTTGCTATACAAAGCATTTGGAGTCCTGGTGTGGCGCTGTGTTAATGCTTCAGACTGCAAAGCCATTTGAACTGCAAGGTTAGTGGTTCCATGGGTCGGAACTGACTTGATGGCTCTTAACAACATACAAAGCATTTAAATTGTATTAAAAAAAAAAAACAAAAACAGCTCAATTTCAAGAGATTCAGGTTTTTTAAAAAATCATAATGCTACCGTAGACATTATGGTAGTCTCTCATATGATCCCCACTTCTCTACCTCTTGGTCTTCACCTTCTTGCATTTCTGTTATCACCTCCACTTGAATATGCTCTAAGGCTCCATCTAAGGCGGTTCTAGAGACTACCTGTTCTCTTAATAAGTAGCCATATTGAGAAACCCAAATGGCAAGGAACTGAGGGCAGCCTCCAAGAGTCATGAAGCAATTGGAGATCATAGTTCTATAGCCAAAAAGGAATAAATTCAGCCATAACCTGATAGCTTGAGGCAAAGTCCTCTCATTCTCCTGATGAGAATGCAGCCAAACTGCATCACTGCAGCCTTGTGCAGTGGTCCCAGCTAAGTGGTGCCCATACTCCATAGCTTTTAAAACAATAAATTTGTGTTGTAACAATTTGTTATGTAGCAGTAGATGGAGGTGCTGTCATCTTTCCCCTATCCTGTTAAATTTGATGATTTTATAGCAGCTAGGAAAGATCTACACCCTCGGAAACCCTGTACAGGGTCACTATGGGTTGCAACCGACTCGATGGCACTTAACAACAGACTAGATGCAAGCTCTGGTGGCCCTGTGGGTTAGGCATTAGGCTGTTAATTGCAAGGTTGGTAGTTTGAACCCACCAACTAATTTGCAGAAAAAGATGAGGCTGTCTGCTCTGTAATGATTTATAATCCTGGAAAATCGAAATTAACAGGAGAGTAAGGTTGGAGGTTTAGACAAGGTGCTAGAAAAATCACTTCCAACTATCCCAAAGCAAATTTAAAACCTACTAATAAACCTGGTGTGGTGCTGTGGGCTAATGCATCAGGTTGCAAAGCCGTTTGAACTGCGAGGTTGGTGGTTCAAACTCATCGGCTGCTCCTCAGAAACCCTATACAGGGTCGCTAAGGGTTGGAACAGACTTGACGGCACTTCACAATAGTACGGTGTGCGGAAGATGGGGCTTTCTGCTCCTGTCAAGATTCACAGCCTCGGAAACCCTGTACAGGGTCACTATGAGTTGGAACCGACTCCATGTCACATAACCATAGTATGGTGTGACACTGTGGGCTAATGCATCAGACTGCAAAGTTGTTTGAACTCCAAGGTCAATGGTTCAAGCTCACCAGCTGCTCCTTGGAAACACTATACAGGACCGCTATGGATTGGAATCGACTCAATAGCACTTTTTTTTTTTAATGTTTTATTGTGAATTATGTGATAGTTTACATGGGATCGATAGCACTTTATAGTTTACTAGTAGTGTAGTATGAGTTGGGCTGCTAACCTCAAGGTCAGCAGTCCAAAACTACCAGCTGTTCCCCATGAGAAAGATGAGGCTTTCTGCTGCTATAAAGATTTAGGAGTCCTGGTGTGGTGCTGTAGATTAATGTGCTAGGCTGAAAAGTCATCTTGAACTGCAATGTCAGCTGGTTCAAGCTCACCAGCCACTTCTCAGAAACCCTCCCTATACAGGGTCGCTATGGGTTGGAACCAACTTGATATGGTACTTAACAGTAGTATAAATGTTTGGCTCACTTGATCAACCTTTCTCAGGGTAATAAAGTAATTTGTTTTAAAAAGCTTTTTGATACTTATTTTATGTTGCTTGGCTTCTTCACAGTTCTGTGACATAGTGGGGATCAATGTTTTGTACAGAATAAGAAAGGAGGTTCACAAAGGCCAACCTGTCTCAATTGACTAAGAAGGGGCAAAGCCAGGAACTAAAGAATTCAAGTCTGGCCCCTAATGTAAAAATTTGCCTTTCCCTAGAACCAACTTTTAAAATTCTCAACAGTGCTTCCATATTTCCTTTAAATATCCATCAGACACAAAGAAACCACATCAAACAAATTAAAATATTTGGGACATTTTGTTCTTAAATTCATCTTCTTGTTTAAGTGCCATCAAAGTGGTTCCAACCCATAGCGACCCTGTATCGGGTTTCCAAGGAGTGGCTGGTTGAGTTTGAACTGCCACCTTGCAGTTCAAACCGACTTTGCAGTCCAGCGCATTAATCCTAATTACTGTGCATGATAGTTAAAATATCTTTTATTGTTAAGTCTTTATTTCTTCGTAAAGGTTATTTCTCCCCTTGGCTTATCAGGCTTACACATTGAATAATGAGATTGGTCATTCATTGGTAGAGTACAGTGTAGAATTCTTGCCTTCCATGCAAGGTATGCTAGGGTTGCTATGAATCGAAACAGATTCCATGGCACTTTACAACAATGCAGTATATATTGTTGTTGTGTGCCATGGAGTCTATTCCAACGTATAGCAGATCTGTATAGGGTTTCTGAGAGCAGCTGGTGGGTTTGAACTGCTGACTTTGCAGCCAGTCCAATTATCTATAGCACCACACCAGGGCTTTCCATGCAGGATATCAAGGTTCAATTTCCATCCAATGTACCTGATGGATAGCCATCACCCAAATGGCAGTCTGCCACTGGCAGTCTGAGTGTTGCTAAAGTTTTAGCAAAGTTTCCAGAGTAAGATGGACTAGGAACAAAGGCCTGGTGATCTACTTTCAAAAACCCAGCTAATGAAACTACTATGGATCACAAACGTCCCGGCACCATTTAGATTCACTGTGAGTGCACGGGGCAGCCGAGAATGAGGAGATGACTCAACGGCAGCTAACAACACCGAGTATCTGTGAAGGTCAAAAACATAGCAAGTTATTCTTAATCAGAGAAGACCTTTCAAACAAAGCCACAAAAAGCCTTTTATTTTCTAATAAGACTAAATTTATTCAATACCCTAGTAAAAGTTTTGATTATAAGTATCCAACAGTATAAAAAGTACAAAACAGATTTTAGATTTCTAATATATTAATACAAAGTGCATAACTACATACAGTAACCCTACAGGCAAAGAGAGGTGGAAGGGGAAAAGAAGACTGTGGTTGAGGTCTAGTAATAAATAAATAAATACAGACGTAGAGATGATCCATATTATAGTATAGTCTACCACCAAAACTGCAGCCAAATGTACAAAACAAAATAAGAGAGAAAGAGAGAAAAGAAACCATTTCAAATACAACTCAGAAGGAAGATGGTAAGGCTGGGACTCTTGTAATACACCTCAAAGGCTGTGGGAGAGAGCCACCCAACTCACTATGCAATCTGTGCATATGGTGGTATGTAGCATGGAGGTTTTTTGCCACAAAAAGAAGAAATATAAAAACTTCAGCTTAGAACTATAAAACTATAGAATGTCCATAAAAATCGTCTCACTCCTTATTGATATTTATACTATCCAATTTTTTAAATCCAGTTTTAAAAATAAGCACTGCATACTGTTACTATTATGGTAGGCAAAATGCTCCTCCGTCAATCACAAACTCTTAACTGGTGATAGTTTTTCCTGAACTTTCAGAAAAGAGGCAATGAGAGTACTTTGGTTTGGGGTTCAAGTGAGAGGCCTTTCATTCAGATTTTGGAATTGAAGTGATTCATTCAGATTTTTTTTTAAAATCAAAATCTGTGTTTAAACAGCTTGACTAAGAGGAGCCAAACAACAGCATCCCACTCAGCATTGACATACACCTCACCTCTTTTCTCTTAGGAGAATTTTACTTTAAATACAGAGTGAAGAAAAAACAAAAAACCCAAGACGGTCAAAGCAAATCAAACACCCACTCTACACAGATAAAACCTTCACAAAGGTCAACTGAAGTAATCCAGAGCTAAAACTGAATTGTGCAGATTTTCAATGAAGTCACCAAACAGTCATATAACGCAAGCAAAAGTTAACTATTTACACACTCAGCAAACCCTCTAAGAAATGCACCCCAAGAAGCATTCACCTTTGTTTTATACCATCTTGTAGGCTTGCACATTTTATTTTCCAGATCATTTAACCGTTTTTAATAGTGTGTGTGTGTTTGTTCTCCATCATGTAGTAATGCTTTGGTACCAATTTAGGATTGGTTATCCTAAAAACTTGTCATTTTCCCAAGAGAAGCTTTGATTCTGTTTTAGAAAGTTTCATATAAATAAAATCTTTATCAAATATTAATACGGAGAGAGGTAAAACTGGATACAACATATACAGTCAAATTACCTCTCTGTATATTTAGTCATTACTTTCTACTCCTAAAACCTTAGTCTGTTCTGCTTATTATTTCAGTAGTATAGGCTTGAATCTTCAGAATGTTGGCAAGACCTTAATATTTCAAAATTATTTAACAAACACCTCTAGGGGCAAGTCCATGTTACTGAGTTACAACAAATTTATTATTATGAGGGAAAACAAGTGTAGCCAGCCATCTTTAAAAATGCCCCAACCACTGCTTCTCAATATAGAAAGACTAAAACTACATACAGCTTATCATACAACAAAATCCCATCTGTCCCCTGAAACTCCCCTTTTCATTCATTAGAAGGGGATTAAAAAAAAGACTTAAAGAGCACTTTACAGCAGCATTCAGCTCTCCTATGAAATACTCAGCATCTTAAATATTATATGTACACTTTTCTGTGTATGAACTAGATAGATACTGGCTTCAAAGTTTGTGGAACTGGGGAGAAAAATAACCCATTCAAAACCATTCTACATATTGTCTTTTGGCAGAATAGCAAGTATCCAAGTTAGAATAGGAGGGTTACTTTGTTGTGTCTTTCCAAACTTTAAACTCTTTTTGTTCCCCTTCTACATAAAGCTCAGTCACCACTCCTGAGTGGAGATGGGGAGGGGCTCTGGCCCCGGCTCCTCTGGCTTCTCAGCAACTGTTTTCTTATTGCTGCAGCAAGGCTTGAATAGATGCGTGTCGATGAGGACTTCCCCAAAGCGGCCTTTATAGATAATCCCACAACATATTTTCTGTCTAAGTGATAAAACAGAGACGAAAAGAAATTAGTAAGGCAGAAAAACCAGGAATCAAAAGAAAAAAGAAAAAAAAAAGCAAATCTGATTATGAGTAGAACAACATGTTAAAAAGGGTTTACTTCCACAATCTCAGTACATTTCAAACAAATGGGTTACTAAAGTGACCCGGATTAGTTAGGTAATGGAAATTACCCAGCTCACTAAAAGGCCATGCTGGAATTTTATCAACTATTAAAGGGGAAGATGACATTTCTGAGAAACAATATTAAAGGTCATATCAAAAAAAAAAAAAAAAAAATTACAATCTCTAAGAAAAAAACATTACCATTTCCTACGGAGTCCCCCTGAATGCCTTTCCTCAATCTCATCCCACTCACTCTATTCCTTGTCCCAGATCTTTAGGTATGCCACTCCCTTTTAAATGTATATATTTAATGGTTTTATTACATTTGCATCTGTAAACACATTGCTTAATTATCAACACAAACATATACACATAATACCGTATGTCTTGTGCCCATCATGTCTCCATTATTATGTATTTTAAACATACATCATATAAATTCTAACTTTTATATATGTTTGTGTGTATATATGTTGTTGTTAAGTGTCATTGAGTGGTTTTGACGCATAGCAACCCTGTACAGGGTTTCCAAGGAGCAGCCAATGAGCTTGAACTGTTGACCCTGTGGTTGAAAATGTGCAGTCCAGCACATTACCCTAGCTGTTCTGCGGCAGAAAGATGAGGCTTTCTGCTCCCGTAAAGATTTACAGCCTTGGAAACCCTGTACAGGGTCGCTATGAGTCGGAACTGACTCCAAGGCACATAACAACAACAACTGTATAATGGGAGTTTTGGTGTGGGGCTGTGGGATAAAGCACTGGACCACAAGTTCGGTTTGAACCACAAGATCAGCGGTTCAAATTTATCAGCCATTCCTTGGAAACCCTATACAGGGTCACTATGAGTCAGAACCAACTTGAGGGCACTTAAAAAAAAACAACTGTATAAATGGTAGCGTACTGGTTACGAATCAGGCTGCGAACCGCAAGGTTAGCAGTTCAAAACGACCAGCTGCTCCACAGGAGAAAGATGAGGCTTTCTGCTCCTTTAAAGATTTACAGCCTTGGAAACCGTTTTCAGGGTCGCTATGGGTCGGAACCAACTCCACGGCACTTAACAACAAGAGTAGTGCTGTACGGTAAGCAAACCAACCAGTTGCTCCTTGAACACCCTATACAGGGTCACTGAATCAGAACTGACTCGACAGCACCTAACTATATAAATGGAATTCTGGTGTGGCATCGTACACTGGATTGACAACCAGAAAGCTGGCAGTTCAAATCCACCAGTTGATCATTGGAAGCCCTATATAAAGTAGCTATGAGTAAGAACCAATTCAGTGGAACTTGACAACAAATAGCAACTATAAAAATATACAATATAGTAAATCAACTCATATCAGTGGACAGTATTTTGCCATTACAAACATTGCTCTCCATTTCAGGGCACAGGTGTAAAGGTAGCCATTCCCTAAGTTTTATTGCTGGAATAGAGCATGGGAACATTTTCACCTTTATCTGAAGATGTCATTTATCAATGTGGTTTGCACTCATTTCCTCTCCAACAACTTGGAAACCAGTGTAGGCCAATCTAGTCTGTGTAAAATGGCATCTCAGTGAGATTTCAATTTGTTTATCCTTGATTATAAAAAAAGAACATATTTTCATTTAATAGACTGTTCAGATTATCTTTTATGCAGTAACTTACTCTCTATTGGGCTTTTTCTTTCTTTGTCATTTTTTGTGTACTCCAGACATTAACCTTTTGTTGAAGATGAATATATTTTGCTGTTTATGGTGCCACTGATTAAATTTTAATATACTTAAACTTGGTCTTTTATGTCATAAAAAATCCTTTCCCATTCCAAAGTCATAAAGACTTTATTTCTACTTTAATGCACCTGCAATGGATTTTTTTTAATATGTTGCCCACATACGGATTCTAGCAAAAACGTTCCACATGGATAAACATGTTGTTTCTAATATCCTAGAAACATTTACTCCAGAGTCCACTTTTACTGACTGATCTCCAACTCTCCATAAATGCAAGGCCTTGCTTCTGGGCTCTCTTCCATTTTTCTACTTCTATTCCAAAAATATACTGTATCAACCATTGTTATGTCTTGATTTCTCTTGGGGCAAGTACACTCACATTTTCCCTGTTTTTCTAGAAATAAATTCCTATTTTGGACTCTCTGCTTTTGCACATAAACTTTAAAACTGTATTGTCAAGTTCCAATTATATGCTGAGATTTTGACTGTAATTATCCTGAATTTATAAAATAATGAAAAGCGATCATCTTCATAATTTACCTTGATCTGGTCTTTTTAATTATTGTCTACTAGTATTTTACAATTTTAAATTTTTCTTCACAAAGGACTTGTAATGCTTAGTGTGTTATCAGTTAGAACTCAGTGACCCTGGATTAGGGTTTCCATGGCTCTAAATCTTTGCTGGTGCAGAAAGCCTTGTTTTTCTCCCCGGAGTGGCTGGTGGACTCCCAACTGCTTTGCAGTCCATTGTGTATGCTACAGAACCACTGCACTCCCCACTGCACTCCCACTTAAGTGGGTGCCCTTAGCAAATACCTTCCTCTTTTTACCTCTATTTCTTATAATGCCTCATACGGATTCAATTATATATGACAACTATAGTGTTCACTGAAGTCCTGGTGTGACACTGTGGGTTAATGCACTGGAATGCAAAGTTGCTTTGAACTGTGAGGTCGGGGGTTCAAACTCACCCGTTGCTCCTTGGAAACCCTATACAGGGTCCTTTATGGGTCAGAATCGACTCGAAAGCACTTAGCAACAACAGAGTGTTCAATAAAGTAGATAGTATTAAGCAATGTTCTCAGTGTTTACCACCACAATTATCACTACCACACTGGTAATGGTGACTACAATCATGGGACTGTCTATGACAACACTCTGTATTTGTTCTCGATCTTAGTGAAAATTACCTCATTATATGTAACAAGAGTATAACTTTGTACTTTATGTCGTTAAGCGCCGTCAAGTTGGTTCTGACTCATAGCGACCCTATATAGATAGGGTTTCCAAAGAACAGCTGGTAGATTTGAACTGCCAACCTTATAGTTTGCAGTCTAGTGCTGAAGCGATAATGCCACACCTATTATCTAGGTAAGGAAGTTCCTTTCTATTTTATTATCTTTTAAATCTTGAAAGATGTTCAAATTTATCAAACACTGTCTCCGTACCACTAAGATGATAGGTTATTTTCTTCCCTCTCGATAGTGTGTCTAAGGAGCTCTGGTATCTTAATGGTTAAAAGTCAGTCTGCTAACCTTAAGGTCAGTAGTTTGAAACTACCAGCTGTTCCATGGCGAAAGATGCACCTTTTTGATCCGGTAAAGATTTACAGCTTTAGACACCCTATGCGGGTCACTATGAGTTGGAACCGACTCCATGGCACACCACCACCATACATAGTATGTCTGGGTTCCAGGATCATCACTGGACTGTGAACCACAAGAGTGGTAGTTTCAAACCCACCAGCTGCTCCTCGGAAACCCTATATAGGGTTGCTTTGAGTTGGAACCGACTCGACAGCAGTTAGCAACAACAGTAGAGTGTCTAGGAGTTCTTGTATAGCTCTGTAGGTTAAGCACTGGACTGGTAATCACATAGTCAGCAGTTCAAACTCACCAGCCACTCCTCAGAAACCCTATATAGGGTTGTTATAAGTTATAGCCATCTTGATGACACTTTTACTCGTTAACAACATAGAGGACTAAAAGATTCCTAGTGACCCAGTCAGCTCTGCTGCCAACCCTCCATCCACTCCCTAGGGGACAATCTACTTCCATAAATATTACCGTTGTTGTCAAGTGCCAGTTCTAACTCTTATCAACACTGTATAGGGTTTCTAAGGAGTGGCTAGTTGCTAGTGTGTTTGAACAGCCAACCCTGTGGTTCTAACTGAGGTTATGTCTGAATGCTTATCCTCGAGGCAGTGACACATGAAAATCCTATGGGGCAGTTCTACTCTGTCCTACAGTCACTCTGAGTCATAATGGAGGAGATGGTAGTGAGTTTGCTTTATAGAGGGTCAATGAGATAAAACGCTTGGGGTACAGGACCTCTTATCTTGACCTCAATGTAAGATCACAGTAAATATTTTCCTGAAATGTTTAATAAACTTGCCTCTCTGGACCTAGATCTCTTTGAGGGCAGATTTTTAATAACTGAAACAAATTCTTTTGTTATAATTATTCAAATTTTCTGTGTTTTTGAGACAGCTTTGATAAGTTGTTTGTTCTAGTAGTATATACCCAGCCTCATCTATATGGCTAAGTTTGTTGGCACACAGTTGTTTATAATACCTATTATCTTTTAAATTTCTGGTTTATCTGAAGTTTTAAGAGGGCTTCTTCTTTCCTAAGATTTGTGTGTAACATCTCTTTTTGTTATGCCCTTTAACCTATAGTAATATGTTGTGTTTTTTGTTTTTTTTTAAGGAATCTTGGTACCACAATGGTTAAGCACTTAGCTTGTTTTTATCAAAAAGTCTGTGGGTTTCAAACCAACCTGTGACTTTCCGTTAAGATTAGAGCCTAGGAAACCCCATGGAGTTTTTCTACTTTGTCTACAGGGTTACTATGAGTCAGAGTCCACTTGACTACAAACAGCAGCGATGCTTTTCATCAGATAGATCCTTTTCAAGAATCAACTCTTAGCTTTATTAATGCTCTTCTGCATATTAGTTTTCTCTTCTATTTATTTCCATTTATATCTTTATTATTTCTTTGCTTTTATTTTATCAGCCTATTGGTCTTTATCAACCTTAAGTTGAATACATTTCAGCCTCCTTTCCTTTTGTTGTTAATTATTAAAAGCTATACAGCTTTATCATACACATTTTGATCTGTGATATTACCTAGTAAGAAATGTTTTCTAATTTCTATTATTTCTTCATAGATCCCAAAATTCCTTAACTTACAAACACATGGGATTTCTCTATTATCTTTGTGTTAATTCTATTTTGGGCAGAGAGAGCTAAGAGCTCAAAAGGTAACAGCCAGACACAAATGGACAAATAAGACACTGAAGTGTCTAACCAGTGTGTCTAACAGTGTGCTGGTGTAGTGCTACAGGGTAAGCATTGGACTGCTAACCACAAGATTGGTAGTTCAAAACACTAGCCACTCCTTGGAAACCATGCACAGGGTTGCTATGAAACAACATGGCACTTAGCAACAACAACAAGCGCATGTGGATGACGACAATCATTAGGCTTTGTTGTTGCTTCCGGCTCATAGATAGTGACCCTGTATAGGATTTCCAGACTCCTGGTGGTGTGCTGTAAGATTAGCACTGGACTTCTATAACCACAAGGTCGGCTGTTCAAATCCACCAGCTCCTTGAAAAACACTATCCAGGATCGTTATGAGTCGAAACAGACTCCATGGCACTTAAAAAACCCACAATATAGGATTTCTAAGGAGTCACTGGTAAGTATGAATGACCGATCTTGAGGTTTAAATTGACCTTGTGGTTTGTGTTTATCCACACCATTGTTGTTATTTTTGTTAAGTGCCATGGAGTCAGTTCCGACTCATAGTGACCCTATACAGGGCTTCCAAGGCTGTAAATCTTTTAAATCTTTACGGGAGCAGAAAGCCTCATCTTTCTCCCACAGAACAGCTAGTAGCTTTGAACTGCTGACTATGAGATTAGCCGCCTGATTCATAACCACTACACTACCAGAGATCCTTATCCACACCATCAGAGAGACACAAATGAAAACTATAATGAGACACACAACCTTGCTCCACAGACATCATTACTAATGTAATAATAAGTTTTTAAAAATGTAAACCAAATGGTGGCAAAACTGTGGTGAGACTGGGCTTCTTATACATTGCTGATAGGACTGTGAAATGGTACAACCATTATGGGAAATAGTATGTATGGCTCGTCCTCAAAAAAAAAAAAAAAAAGATCACCATGTAAGTCAGAAACCTCACTCTAGGTATATCCTAAAGAACTAAGAGCAATGACATAAATAGACATTGGCACACCCATGTTCATCACAGGATTATTCACAATAACAAGATGGAAACAACCTCAATGTCCATCACAAATGATAAATATTGCATACGACCACTATTATAAAGTCAAGAACAGGTTCACACATAAAAAGAAACATTCCTTGATGGATACCAGAAATGGAAGGAAAGAGTGAGAGAAAAATCACTTAGTTGACCATACAAAAGAGTGTTAATTAGGGTGAAGTAGGGTGATATAAGGAAAAGTCAGTATAATAGGAGTCCTGGTATAGTGCTGTGGGTTAATGTGCTGGACTGCAAGGTCCTTTGAACCTCAATATCAGTGGTTCAAATCTCTATAGGGTCACTATGGGACGGGACCAATTAGATGGTACTTTAAAAACAACATTTTAAATGTAATAATATATACAAGTACAACACTGAAACAACAGTAATAACAAACAATAATTGATAAGTAGATACACAGGTAAATTTGAGGGGCTTCCAGTATCTTTTAATGCCGTTTTTTCACAAACTTATCCAAGTCCTGTCATATGTACACTAAATAGGTGAGGAACATCAACTGTAAACATATGTATGTATGGCTGTGAATATTTCTACATACAAATTTTAAGTACTACATGTATACTCATATTCTACGTATGTGTATTTACATATGTACATGAGCATTCATGTAGCCTTTACAAATTTTTATGCATATTCATATTGTGTGTGTGTGTGTGTGTACCTAATGTGGGAGACAGATAAGGCTTTCTGTTCCTACAAAGATTTACAGTCTTGGAAACCAAATATAACAGCACAGGTGGGGAACGTCCAGCCCACGGGCTACATAAGACCTCGAAATAATTTGATCTGGCTCTGCCAAGGCAACCACAGTTTCAGCCATCACACTAGGGGTGACTTAACTAAATTATATAGCAGGCTAATTTTTAAGTTGGTAATTTTGTATGGCCCACAGATGATGTTTGACAGATAAAAGGTTCCCCACCCCTGCTATACAGGGTCACTATGACTCAGAACCAACTCAACAGCACACAACACACAGATATAAGACAGAGCACACAGAGGGCAGTTTAGCTTCTACACACCAGGACTGACTACTGAACTTGAAGGCTAAGAGCCATAGTCTCGGTGGACAAGTAGTTCAATTGGCAAAAACACTTCACACAGTGTTCTACAACCTATTCTGATGAGTGGCATCTGGGCCTTCAAAAGCTTGAACGCAACCATCTAAGAAACAATTCTTGGTTTCTTCCTGCCATAGGATAACAAAGAAAAACCAAGTCTCAAGGAAACAACTAGTCCAATGCACTAATGACCCATATGAACCACAACCTCTTGTAACTGAAGACCACTAGTGACCACTCTGCCAGGAGCATAACAGAAGGTCCCAGTATAGTGGGTGAAAAAAGAAGAAAGTTTTAAAAAAAGAAAAAAGACTGAAAGAAACTGGAGGAATCCTAAAACTACTACCCTAACACAACCATCTAATTTGAAACTGAAAACACTCTCAAAGGACAACTTTCAGCCAATTAAAAGACAGGCTTATTGTGACACTGTAAGATAAGCACTGGGACTGTGAACCACAAAGTCAGTCAGTTCAAGCCCAATGGCTGCTCCTTGGAAACCCTTTATAGGGTCACTACGTGTTGTAATCAACAGCACTTAGCAACAACATAAACAACACACAAGAACGTGCTCCTTAGAACAATCAACTATGAAACCAAATGGGCAACATAGGCTAAACCAAAGATGAGAAGGCAGGAACATAGAGTATAAAGGGAGGAATGAAAATGTGGAACCCAAAGAGCAAAAGGGAAAAGGGGAGTGTTGTTGACACATTGTGGGAGTTGTTACCAATGTCATGGAACAATTTGTGTATGAATTATTGATTGAAAAACTAATATGTTATGCAAACTTTCACCTAAAGCACAATGTTATTGTTGTTATGTGCCGTGGAGTCGGTTCCGACTCATAGCGACCCTGTACAGGGTTTCTGAGGCTGTAAATCTTTACGGGAGTAGAAAGCCCCATCTTTCTCCCACAGAACAGCTGGTAGTTTTGAACTGCTGACCACGAGGTTCGCAGCCCGGTTCGTAACCACTATGCTACCAGAGCTCCTTAAAGCACAATATAAACGTTCAAAAAAGAGACAATGATAAGTCACAGAGCTGTGTGGACATGAGATCAAGCCTATGAACTGTTGTGTTGTCCAATCACTCCTATGGCCCTACTGATTTGCCCACTTGATGTTTTTGTGATGTTTAAAATAAAAAACCTATAGTAGTTCATTTGACAATTTTTTCATATTATGCCAATAGTTTAAGCTTTATTTTTGAAGTTTTTGTTAAATACAGAGAAGTTTAAAAATGTTTAAACTTCCTTGTAAATAAGCAGTTCGAAACTACCAGCTGTTCCACAGGAAAGAGTTACAGCCTCAAAAAGCCTGTACAGGATCGCTATGAGTCGGAACCGACTCCGCAGCACATAACCACCAACCAGAGTAACTTACTTCTATTCTAGTAACCCTTTCTTAACTTAAAATGTATTGTGTCCATTCAGATTAAATCTATGTGAACTTCTTTCAGGTAATTGTTTTTGATAGCTATATATATTTATTCCCATCCTTTTCTTTAAAAACTTTATATTTTACCTTGTGTAAACAAAAAACAGCTGTTTTGATTATCCAACCTTTGGCCTTCTAGCTGGAGACATTACTGTTCACATTTACTGTGATTCCTGATCGTGTAAGGTTTATTTCTGGCATAATTTATTTGTACCATATTTCTATATTCTCTCATATATCTTTATTCTCCTTTACTGCCATCTTTTGGATTGAGTATTTATGTTCATTCTATTCAAGTTTAATCTACTCTTTCAGTGGTTACCCTAAAATTTTTAGTGTCGTTGTTGTTGTTGTTAAGTGCCGTCGAGTCGGTTCCGACCCATAGTGACCCTGTACAGGGTTTCCGAGGGTGTAAATCTTTACGGGAGTAGAACGCATCTTTCTCCCGCGGAGCGGCTGGTAGTTTCAAACCGCTGACCTTAAGTTTCGCAGCCCGATTCGTAACCACTACGTTACCAGAGTTTAATCTACTCTTTCAGTGGTTTCCCTAACATTTTTAGTGTTACACATGGTTAATTTACCAAGTGTAAAGTCATTAAGAAAGTATTGAAGGGTATTAGGACACTCTGACTCCTATCACGTCACCATCTCAACTCAGGTTATCGTTGTTACCTAATTCTTTCTCTGCTAACACACCTGCTGTCATTTTAGACAGATTTAACTTTACCAAATATTCACTGCTTTCTTGTCTTTCTTCTCTGAATTTCAATCTGGGCTTTTCTGCCTATAGGTTTTCTTTAGGTGGAGGTGGGGGTGAGGTCCTGTTTCACATATCAAACAAAGAAAATATTTTAAAAGTCAAAATGTCTTTTTCTACACACTGATCCATAACATGTAATTTTACAGTGAAAGTGATTTTCTCTTGGCCCACTGAAGATATTAATCTGTCCTTTTTCTGGGTCTCTGTTGATGTTAGAAAGCTTTATATGTTTGTTTCTTTGAAAATAATGTCTTTCTTCTCCCATGGCTTAAAGGATTTTTTCTGTCTTTCTATATGCCATCATTTACTATGATCTCTATGGATGAAGTTTTTATTTTTCCTACTTTGCTTTTAAATTTTTATGCTTTCTAAAGTTTGTGAACTATAAAATCCTAATGAACTTTCAGTATTTTCTGTTTCCTAGTCTATTACATCTCTGTGGACTTTGAGGTATTCACATTCACTTAGCTTTCACTCACTAAGTATTCTTACAATGCCATTTTTAAAAGCTTAAATACATATATGTAATTCTAGTGTTTGTACTTTTCTTTCACTGGTGTGGTGCTGCAGGATAATGCGCTGGACCATAAGGTCAGCTTGAACTGCAAGGTCAGTGGTAAAAACCCACCAGATACTTCTTGGAAATCCTATACAGGGTCTCTACGGGTCGGAACTGACTCGATAGCACTTAACACAACAACAGCAACAACAAAGAAGGAAATTTAGGTTCCCTGGTGTGATTTTTAGATTTTAAATAAATTCTAATAATTATTTTTTAACTCTGCTAAATTCCTGCTTAACCCACCTACGAACTACGTATGTTATCAGCTGTGTTTGTCAAATGCCACGTAACTGCTAAGGATGCAAGAAAATAGTTGCCTGTAATTAAGATGGTTTGCTGGTTAGAGAGATTTGTCATTCTTTACCTTTTCCAGTATGTAAGATCTAAAAAGGAAAAGACTGGTGTTCTATTAGAGCCAGAAGCCATCTCTGTATCTGAACCATCATCTGACTGGTTGCTGTAACAAGGAGACTGAGCTGGAGAGGCACTTGAGGTGGTACTGTGAGCATCAGAGTCTGTAATAAAGAGAAAAAGTAGTCAATTTCATTGTATGTGATTACATCTGAACCTCAGCATACACACTACAAATAAGCTAGCAAAATACATATACATTTTTTTCTATTCACAGGGGTATTTGAAGATATCCATACCAACGTTTTTCTAAAAGAATGAGATTCTTATGCTTAAAAGAAAAGTAGACATAGTTTTCCCTGTGGATTAATGTGCTGGACTGCAAAGTAGATTAGAACTGCAAGGTCAGCAGTCTTTCAACCTCACCAGTTGTTTCTCGGAAACCCCTATACAGGCTCATTATGCGATGGGACGTAACAAAAACAACAAAACTATGGAAAGTGATAAGAAGATAGTTGGGTACCTTGGAACCCAAGAAAAGACATTAAAGCTAAGGTCCCTGGATTCGTTTATGCCTCATAAATCCCAGATTAAAGAGTTGAAGAAGCGTCCAGAGCAAAATGACATAGTAAGCAGTTGCACTGAACCAACCCTCTGCAACAAAGACATGGGAGACCAAGTAAAACAAATGCCAACGGTGACCTGGAACCCTGAGTATCACAACATGCAACGGAGAGGTAGACTGAGTGCCACCTGGAACAAGCTGAACAGGAGCAGCAAGAGAGAGCAAAAGCCTGTGGACTGGCCTGGTGTGGTGCAGTGCAGTCAGCTTAAGCTTCTGTGAGTGCTTCACACCATAGCAGCCCGTGGGCACACAACAGGTGGGCTACTAGAGGGTACAATTCTCCTGAAGGCAAGGGCACAGCCAGTCTCTGCCCTTACCAACCTAGTGGCCAGTGACACCCTGGCCTGCCTGGGGTAGGACACCTCACACAGCGTCCCTGTTTCTGAAGCTACATGAACCTTCCTGAACGACACTACAAAGTCAGCGTATAGCTAGAGTTAGAAAAACAAAACAAAAATCGTCAGGAAAAAAACCCAAAAACAAATGTGAAGAAAGTCTACAATTTATGCGAGACACTATCAACAGAGAAAAATAATCCAAGAATCTGGACTATATGAAAGAAAATCATGGCATCAGGATTATAGAAAAACTCATTAACAACCTGTGATACTCAGGTGATACAACCGGTTCTTGCTGAAAGCAAAGAGGACTTAAAATACTTACTGAAGAAGATAAAAGACCACCGCCTTCAGCATGGGTTGCACACCTCAATAGAAAGAAAGCAAAAATCCTCACTACTGGACATATAAATAACATCATGACAAGAAAACTAAAATCCTTACCACTGGACCAATAAACAACATCCACATAAATGGAGAAGACTTAAGTTGTCAAAAACTTTAACTTGCTCAGATCAACCATCAACACTCATGGAAGCAGCAGTCAAAAAAATCAAATGATGTATTGCATTAGGCAAATCTGCTACACAAGACCTCTTTAAAGTGTTCAAGAGCAAAGATGTCAGTTTCAGGACAAAGGTGTGGTTGACCCAATCCATGGTATTTTCAATAACCTTATCTGTTTGTGAAAATTTGACAGTCAATAAGAAAGACCGTAGAAGAATTGATGAATTTGAATTATGGTGCTGGAGGAGAATATTGTAAGTACCATGGACTTCCAAAAGAACAAACAAATCTGTGCTGGGAGAAGTATAGCCAGAATGCTCCTTGGAAGCCAAGATGGCCAAACTTCGTATCTCATACTTCAGACATATTACCAGGAGGGACACCAGTCACTGAAGAGGGGTATCATATTTGGTAAAGTGAAGGGCTGGATAAAAAAAAAAAAAAAAAGAGGAAGACCCCCAAACAAGATGGATTAGCACAGTAGCAGCAGCAATGGGCTCAGGCATAACAACAATTGTGAGGTTGATGCAGGACTGGGCAGTGTTTCATTCTGTTGTGCATAGGGTCACTATGAGTCGGTACCAATTCAATGCCATGTAACAACAACAAATCAAGAGGAATACTTTATAGCCTAAGTAAATACAAATGTAGAAATACCCTCTATCAAACCTATATCCACTCATGTCTGTTCACCTTGCATGTCTATCTATCTATGTATCTACCTGAGTTGTAAGATGAGGTAACTTGTACTCCTCACCTTCATCATTTTTACTGACCTCTCTCTTATTGTTAAGTGCTATGGAGTTGGTTCCAAACCACACTGACCCTGTACAGGGTTTCCAAAGAGCAGCTGGTGAGTTTGAACAGCAAGGTAGGCAGTACAATATATTAACTCAAAGCACCACACCAGGACTCTTCTCTCTTATTGTATATTGACTAATTATGTATCTAAACAACAAAACCTCTAGCGAGTATCCACTTTTGAAAATGCTCTTATTTTTTTTTAATTATGGGAAGAGTAAGAGGCAAATGGAAAGAGACTAGATCGTCTTTATTTTCTTCCACTTCTAGTTTTGTACTACCTGTGGTACAGATAGTAACTATTAACTCTCATACCAATTACGGTATATTTTGGTGAAATTAAATAAAGACAGGTATTCAAGCTAAGTAAGTTAACTGATGAGAGCTTAGAAAACAAAAAAATCCTATGAGCATTTATTATTATGGTACAGTTACATTTGGAGTCCTGGTGTGGTGCTATGGGTTAATGAGCCAGACTGCAAAGTCATTTGAACTGCAAGGTTGGCAGTTCAGGCTCACCAGCTGCTCCTCGGAAATATTATACAGGGTTGCTATGGGTCGGAATCGACTCAATGGCACTTAACAACAACAAAGACATAAAAACTCCCAGCTTCTCCTTACTTAAATGCATTGTTTCTAACTTTGAAATAGTAAATTTGCTATTATTTTTATTTAGCTCCATATGAAGATGAGCAAAATATTCATGTAATCATGAAGTTTACTGATACTAAAGATCTGAGACCACAAAAGCAAAATGTAGATAACATTACGTCATGTATCCTGGATCATTTATTGTATTAGAACATTTCTATTGTTTAGCAAAACAATCATCAGTTTGTATAGCTTGTAAACACATCTTACAAATTTAATGCATTCCAGTTGTTACTATGGAAAATGTAATGTGTTCTAATGACTTTTTACTGACAGACTCTGTTAATATATATACTGTTGTTGTTGTTAAGTGCTTTCGAGTCGGTTCCGACCCATAGCGACCCTGTACAGGGTTTCCGAGGGTGTAAATCTTTACGGGAGTAGAAAGCCTCATCTCTTTCTCCCGCGGAGC
>NW_006408817.1:658037-675709 GCF_000296735.1 Chrysochloris asiatica
TATAAATATATATTTATATATTGCCTAAGAGTTATTATTGTAGGGAAGCATCCCTGACATCATGAAGACCAAGAAAATGGCCAGTTAAACAACTGATCAACTACTAAATAGGAGGGACCCCACAGGAAAAGCACAAAGGCATATGAAACTCAAATTTTTCAAAACCAAAGATGGGTAAAGAATCCTATTACTTAGTTCAATTAGTTAATCAGTTACTTAGTTAATTAGTTCAAGGGAGAGCTAATAGGACTAGACTCTGATTTCTCAGAGGAAACAATGCAGGCAAGAAAACAATGTGTATATATATATGAAAATCTGAAAGGGGAAAGTTGTCAACCAAAGATCATTATGTCCAGCAAAACTGTCCACCAAACATGATGTTGATATTGGGTCATTCTTAGAAAACAGAAATAAAAAGAATTTGTAAAAACCAGACCAGCCTTACAAAAGATATTGAAGAGAGTTCTTTTGACAGAGAAACAGCAACAGCAGACAACAAACAACCTAAGAATAACATAATGACAGTATTACCTACATTCAACCCAGCTATGTTGTTTTGGTATTAAGTGCAGTCTAGTCAGTTCTGAATCAGAGACCCTGTATAGGGTTTCCAAGGAGTAGCTGGTAAGTTTGAACAACCGACCTTAGTGGTTTAAACTGACCTTGTAGTCCAGTGCTTTTCCCAATATAAAATAGCACTCAAAATTAAGTACCTAAAACAAAGAAAGCATCATTGATGCTGTTAATATACTTTCAATAAATGAACAGCTTCTGACTTATCTAAATAAACCTCTCAAGAGTGCTTAGAAGACTCCAAATAACCACCAGCAGCAGCAGCAAGCTCTATGCCAATTGGGTTGTTGTTGTTCAGTGCCAGTCAAGTCAGTTCTGACTCATAGCAACCCTGTATATAGGGTCTCTGAAGAGCAACTGGTGAGTCTGAACCACCAACCTTGTGATATCCAATCAAATGCTTATCCTACAGCACCACACTAGGCAGGAAAGCTCCTAATACTAGAAAGTCAAATAGCATAACTATTTAAAATTCTACTTCAATCAGAAGTCAATGAAGATTTTTGAGAAGGGTGACATAAAAAGAATGAACATTTAAATAGAAATTTTGTTTAATTTTACACAACCTATTTTTACTTGATTTTCTCCATTTCTTTGAGCAAGAAATTGTGGCTGTCAAGTAACCCCAAGATCACACATCTGGTTAAGTGACAAGATCTGTGATTCCTGTCACTTCGGATCTTTAAGCTCTGGGTCCTATGGCTTTCCACTACTCCACAAAAGAATGTCTCAGGAAGAGAAACACAGGCTAGGTATGTACAGGATGCATGGAAGCAAAAGACAACGTAATCAGTCAGATAAGACTATTTAGTGGATGATACATAAAAATTCAAATGCCTCAAAAGTTATGCTACACACAGGTACTAGAAATTCAGAGTGCGCGTGAGGAAGGAGGAAGCCCGTTTTAGTCTGAGCATGCAAAACCCACAAACCTTTTTAAAGGGGCTTACTTTTGGTCTCCACCCCTACAGTTTAACACAAAAATCTAAAATTTCACTGAATGTATTCCCTTTTATTGTTGGAGTTAAGTGCTGTCTAGTTGGTTCTGATTCAAAGCAACTTCCCCCAATTTTCATTTAGAAAAAAAGAAAATCTAGTGAAAATGGAGAGTAGGGTTAAAGTTACAGCTGTTGTTTTGGGTTGTTTTTTGAGGGGTTGGGGGTGACATCTACTTAGTAAGAAAGAACTTACATCATTAAAACACACACACTGTATGTTACCTAAATATTTTACTATGTTATTAAAATATTTTAACCAAAGAGTAAATATATAAGAAGAAATAACACTACATGAGCTAACATGACCCACTTAACAGACAGGACACAGTTAGTACTACATCTAGAAAGACTTCTGATTCCTGGGGGCACTGATCATACTATCCCAGGGTGGCACTGTACAAGGAGCACTGGGTTTTCATGTCAGGCAAAACAAAACCACACCAGCTGCTGTGGAGTCATGGCTACCCTACACATTGTTGTACTTTTGATGTTCAACTCCTGCTTGGCAACCCATATTACAAAGTAGATCTGCCCCGTGGGGTTTTCTTGGCTATAATCTTCCAGGAAGCAGATCTCCAGGTCTTTCTTCTGTGGAATCGCTGGGCGAGTTTGAACTTCCAACCTTTCAGTTAGCAGCAGAGCACTTTTAAGTGTTTGCACCACCCGGGCTCCCTGTCAGAGAGAGGTGGTGGTGGTGGCTGTATGCCATTGAGTTGATTCAACTCACAGCGACTCTGTAGAAGGTTTCAAGGATGTAAGTCTTTATGGAGCAGAAAGCTTCATCTTCCTCCTGCGGACAGGCAGGTAGAATCAAACTGCTAACCTTGCTGTTAGCAGCCCAACTTGTAACCCACTATGCTACTGGGGCTTCTTCCTTGTCAGAATTGTTGTTGTTAAGTGTCGTTGAGTCAATTCTGACCCATAGTGACCCTGGTTTCAGAGGAGCAGCTGGTAAACTTGAACCGCCAACCTTGCAGTTTAAACATCTTTGCAGTCTGGTGCATTAACCTACAGCGCCACACCAGGGCTCCTACAGAGTAGAATTATCAGACTCAAGAAGTGGGTCAAGGTTAAATCAGTATCTATGCTTCCTATCCTAATCTCTAAACTGGAGATGGTTGTTACGAGAAATAACTGAGATGGGTGTATTTGTGAAGGGCTTGATTGTTGCTGCTAGTTGCTGTACAGTTCATTCTGACACATGGTGACTTTACGTGTGTAGAACAGAAGAACTATGTTTTCATAGTTGTGATTTTTCAGAAGCGTATTGATATGCATGTCATCCAAAATATACTTATTGGTGGACTCCAATCCTCAGCTGTTCAGCTAATATTCAAGTACTTAACAATTTGCACAACCCAAACCGCTTGAGATAGG
The DNA here is from genome assembly GCF_000296735.1 of Chrysochloris asiatica. NCBI lineage: Eukaryota > Metazoa > Chordata > Mammalia > Afrosoricida > Chrysochloridae > Chrysochloris > Chrysochloris asiatica. The sequence goes on from NW_006408817.1 coordinate 660,986, forward strand.
ATAGTTCTCCTTTTCCCTTCAAGAGTCCCAATAGTAAATTTTACTATCTTTTTCTGTATTCTACAATAAATAATAATACTTATTTTACTCCTAAGATCAAAAATAAAATAATGGTATCCCCTCTCACTGCTTTCATTCACATTTGTACTAGAAGTCCCAGTTAATGTTTATGCAATAAAAGGAAATAAAAGTTATACAGATTGGGAAGAAATAAAATTATCTTTGTTTATAAATGAGTACTGTGTAGAGTATCCCAAAGAATCAACAAACTCCACAAAATCTGGCTGACCTAAACTTTACTTAGGTTGCCAAACCTGACTAGCTTATTTACAGTCTTTATTCCACTACTGTAGCATTTTTGCTACAGAAATACTAATGTGTTTGATTCAACAGTGCTGCCTCACACCAGTGGAGTTGATACATTATATGCACTGTATTATTTCCCTTTCAAAACTGAAAATCTAAATTCCCAAATCGAAAGTTAACACTCCACCCCCCACAGGCTTCAGAAAGTGTGTGTAAAGAGCCAGTAAACATCAAGTCAATCCTGACTCATGGCAACCCTGTATGTGTAAACTTGACATTAATTTGAGAGTCTGTTCCCCTTCTATTATTGTTACACACAATATACATTGCCCTTTAACTCTGAAAGTCCTGATGCTAGTTTTATTCCAATGTGTGAGTTCTGATTGCTACAGTTCCTTTCCAGAAAACCTGGGCTTTGGTCTCAGATTGTCTAATGACATAGAAGTTGAGGCCTCAATTTCTTTATGCATAACAAAACAGGAAGCAAGCTAGAAAAATGTACCTTCTAGAAAATGGAATGTGGCAATAAAGAAATCTATTTGAAGTACTATTTGAAGATGTGGCAAAAAGTACTTTTATAACATCAAAATCAGAGTGTTCTAAGATTCAGTTGAAATAAAATTAGTATCGCTACCAAGTCAATACTGCCTTCCCATACTCTTTACAAAGCAAAAATAACCAAAGTAAAAAATATCAACACATATCATATGCCACACCTCCAACATGAGCCGAAATTCAAAATGAAACAATTATTCTTAAGTAGTAATGTTTCAATTTCAAACTTACTATGACGTTTAAATTCCTTCTGTAGTTTACTGATCTGGTTGCTTTTTATCCTGTTTCCAGATAGAGTTTTCACTTTCTTTGGTTTCAATGTAGTCTTTAGACTGGGCCCTGCCCTTGCATCTACCACCTGGAAGAAAATACTGAATATTTAATACCATTTTTTAAATGATACCTATGTATCCCTTCAGTTTGAACCCATGCCTACTTAGGGGGAGTCAAGTTTGAGAATCAGTTTGTACTAAGAGTGTTTAACGGTTCAAGCATATTTTAAATCATGATATTAAAGAATAAATACTTTTTATAATGTTTTTTTTTTTTTTCTTTGAAGTGGGTAATAGCAAGAGTTCACTGGACCGAAAAATGCTAATAGATTTAAATAGTGGAGGTGAGAATGATCCAAATAAGAATAATCAAGTTTAACACCAACTTACATTTCTACAGGATGATGTTTTACAAATTTACAAATAACCTTCAGATGCTTTTGTTCAGTAAGAAGGGCTATTTCTGTCACTCCAGTTTTAGGGTAAAGGAAAACAAAGCAAAGAGGAATTATGAGAAGGGGAAAAAAAAGGAATTTTGTATTTCCCCTTATTTCACTCAACTATTAATTGGGTAAAGGCGAGTAGAGTGGAACAAGAGTCAAACTGAGAACTTCAGAGTCAAGTTTCTCTCTTTTCACCACACCTTTAATGCCAAGGTCCCAATTCATGTGTGGAAGTAGCATTTTCTCCTATAGTTTAGCCAGGACCATTGGTCTAACCACGTATGATCCCATGTCTATGTGTTCATTCATAATGAGTGTTTTCTGGATTTCTATCCCTTATGTGCAAATGGCTGCCACCATTTTCAAAATTACAATTTGGATCTTTTCCCGAAAAGGTGCTAATTAAAGAATATGGACTTTTTATTAATAGAACCACAGAAATGTATAATAGTAATATAACATTGTCCCCCACTCCAAATACAACAGTAAGGCTAGTACTGAAAGAGGGTAAAGAAAAACATTTGCTCACTTAAAAAAAAAAAAAAAAAAAAAACATCTTGGGTAAATTTTATAAATCTTCAGTAAGCTAAAATACATTAAGGAGATTTAAATGAGGCATAATAGTGCTGTTTCACATTTTATGAAAAATTCTTGGGATGTGGGGGGAAAAACTCAAAAGGGAACACAAAATGTATATTATAAGTCAATATGATCTCAACTAGACTTCAATATAGAAAATAACAATTGAGTGATTACCACCTGTTGTGCTTTATACAAGAGGCGGCTTCAAAAGGTTTGTGCAAAAATGGAATTAAAAGATAATTTTCATTTTTCTACAAATGTTTTGAAGCCCCTCATATCATTTCATTTAGTCCTCACAGCATCCCTAGGAAAGAGTTAACTTTGCATTTTATAAATGTCCTGTTAATAACAGCAGGATTCAAATCCAGGCCTGGTTCCAAAATCTAGGGGAAATGCCAAAACACGGCTACTTTGCTTCTGAACACACCAAAATATTAAGTGATTACATCTGAGCGACAGGTAGTGTTTTTCTTTATTCATTTGCAGGTTTTCTACCCTAGGAATATACTATACTTCCTAAATTTGGGGGTGGGGGAGAATTAATGTTGCTTTACATACAGTGGACGTATAACTGACTCAGTGGCAACTAACATCATTGATAGAAAAAAATAAAGATGAACTAACATGATTCCAATTTTTTTTTGATCCTGCTGGCAGCTTCTTCCATCTTTTCACAAGCAGGACGCAGGCATTACAGATGTCTCCTGAACGAGTCTCATGCAACCTGATAAGAAAACAATCAAGCCTTTATTACTTTCCTTTACCTTAAAAGAATTCCTGCAAGTCATTTCTTTTCACAAAAATAATATACTTATAATTTGTAGATATAATTTCTGATAATCCTGGATGATTCTATCTCATTGTTTCTGTAGTATTTAAAGATATGTAATTTCTATATACAATGAGTCAATTCTATGTACTACAATTTATTCATTGTAAAATGAATAATTTTTTATAAAAACAATAGTAAAATGTAATTCTAGAAGAGATCCTGGTCATGATTTTTAAAACTGTTGTCTACTTTTGAAATGTGTAGTTAGTTCATAAGCAACAAAATGTACCATCATTTATATGAAACAATGTGTCATTTAAAAGAATGCCATGATAGTCTAGTTTCAAAACAAAAAACAAGAGGAATATTCTAATTTTTTTTTTAGATGACTATATTTGTGTTGTAGTTGTTAAGTGCACTGAGTCAGACCCAACCCATAGCGACCCTGTACAGGGTTTCCAAGGAGCAGCTGGTGAGCTTGAACTGCTAACCTTGCAGTTCAAGTGGCTTTGCAGTCTGGTACATTAATCCACAGCGCCACACCAGGACTCCAATTTGTGTGATGGTGGTGGTGGTTATGTGCTTTGGAGTTGGTTCCGACTCATAGCGACCCTCTACAGGGTTTCCAAAGCTATAAATCTTTACGGAAGCAGAAAGCCTCCTCTTTCTCCTGCAGAACAGCCGGTAGCTTCAAACTGCTGACCCGTATTAAGTTAGCAGCCCGATTTGTAACCACTACACTACCACAGCTCCTTCCAATTGTGTGTGTTGTTGTTGTTAAGTACTGTCGGGTCGATTCTGACCCATAGCGACCCTGTATAAGGTTTCCAAGGAGCGACTGGTGAGCTTGAACTGCCGACCTTGCGATTCAAATGACTTTGCAGTCTGATGCCACACCAGCACTCCTCCAATTGTGTAGGGGGCAGGAAATAGCTATAGGACTAGTCAAACTGCTTCACTGTATCTCTGAGGAGCTTTTAATATGTCAGAAATAGATAATATTAATATAAATATATAATACATCATATACATATTTGTTACATATATCATGGGGAAAAAAAATTTTTTTTAATTATTTTAAAAGGCAAGGTCAGCATCAGAATAAAAATCAACAAATGTTTTAATAAGAAAAACAATGTGGTGAAACTAAGCAGTAAGAAGAAATAATTCAACATTAACTATTTTATCAAAGTATTTGTTGGAAAGTAAATTCCACTTTACTAACTAGAGGTTCATTATAGAAAGTCAAATGAGGTATAAAATTACAGCGAACACACCCTGAAAGGTTGCAGTCTTTTTCAGTAGGTAAGGCTAAAATATATTTTTATTGTTAGAAAAACAATACAAAGAGAAGAGTATTGGAGGATTTTAAGAGAAAACAGGGCAATTGAAAAATTTTTTTTTCTTTTGTACGTCCTAAATTTAACCAAAGGGTTTGTTTAGCTTTAACTGTATAGGGCTTCACCCTTAGTTTGATAGCTCCTCATAACCTGGGAGGAAAAAGTAGGTTGGCAGTCTTGTTTGATTTACTTTAAGAGCAATGACCTTAAATAGCCTAGATTACAGTAAGTGATTTTAATCAGGGTATTAGGCACATTGCTCCAATCACCAGCACAACATCATGTGCTGTGATTTCTTTCTAAGCATGGCACAAACACAAATTATTCACATTATTATCTTACCCAAAACAGCTCTGGAAGTCCTTTTCATAGCGTTTACTGTCAGTGAATCGAGAACTTGAGGACTTAGCTCTGCAAATACAGCAGCCCTCTATACTTCGGTACATCTTTGGCTTGTGAAAACCAAACATCTTTTCTTCTGAGCAAGTCTGTAAAGTCAAGGGAATTGACACAGCTTTGTGGAGGGCTATAACAAGAAATCATGATACAGATACTCCACCCCACTCCAGAGCAACTTGACTTTGCTGGACAAGTAGCCTCTGGGAAAGACCTACTACTGTACCCAGCTCCATTCTTCACACTATCTTGGAAAAACTGTTGTTAAGTGCTGTGGTGTGGGTTCCAACTCATAGCAACCCTGTATAGAGTTTCAGAAGAGTGGCTGGTGGGTTTGAACTGCTAACCATGTGGCTCACAGCCCAGTGCTGATCCTACAGCACCATACCAGGAGTTCACCTTGGATGAATAGCTCAAATGATTTATTATGAAAGGAGAAGTCTATTACTCCCCCCCCCCCATAACACATTCATTCTGCTGAAAAACAGTAATTCATATGCAAAGATACATACTAAAAATTTACATGTAAAAGAAAACCTTTACATTTTGCACCCTTGCATTAATGTGATTCCTCTCCAGGGAAGTTCTGAGACATTTATCATGACCACTACTTGATAGCTAAGCATACAAGTGGTTCAATCTGTATCAAACCCACACTACTTTGCCCTATGGGAAATAAGAGGGGATTTCTTCTGTGATGGATGGGAAATTCTAAGCAGTCTAATTCCACGGTAAATTGAAACTGCTAAAAGAAGGATGTAAATTTCACAAAAATCCAGGGTGAGAATTTATGAATAATTTTAAAGATCATTAAGACAAATTAAGAATGCGTTCATGTTGCCTACTGTTCTCCCACTGAGTTTGGAACTTGTCCATGCGTCTATCCCTGAAAGTATTATTGACAGTGGGGAGCAGATTCCCAGGAAACCGTGAAATACTACATTGTAAGTTACATGTTCAAAAAAAAAAATGGGGGGGGAGGTCACCTGTTCCCCACCATGGAAAGAAGGAACAGCTCTAAAACTATATGCAGTGAAAATGCACCTTAAGAGAAGTAATTTGGGGTATGCAAACCAAAAACAAACTCTACCAAAACACCTGAACTATGAGGTGTGATTTAAAAAAAATAAGGAATGAGTACAGAAACTGAACCCCAATGGACAACAAGTCCAGAGGGATATGTGTGTGCATGCACACACACATGCATATGTCATATAAAGCATCAACAAGGTAAATTATTTCCTCCCATAGTTTTAGGAGTTATAACCACAGAATATCATTCTTTCAAAATTGTATATGTTTGTAGAAGAAAAACTTAGTATCTGTTTTTGGATTATCTCCTGCCTGATCCCATTCAATTCCACTCTAGTTAACAATCCAAGGGATGTATTCATGATAGTGATTCAGAGAAGTAGGCACACAAATATCCAGGTGGGGTTTTGTGTTGTTTTAGTTTTGTCTTTTTCTTGTGAGATTAAGAGCTCTAAAATATGAACAATAGTTTTATAATTTCAAAACATCTATTAGGAAAAGTACTAGCTAAACAAACACTAAGGCTTTCCTTTTCAACAGTGGCAATTATGTATTCCTCTTCAAGGTTTTTGTTGGTTAGGGCAGGAGCAAAGCTGGTAGAGGGAGCAAGGCAGGAAGCCATCCATGCATTTCAATAATTACATCTCATACAAAGTTACCTCAGTGTAAGAATTGTTAAAACAAGAAAACAAAATATTCCTAGTTGATTAAATTATTTTGTATTTTTTCCTTAAGAAAAAAATGAGCAAGAAACATATACATAAAAAGAAAAATATGTATAGTGAGCCCTCCCCCAAAGAAATTTACAGAATATGGCCTTGTGAAAAATGATCATGTATCATTTTGGAGAAAAACAAGGTCAAATAGCATAGCATCATAGAAAACAGACAAGTCACTGCTGCAATTTGTATATTACTGTTTTGAGGCTAAATGTAATATAAATTCTGTCCTCACACCCACCCTTTGGTCTCCCCAGATTTCCCTAACATCCTCCCACATTATCATCAAGAAGGTCAAAAGTCTGCAGTTCCCCTTATGGGCTCCAGCTTCATCAATAGCTTTAGAAAGTAGCAACCTCTCTACTTAGCAAGGACAAAGGAAGCATAGCAACAACAACAACAAAAAATCAGTTCATTCCATTAAAACACAAAAGTCCTACTATAACATTTAGATTCCTATCTCAACCCCCATTCCTCTCTCTCCAAAAAACATGTCTTCAAAATTATACAGCATTCAGAACATGTGTAAGATACATAACTTCCTTCACTGAGGCTGAATTTGACTAGGATGCCATAGTTTGAGCCAGTAATCATGATTGCAAGCTGTTAAGAAATGCTTATATGTTATAGCCAAACACTGACGCATCCTTTTTAACCAAGAGTAAAAGGAGCTCTGGTAGCGTAGTGGTTACGAATCGGGCTGCGAACCTTAAGGTCAGCAGTTCGAAACTACCAGCCGCTCCGCGGGAGAAAGATGAGGCTTTCTACTCCCGTAAAGATTTACACCCTTGGAAACCCTGTACAGGGTCGCTATGGGTCGGAATCGACTCGACGGCACTTCACAATCACAAAAATCAATCAAACGAAGTATTTATTTTCAACATGATTTCTGTTGTTGGTAGGGTCCTGGACAAAATTTACCAGCCCCAGAAAGACATCTTATTCTTAAGACCTCAGGAAAAAGAAGACTATTTTGTCTTATAATTCATGATCCTTCTTTCAGTAGATGTGACCTTACTTTTGTTCTAATAAAATTCTTCTGCCTCTACTCCCCAAATCAAACAAAACCCACTGCTGCAGAAGTTGACTCATAGTGATCCTATACGACACAGCTGAACTGCGCCTCATCTTTCTCCCGCGCTGTGCTGGGTTAGAACTGCTGCTCTTTCAATTAGCAGCCCAATGCAGAACCCATCACACCATATCAACACTTCTTCACTTAAACTAAGTGGAGTCTAAATCCCAGGATTCACCCTTTTCTGGGCAGCTTTCAGCAATAAATGCAGTTAGGTGAGCAGACACTTGTCATGATGCAACACACAAGTAGAGAAGGAACCTTTTAATAGATGACTACTTAACAGACCTATTAAACCTTTTCAGAGTTTATCCCCACACTTGGGAGGCATCTGGGAATCTGCAACAAATACACAGGGGTTTCGTTTTGGGCTTTGTTTACAGCAACCCAGTTAAGCAGTGTTTAACCATTTTGTGCTTAGGGGAGCTCTGAGATTAACTGAAAGCATTTTCATATAATCTACAAATCCACTAATGTAAAAAATAAAAACCTCATATCTAAACTCTCGGGGGGGGAGAATCAAAGGCACAAATGGTTTCTGAAACTAAGTTACTTAATATTTTAAGAGTTAGTGGTAGGCATGGCACTACGATTTTAACTATTGTTTCGAGAAATCTGGTGGTTTTATAGAAATACGTACTTCGTTGCTAGCCTCACAATTTATTAAATTTCTCTCATTTAATCCATTTGTTTGAGAGACAGACAGCTAGTAAACTATTTGTAACTCTTGTATCTATTCTCATAGGCATCACTTAACTGTGGGTTAATGCGCTAGACTGCAAAGTTGGTTTGAATCGCAAGGTCGGTGGTTCAAGCTCACCAGTCGTGTTTCTGAAACCCTATACGACAGCCTCTCTTAACTGATGCATAGTTACAGACTCAGAGTAGACCCTGTACCTCCTAACCCTGAGCAAGTGTTCGGAGACAGCAGAAGAAAATTTAGCTTTGAAATAAAGCCAAAAATTAAGAAGGTCTTAAAATGCTGCTTAAGACAATCATTTGTCTTCTAAAATTAGGCAGTGGTGACGGCTGCACATCTGCATATACTAAACACCACTGAACTGGAATGAGTGAATTTTATGATCTGTGAATTAGAGCCCAATAAGTCCTGGAATGATGCTTCAAGATAATGCACTGGACACCCCATGGTCGGTTTGAACTGCAAGGTCAGGTCGGCAGTTCAAATTCACCGGTCGCTCCTCGGAAACCCTATATAGGGTTGCTTTGAGTCGGAAATGACTCAAAGGCACTTAACAAGAAGTCTGTTCATTTTGTGGCAAAGGGAGGGGAGTGATTAACGTTGCCATTTAGGAGCAGAAGTCCCTGGGACCAGCCAGGGATGACGTGGGGAGATGGAGTGACTGGGGACTTTGGACCGGGAGAGGAAGAGAGGCTGTGTGGATAAGCCGGAATGGGGTAGGAGATACCCTTTGGTTGGTGGATGATGCATGGAGGGGATTGTAACGACGGCAAGGAAATCATGTGACAGAATCAGTGTGAAGGTAATGTCCTCCCATGGAAACTATCACATAATGCATTTTTTTAAAACAGTATTTAAAAATAAACAACAGCAAAATGGGTAGAAATTCTATCATTTTTGTAACCTTGGCATCTAAGGATAACACTAAGCCCACAGTTGATATTGTTTTTAAGTGCCATAGCGTCAGTTTCAGCCCACAGCAACCCTGTAATATGGTTTCCAAGGAGCTGCCAGTGAGTTTGAATCGCTGACCTTATGCTTCAAACCACGTTATAGTCCAGTGCATATTCCACAGCACTCCATCAGGACTCCAAGCACACAGTTGTTATTGTAGTTAAGTGCCATCAAGTCGGTTCCAACCCATAGCGACTCTGTATAGGGTTTCCAAGGAGCAGCTGGTGAGTTTGAACCACTGATCTTGCAGTTCAAATGGCTTGCAGTCTGGTGCATTAACCTACAGCACCACACCAGGTACTGAATAAATGTTCTGATCAAATTTCCATGTATGCAGTTCTTAATTGCTATAGAGTCAGTTCCAACCTATAATGACCCTGTATAGGGTTTCTTAGGAGCGGCTGGTGAGTTTGAACCACGGTCCTTGTGATTCACACCAACTGTGCAGTCCAGCGCATTAGCCCACAGGGCTAATATTGTTAACAGCTAGAGACAAATCAACCACACTATAACTACAGTTCTGATTTAATTAAATCTCCCTCAAAGATTAAAGCTAATAAATCAGCAAAGACAGTAAGAGAATTGTATAAACAAAACCTCTCTCATACAGAGACAATAAAAAGGGAATTAAAATACATAAATGATTAATTCTAAACAAATGTTTTAGTTGATTTGTCAGGGCTTTCCACTTTAAAACTGCTAGTTTCATACAAATCTAACATCAACTTAATGAAAGCACCAAGAACGTAACTTTAGCATGTGATCAGATTAGGAAAGAGTGAAGAAACCACAGTCCAAAGACACTAAAAGAGCCACTTTACATCTAATCTAAAAAGATTATGAACCAAACAAAGATCAGGGACTACATCTAATTTTACATCTAAATTTACATGTAAAATATATTGTTGAATGTTATATAAATTTAAAGGGATCTTCACAGCAAAACCCATTATTCATGATAAAAGGTATAAAATTTAAGAAACATTTTTGAGAAGTAGTGTTAAAAATGAAAGGTCACCTCTTAAAAATTTTTAACAATTGTTGATTACCTTCCAACTAGTAAACAGAAAGAATATCCAAATGGAAATTTAGAGATTTCTTTAGCCATTTAAAATAGACTCGAAGACCTTGAAAAGGTTAAAAAAAAAAAAAACCCCACAAAAAACCCAAAACTTAATTCTGCAAAGTATGTTGTTGTCTTTTAAATCCTATGTTGTTAAATTCCAACTTATATGGACTATGGATAGAGTTTCCAAGGAGTAGCTGGTGGGTTTGAACTGACGATCTTGTGGTTCTTAATCCAGTGCTGATCCTACAGCGCCACACTAAAAGTCCATTTAAATCTAAGGGTATTAATTTAAACTTTGGAAAAATGAACAGGGCTCTATCATGATAAATTTAGCATCTATTGGGATCTCCTTCTTGTTAAGTGCCTTGAGTCAGTTCCGAGTCATAATGACCATGTGTAGAGTTTCCAAGGAGCAGTTGGTGGGTTTGAACCTTGTGGTTAGCCTTAGTATAACTGTCAAGGTAGTCACTTGACCATTTCACTTTCTAAATCCCTTCGTCTGGGCAGTGATGTTTCTGTATCCAAAAACCCTTTTCAAAATGTCATTGGAAAGATTAGATAGGGGAAACTGAATAAACTATGTCAAAAATAGTAAAGCAATTTTATCGTTAACTTCACAATTTGTCCATGTCATCTTGGGAAGTGAAATTCTGATATGCACATATTAGGAGAGCAACCTCAAAAAATCTTAAGAGGTTTTAATCATCTCTTTTTCTTTCTCAATTCAAATCACCTAGACCATTAGACCACTATCTGATATATGAGTTTCTCATATTAATAAGGTAGGTGGTCTTGCATGTTACAATGATGCCGGAAGCTAGGCCACCACTATCTCAAAGAGCAGCAGACTCACCATCCACTGTGGTCACGTTTCAACAGCACTTCCAGACAAACAATTAGGAAGATAGATATCTACTTCCAAAATTTAGCCAGTGAAAACCCTACAGGATCACAAAAGTATAATGTCTGTTATAGTGTCAGGAGACCAGTGCCCTAAACTGAAAGGTGCTCAAAACACACAGTGGCTACAACAATGGACAGGAACAAGATCAACATTTCGTTATTACACTTGAGGTTACCATGAGTCACAGTCAACTCACCAGCTAACAACAGACTTTCAAAAACGCAAGAATTAAAAGCAACCTAAATGCCCACGGATTTCCAGAATATTGTTTCAGCCCTTAAAAAAAATGAAGTAGGACCCATTAACGGCACAGAGAGGGAATTAACTATATCCAAGATACCTTGTTCTGTGAAACAGGCAAATTAAATTAACAGTTACATGGTGTAATTCCATCATACTATGGTTTCAAAATGAGACCTTTTAAAATAGTTTAAAAGTTCACTTTCAACTTTACTCCCTTCTATACTGTTGTTTCAAGCCATGGTATGGCGCTGTGGGTTAATGCACTGGATTGCAAAGTCCATTTGAACCGCAAGGTCAGCGGTTCAAGCTTACCAGATGCTCCTTGGAAACCATATACAGAGTCAACATGGATCAGAACCTACTCAACAGCACTACTCAATGGCACTACTTAACAGCAAACAACAATACTGTTGTTTGGAGTCCTGGTGTGGTGCTGTGGGTTAATGCACTGGACTGCAAGGTCGGTTTGAATTGCAAGGTTGGTGGTTCAAAGCTCACCAACTATACAGGGTCACTATGAGTTGGAAGCAATTCAACAGCACTTAATAACAACACTGCAGTTTGATTTGTTTAAAATTAAGCATCACTCCCTAATAACCTTGGTTTTTATCACATATCTTCACTTAACAAAAGGTGAATCTGAAAAAGTCCAAAGAGCTTAAACAAGTTCCTCAATGAGCTACAGCTGGAAAGACACACATTAGGACGCACACTCCACTGGACAGACTATAGACTATAGAATACACTAATAAAAGAAGCATAGACATAGCAGTATGGGAAGGAAACTGCAAAGAGACAAGCAAAAGATTTGTAAAGTAGGAAGGAAGCAGTGGTGAACAAAGGCAAAAGGAACTAAGCAACCAAGGGCAACTTTGAAATGAAGTAGATACATTTCTTTAGAGCTGAACTTTAAATGACAAGGTGATAGAAAAAGAAAAACATGAAAACTCATTCATGATCACAAACTATGAGGATCTTTGAGTTGCTGCAATATGCCACTCTTGACAGTATTTTAGTCAATGTTATGCTATCTTTAATTGCATATGATACAGTAAACACAACAGTGTAACTGGAGCAACACTGCACACCGCATCAACATGACCAAGTGTATTGTGTTCATTCACTGCTAGTCCCTAAAAGAGACATGTTTCATCAACAACCAAGAAAAGCCAAGGAGAAATTAAACATTATTTCCTCTCACCCACTTGTAGATACCAGCCCACATCCCAGCAAAGGTTCTGAATTTACTTTTTCACTTTTAAGGGGCAAATTTTAAATTGTCTGGGGGGAAATTGAGAAAGAGGTGAACCCCAATTGTTTGCCAAAGGCTTCTCCAAACATCCAAGTCTCTGAGAAATTATATGGTAAAGTATTTATAACTGTGGTTGTCTAAGGAATCCATATTTGGCAAAAGAAGCTAGAATTCATCCCATAGAAAAGGGGTCAAACTCAGAAATAAAATTTTCTGCTAAAAGAGCACAAGTCCAGATCTCTGGAAGCATAAAAAAGGCAGTTGTTGCTGTTAAGTACTGTCAAATCAGTTCTGACTCATAGTGGCCCTGTATAGGGTTTCCGAGGATCTGCTGGTGGGTTTGAACCACTAATCTTGGGGTTAGCAGACCAGTGCTTACCCTACAGAGCCACACCAGGACTCCAAAAAAGGCACTGTTGTTGTTACGTGCCTAGGAGTCGGTTCTGACTCATAGTGACCCTGCAAATCTTTCCGGGAGCAGAAAAAGCCTCATCTTTCTCCTGAGGAACAGCTGAAAGTTTTGAACTGCTAACCTTGCAGTTTGCAGTCTGATTCATAACCACTACGCTACCAGGGCTCCTTAAAAAAAGTCACTAGGTCCTAGGTCCCCCAATTTTAGATTAGGTGAGATTCCAATGGCTTTGGAGAGGAAATCTTTATTTACTTATAAGGAAAAGATGTCAGTATAGTATAACTATAGTGAGTTGAAAAGGCACTTTGTAATGAGTCATCCTGAAGTCTATTTCTACATCTGTCTTTACAACTGCATAGGAAGTCATTTCTAATTTTATTTGTCCCTCTGTAATATTAAGGGGTAATCTCACTTCTACTTTCCAGGGATGCTCTGAAGCACATGGGTATCATTTAGCTCCTTGAATTTATAAAACCTGCACATTACATTAAAATGTCTGTGAACATAATTACCAAATTAAACAGGCTAGAAATCCATGATTTCTGAAAGTAGGAGATTTTAAGACCATAAAACTGGGCCACTAGTTCCTTAGCCTCTTTCATAAAGTAGGGATAAATCTCAGCCTTTCTGAATAATCTGTAAAGAACCAACACAAGAGCATGGTAGACACACAGCCCTGACAGTTCTTTTTAGGCACAAGTCTTTCTCTCTCCTTCCACATTTCCAATATCACTATGAAGCCCTGGTGTGGCACCATGGGATAAACACTTAACTATAAGGTCGGTTTTACTGCAAAGCAGCAGTTCAAACTTACTAGCTGCTCCTCAGAAACCAACAAATACAAGGTCACTATGAGTCTCAACAGACTGGAAGGCACTTAACAACAATTGACTATCAAACTCTTCCTCTAAGCCTGGCTCCTGCTACTCTTGTGGTTACTTATCCTGATTACTATTCATATAGTCTCCCCTTCTGCACCGCCCCCTTCACCACATTGTCTATTATATCCTGAGAGCCTTAGAAATTTTGCTTCTTCCTTCATTTTTATAGTTTATAGGTTTCTACATCCCTACCCTGGTTGCCCCTGTTCATGATGCTGAACATTATTCAAACAGATGACATCTTCCTAAACTGCAAGTACTAATCATCTCTTCCAAGGTTAATATCCTGGCTTCAGGATAATATCTAAACTCCCTAACAAGGAGTTCAAAGCTTTTCTAGATCTAGTTCTGTCTACCAGCTGCTCCCAACTCAGACTTCTGATATTCCAAGTACCAAAATGACTTTCATAACTAGCCACATCACTTCTACTCAGGCTGTTATCTCTGTGATGGTTTCCCCTCCATCTCTTGGACTACACTTTTTAAGATTTACTATATACAAAATCTTCTCTATAACTTTATTAAAACATTAAACACATTAGACTTCACATTCTTGTTTACTGTACAAACAATGCATTCTGTAGTAAATTAATGCAGGACAGGAATGAAGTCTTATCATATAACCAGGTGCTGACTGTATATAGTACATAGAAAACAGGTGGAATTTGTTAACTACCCTGAGCGTAGGATAGCCACATGATCTGCATAATATAGTAAAAAGCATGTTAAAAGTATCAGCAATCCTATATAGGACAATAAGGAGCTCTGGTAGCGTAGTGGTTACGAATCGGGCTGCGAACCTTAAAGTCAGTGGTTC
>NW_006408817.1:675809-677191 GCF_000296735.1 Chrysochloris asiatica
GGAAACCCTGTACAGGGTCGCTATGGGTCGGAACCGACTCGATGGTACTTAACAACAACAATGCGTCAGAATCCACTTGATGGCAGTGGGTTTGGTTTTGGTTTAGTGTGGGGAGAATAAATCTCAAAATGAGAGCTACTTTAACTCCACAAGTATCAAATTTACAGTAACCAAATTAAAATAACATTAAATCAACTCATAATAGGTGGAAACAACTAAATACAAAGCTAGAAATGAATTCTTTTAGCTCAACAGTCATTTTGATACTTCAATATGCAAGACCAAGTATGTCCTTGGCTTCTGCTTCTGATGCAAAAAGAAATTCTCTCTCCCTTAAAAACAAGACTCTCTTCTTTTGGACTAGTTGCATTTCCAGGTTATTTCGATAATACAGAAAATCAGAGCTGCAAACTCAATTCAAAAGAACCAAAGGACAAGAAAATATTCTCACCTTATAAACAAAAATAAGTGAAGGAGATTCAGTCCAGGACAATCTCCTGGACAAAGAAATGAGGAAGCAGCATTTTCTAGGTCTTCAACAAGACTTTTTGATGTAAAATGGTTGAATCAGAATTGGAAAGGCAAGCAGTTGAGAGGATAGTGTCTTCCCAGAACCAGTTTCTAAAGGTGGGGGAGGGGACCAAAGGCACTCATTCTTTCCATTCAACATTTCCTGAATGTTTCTCTCAGACAAGGTAAGAAACCCAAGCCTACACTTATCTTCCACAAAATGTCTACTTAAATAGAGCTGTGAGGATAGCAGACAATATTTGCCAAGCACTTGCTTAATTATTCACATATTATTCATAAAACCCTACAAGTCAGATATATTGCTATTTTACAAATGAGAAAACTGGAGCACAAAGAAACTGACTAATCTAAAATAATCACAACTTTGTAACCTAGACATTCTTTTATGGCTGAACAACTAATCTAGTGACTTTCTTCTCAACCAGCAATTTATTCCTAACACATCTTAAGGAAAAAGATATTTTATTTACTTTGGAGCAACCTACTATCTACAAGGAGTTCTGGTGTGGTGCTGCAGGTTAACGCACTGGACTGCTAGGATGGTTTGAACCACAAGGTTGGAGGTACAAATTCACAAGCCACTCCTCAGAAACCGTATATGGGTCACTATGAGTCCAAACCGACTGGATGGCACTTAACAATAACAACTATCTATAAGGCATGGTAATTAATTAATTCATCCTCATAACAGCCTTATGAAATTAGTTTAAGCTTCAACTTCCACCAGTGAAAAACTTGTGTTTTGCTTGGAATTGTTACCATACTACTTTTCAGCCATAAATCAATCAGTTCTATCAGCGATTGAGACCAGATTTTCCTAGGACCTGATTTGCACACTGGGGGCGGGGTGG
>NW_006408817.1:677291-687471 GCF_000296735.1 Chrysochloris asiatica
GGGGGAGAATGACCACCCAGGTTCCAGATCTACATAATGAGGAACACTGTGAAACAAGCAGCCTTGTGGCCAGCTGTCCACTGAAGTTTTAGAATTCACCACTTACTGAACTTATTGTCTCCAAACTCCTGCTAATTATGCAAAATAGAGGAAATAAACAGAACTCGAGTCTTTGTGACTTTTCTAACATCAACTTGTTGCTATTGTTAAGTGTCTGAAGTCAACTAACAGCAACGCAGTAAAGGGTTCCCAGGAGTCCTGGTGGCGCTGGACTGCAAGGTCGGTTTGAAATGCAAGGTCAGAGGATCAAGCTCACCAGCCACTCCATGGAAACCTTATACAGCAACAAACAGGGTTTTCCAGGGAGCTGTTGTTGGGTCTGAACCTCCAACCCGGTGGTTAGCAGTCCAGTGTTAATCCAACAGTTCACCTTGCAATTTTCCATTGTACTATTAAAAATCATTAAGTTCTGTATGTTGTATTTGAAATTTATCCAAATATTGAAATTCTACACCTTTAGCAGCTATAAAATACTATTTAAGAAAAAAAAAAATCAAAATATTTCACAGGGTATTTGCAAAATAGCTCATGTACACTTAAAACACAGTTCCAAGAGAATAAAGCTCACAGGAAAGTCATAAAGTAACTGACTCCAAATTTTCTCATTTTCTTGACATTCTCTCACTTTCTATTCACTTTAGAAATGTACCATTACTAGCATTGGTTGCCTCTTAGTATTTGTAACTTGATCAACCAAAGTCTGGGAGAATTGTGTGCTTATTTAGTAACAATGAAAAAAAAAACACCACCACCAAATGGATTTCAACTTGTATGGATTGCTTGTTGAGTGGGGGCAGGGCATTTAAAGAGACGTATTTTCCAGTAACCACTACTTTTAGAGTCTAACCATTAAACATCATTCAAATTACAAGACAAATCAGAAGGAAAGCAATAGATATGATTTTGCTTACCCGATGTCTAGACTACAGGTAAACCCCATATACCAAAGAAGCATCCATGTATCACACCAGAATTAATTTTTGAGCTATGCCTAGGACCAGTTTAAAAAAAAAAAAAAGTTAGCTTGAAAAGAAAATTTAGGAGGGATAAACAGAGATTAGAGATCAACCCCATTTCACAAGCACTAGGAAAAAGCTAGCAGGGTTAGCTAGCCATTACCCTAAGCCATTTCCTCTGGAGCAGCTTCCTCCCCAAACCCTTATAAAATCTCTAAAGGGCTCAACTCTCAATGGGTTTACTTTAAGAAGGTCAGCCTAAGACCATACAGTGAATAATCACCAAACACTGAAATAGATTCCCGTCCTCCTCCAAATTATCTGCAGAAACACTGGACTACTAGTTTGGCTGTTCAAACTCACTATTCGAAAACCCTATACGATATGAGGTGAAACCGACTAGGTGGCACTTAACAACAAGAAAATCATATAAATCCTTTAAATGCCACCAAAACCCAACACCTAGGTTTTAACTTAGATTGAGCAACCTAAATTTTCAGTTTTGCAACAAACATCAAAAAGCTTGGCAACTCTGACAAACTCCAGTTCAAAAACAGGTGTTTTCAGTGTACTTTTAATGACAGTCAAATTAGTTTTTTGGTTTTTTTTAAGTATTTAAAAAAAAAAGGAAAAGGAAAAAATCGTTTTCTTAACCTTCTTTAGGACAATATAAGGCGTGGGGAGAAAAACTGCTAGGATAAAGCTGTCTTGGAGAGGGTCCAGGTTTGGCTAAGTAGTAATTTCTAATCTTCGAAAAGCCTGTAGTAAATGGCAGAAAGAGAAAATAAAAACAAAGAAACCGACTGGGGTCATAGTTACCAGAACAAACTCTGCCAGCCCAGAAACCAACCTCGCCCTACAACCAAAAGAAAGGCAGCCCCTCCCGAACCCCCCCCTCCCACGCGAAAACACACAAAGAAAACAGCGGCACGCACAATTCGGCCACAGTCCTCACTTCCCTTAGTAGCGACAGCTCGAGCCCCGAAACTTCCCCCCACGGTGGTTTTCTGGTGTCGTCGGGGCTGGGTTCCTGAACTTACGATCCAGACCCGGGTGGGGGATGCAGAAGTCTGGGGAGGTGCTCCTCGCACCTACCGGTTTCTCCGAAAGCGACAAAATGCTCCACCCACCTCCGGTCCTTCGGCCCTCGGGTCTCCCCAAAACTGCGCTCCCCCCCTCCTCCCACACACGGTGACGGCCGAGACACTAAGCCAGCAAATAGAAATGCTCTCTGGTGAATTTGTTGGTAAATAACACGATCCGGAAGAAAGTTCCTCTCGAGGGCTGCAGGCCAGGCGAGGGCAGCTGGAGGTGAACCGCGTGGGCACCCTCCTCCCTCACCTGCGCCGGAACAACGGGCCCCCGCGCCCGCCCCGGCCCGGCGCCTCCCGCAGGCCGCGCCTCCCGCACGCTGCGCTGCCGGGGCTTGTTCCTCCTCATGGCTTTGCCCTGACGTAATTCAAACATGGCAACAGTTCGACTTCAAAGGCGAATCCACAGACCTCCCAGACACACACTCCCGGGCTCCGGTTAACGGGCCGAAAGCTCCCGGCCACACTCTGACCCCTCGGTCGCCGCGGCAGCGGGCTCCCGGGTACAGGATGAAAGGCTGGGGGCCGCGAGGGCTCCCATCTCTTAGTCCGCTCGCCCAGAGCAGGGAAGCATGCCGCCTCCCCACGCACCAGCATGGCACCTCACACAAGTAGCGCAGCCAAAGTTTCCCCACGAGCAGCTGAGGGACAAAAGCCCCTCTTCAGCTCATCCGAACTTCGGAGGGTCCCGACCAAGAGGCCCTCGGCCCCAGCGGTCGCCCGAAGAGCCAGCGTGGCCCGCACCAGCACATGCAGCTCTTTGTTTTCTGTCCAGCCCGGCGCTGCCTACGTGCAGCATCAAGGATGTCGGGTGGTTTCTCAGGGGCAAGACACTGGTGACCACCGCGGGGAAAAGTCCGGTCCCCGACCCTCGAAAGTCAAGAGCTCTCCCAGTCCTTCGATGCTTTCCTTGGAAACGGACTGGTTTAATCAAAGTTTTGCAATGTCCTTGATGAGAAATGCCCGAACTACCCTCCCCATGCAAGCGAAGAGTTGGCGACTTTCACTCTGCTTTTTAAACTGGCAAGACGCCATCACCAGCAAATCATTGTCCTGCCGGCAGGACCTACCCGACAGCAACCGCACCTCCGGGCTACTGGGAGCCGGACCGCCACACAAACGTCCGCCTGCAGCCCAGGTCGCAGCCCGAACCAAGCACGTGGTGTGTCATGTTGAGCACAAAAAACCGTGTCCACCGGAGTTCACTCACTCCTTCCGAGCAGACAACGCAACTGCCTCCATCCCAAGTCAACTTGGCCGTAGCTGGCCATCGTAAACGGCAGACGGCCGCCCTAGAGAGCCCTCGCCCTAGCGCCCGCACCACGCTACAGGTGAATAAATTGGCAACAAAACTTCAGACTCCAAGGAAACCTCGGACACGAAAGCTCCATGGGCGCGGTTCTAGCAGAGCAGACATTGCCAGCCGGGGCTGGTCGCCAACGGCCGCGTGTTGCTCTCATTGTCGCCTCCGCATCCCTCCCAAGTTGAGCAAATAACGCCACGCCGCCTGCCCTCTGCAAGCCCCAGCACTTACCCCCGCAAAAGCCGAGCGGAGCCACCCCCCCCCAACCCCCGCCAGCTCGGAAGTAGACGATGGCACAACTTAAGTTTTCGGGAGAATGGTGCTTATTGTCCCCCCTTATCACGACACGCACAAGGAGATGCAATAAACTAAGGCACGAGGTTTAACAACGGCGCACGACCATTACCGGGGCTGGCGCCCACGCGGATGCACCGATCGGAGACCGCTCAGCAATTGCCAGCAAGTAGCTTTTCTCTTGGGCCTTTCAGCCATGAAAAACTCCTTTTAGTCCGAGAACGCTGCGCCTGAGGAGTCATTGTCACCTTCAACGTGGATGCCTCAACTCCAGCGAGTCCTCAATTCTTTCCAGGCTCCACTCACTCTCCCACCCCAAGACTTTTTGGTTTGCTTCAAATACTCTCCCCCATTTAAAACTGCACAATAAACATAAGCATACAAAAGAATGTGGGGTCAGAAGATAACGAAAGCAGCGCTCCTAGCAATGCGGTCTCCAAGACAAAACTTCCTGTGTGTATGTATGTATGTGGAGCGACTGGAAGAGGTGGGCGAGGTAAAAAGAGAGGAAGGGGGAAAAAAACTAAAATCAAAGCCTCGTGAAACAGTTTTGCAGCAGAGTAATTGTTAGGAGTCACTCACCTTCCAAAAGCAGCCGTTTCACGCGCAAAAACGTTCCCGAGGTGCGGAGTGCACGCCAGACCAGCCCCCTCCTCCTCAAACTCCCTTGTCTAGAAAGATTGTCTCCTGCAGTTCAGCAGTTGCTACCACTGGCCGGGAAGGTGTCGATTCCGCTTTCCTTCTGCGCACGCGCGGGTTCCGCTACAAAATTCTCTTGAATCGAACTCATTTGCATGCGGGGGCGCGCGCGTCGAGGACTGAGGAAGGGAGACGGCCCAGCGGCCGCGCGCGCTCCCGGGGCCTCTATTGTCCTTTTAAGGGGAGAAGCGCCGCGGCGCGGGAAAATAGGCAGCCAGAGAGAAACGGGGCGGGGACTGCTTACTACGGCGAACGTCACATAAACAAACGGCCCCTGGCTAGAGACGATGGCTCAGGGGGAGGGGCGGGATGGGAAAGGCGGAAAGGTTAGCCACGAAGGGAGAACGCGATTACACGCTTTTCACCCAGAGGTTCAGAGGACGAACCATTTCGCATTGAGAAAAAAATTTTAAGGCTATGTCTGTAAAATTTTCACACCTGTAACCTGTTTCTGACCTGAATGAAGAGGAAAGGTGATTTTATAAACACCCTTCCTGAATTTCTCTGTCTCTATCTTTTGTTTAAAGTTGGGTTTTTGAAGCTTTTTTGGGGGGGGGAGGGGCAGCAGATTTATTTTGCCTGAGGTTATAATGCGTTGTTTTATAAAATCCCATTTTGACTCCCGCCGGCCCATCTCAAACAGTAACCCAACCCATACCAATGTATTTTTTCTTCCCTCCACTTTGGCTGTAAAATTTCAAGCCTGTCGGAGTTGAATGGTTGTTAATTTCGGTGTGAACAGTGCCGCTTTCTCAAAAGACTAGTCATTGGAAAACCCGTAATCTAGGGACGTGCATACCTCCTCCAGCTGCCTGTAAAGGATGTTCCACTCACCCAGAAATAATAACACTAACTGGTAGTCTTAGGAGGTTGGTGGCAAGGGGTTCAAAACTTTTCCTTTTGGGATGTATCATAAACCAGCCACTTAAAATTTAAAAACACTTCTAGCGCCAGCAAAAAACCTGATAAATGGAAAGTGAAAAAGAATTATTGTGATAGACCTTAATTCTGGGGACAAACTTACTCCATCAAGCAGAGAAACCCTGTTTAATGATGCAAGGAGGGTGGAGAGAGAGGATGTTTATCCCAGAAATTTGATATTGGTCCCAAGCTACAAAAGTGTGAACATCAACCATAAAACTTAATCATCTGCTGACAAGTTTCACTGCTTTCACTGTAATGTCAACAATATGGATTTAAATAGATACTTGTGAAACGCTAATTTAATTCAACAGCCAATTCCTAGTACATTCAGTAAAATCCCACTTCTGAAGTCTTCTGTTTTGTGGTTTTTTAAAGGTTGTTTATAATATTATTCGTGTAATTGTACATGATAATTATTTTTAATATCTGTAAAATAGTAAAAACTGACGCCTCTCTCTAAATGTCATATTGTATCTCTTAATCATTCTTATAGCCCCGTGACTATAACAGTGCAGAACAGGTAGCAGATTCTGAGTAACTGAGAAATAGTAAGTCAATGGACATTTTAAAGTTTGCTGTAGATGTATCTCAAGCCAAAACAGTTTTGCTTTAGTTTACAATTTGTGCATTTGACCTAAAATGAGTTTGGAGGTCATAATCACCTTGACTAAAAACAATGCCATCCTTATCCTTATATAATGGTGTTGGTGGTTATGTGCCGTGGAGTCGGTTCCGACACATAGCGACCCTGTGCAGGGATTCCGAGGCTCTAAATCTTTACAGGAGCATAAAGTCTCATCTTTCTCCCGCAGAACAGCTGGTAGTTTCGAACTGCTGACCTTGTATAATAAATAAGCATAAATAGGCTTAGTAATTATTTCTGGGTTTTCATTGGTGGCACACTGAACCCTACCATAAATTCCTACCTTCTTTTTAAAGAGAATGCCTGGGTTATCTCACATACTTAATAGTTTATGACATCCTCCAAAAATACATTTTAATTAATATATGCTATTCAAGGTGTGAAAATTGCAAGTATCATAACATTTCTTTAACTTCGATTATTGCTTACAATAAATATAAAAGTGTACCTTGAATGCGTTTTCTCTTGAATGTTTATGTAAATAATATACATTTTAATTACAAAAATAGAATGGCTTCAAATGTACAAGCATTATAGAAATGTTAGAATAATATACTGTTTCCATAAGAAAGTGCATGGAAGCTTGAGATCTACCGAACTAATATCATGTAGCAATATTTCCTCTGCTAAAGTAGAGGTCAAGAAGCAATCCCGGTAATTTTTGTAGAAAAAGTAGCAACAAAACTTTTAATGAGAAATTAGAATTCCTTGATCTTTTTTTTTTTTAACAACCACCTGCTATTTTTGTACAACCTGGTGCATTCCAAAGGTTCTTTTGTTCATTTTGTTACTTGAATGGTTGTATGACTGGCCTTATCCAGGGCCAATAGCTTATTTATGGGATACTAAAAATACTATTACCTACCTAACAGCCCAAGTGAATTTTTTAATATAAAAAAGAGAAAGACAATTAAAATCTAAATTTGGGTTACAGGAGATTGAATTAAACCAGGCTAGGAAAATGTCTCAGTATTTTTCAATACAAAAGTGCCATGTTGAACTCATTAGTTCACAAAAATATTGAAATAGAAAAAAAGCTAAGTAACCAGATATTATGACCAAACCAACTATCTTGCCTATAATATATTACAGTTCAATATTTGAACATTCATTCAGGAAGTATTTAATAATTGTCATCCAGACAGTCAACCAATTTCTACCTCGAAAGGTTCAAGCCATCTGAACTCTCGGAGTTTCCTTCTATGTAAATCTACTTTATATGCTATTTTGCTTCTGTAGAATTTATTATCCTCTTTTGATATTTAATTGATGTCACCAACTTTACATTTTATTATAATGTTCTTATAATAGAGGAAAAATTATATCAAAGATTGAAAAGGATAATTTTTGCTTGGTAACAAAGAATATTAACAACACTTTAGTAAAGTTTGCAATAAGTCAAACTAATGATTTTTTTTTTTTTTTAATTTTTGTTGTGAATTGAGTGGGGGTTTACAGACCAGATCATCAGATTTACATTCAACAAATCCTAAACTTCATTTCATCTGGATTGTAATCCCCTCAATGTAACATCACTTAGACTTCCTCCCTGTGTTTCTTCTTTCCATTCCTCCTTTTCCCCCACACTAATGATTATTTTTTAAATGAAGTCTGATCTCTTCATCTGAGGCAGGTACCACATCAAAACATCTTTTGTTGAGCCCAGGAAAAAGTTGATTATTATCATTAAACATTGGGATCAGTTCCTTAGAAGATAATAACATAAGACTAAATCAAAAGCTCTTTTCCTCACACCAAAGCAAGTACAGTATTTTGTTACTTATTTGTTTAAATCCTTTTGAAGTTCAAATAAGCAAGTGGTCAGAACAAGTCAGACAATTTTACACTATGGTATGAAATTGGTTATGTGATCTAAAATATCCCAATCCTCCAACAACCGTTGGCAGCTGCCAGAAAATGGTATCTATTACTTATTCAAAAATGTACTTTTCAAGTTTCTGCACTTAAAGACCTAAAGAATGATCACAAATTCATTCTTAGAAAGAGTAACCTCCGGATTCATCATGATCTTAAAGTATTTGAATAGCACACTTTTAAAAGATAAAAGTACAAGTAATAAAAATATTTTTATTTTAAGAAGAACATTGATAAAAGAGAACGAGTTCCTAGCAGAGTAAACCAGGATTATGAAGGAAGCTGGGAAACACAGCATAGAAGCAATAATTGAAGGAGGGAGCATGTTTAGCCTGAGCAACATAGCAATCTTTGACTAGCTAAAGAACTGTTATTAGAAGAATGAATGAACTTCTTCTTTTATACTTTGGAACAGAAATAGTATTGAAAATCACAAGAAAGTAAATTCTAGCTAAATGTAAAAAACTTTTTTTTAAATTCTAAACATAGTAATAGTTTAATGTTCCAGATACTTAAGAAGACAACGCCTCATCACTAATGGTATTCACATGCACACCAACCAAACCAATACACAAAACCCACAAAAAAAGCCAAAAAGCACCATTCTTCAATAATTCCACTCAGTGAATTATAATAAAGCTAGCTAACCTTTAAACTCCCTCAAACTCTATAAATCTAACTTTCCATGAGATAAGTAAGTGCCTCAAGTTTCGGAGTGGGATTTTCTCGTTGTGTTTGGAGAGGTTGGGATTTGTACTTGGACATGAATTCTTTCATTTATTTATTCAATCATGTAACAAATATTTATTGAGTATCTATTATATGCCAGGCTCTGACACTAAAATGATGAGCAATGCAGACAGTGCCTCATGGAATGTGGCAGGCAAGTATTCCAAATAGCCATGCAGATATAATTAAAAACTTTAAGAAATAAAAGACGATAAAGTCCTGAGGGGTGGCACCTAACCATGTATGTATGACAAGACAATTTAATCTAATCTGGAGGCGAAAAGAAAGCATCCTTGAAGTGAAGCTGAATTTGTAGGATTAAATGGAAAACTGAGGAGAGGAGAATTTAGTCAGTAAGTAGAAACTCTAGAACGTGGTCTTACAGAGAAGCAAGTACTGGAATAGTAGAAAGATATGACTAGAAGAATCATGTCTTTGACTGAATATGTCATAAATCAGTAACATTAGAAGGAAAAGATGTTTGAAGTCTGATAATGAAAGAAGTCAGCACTTAGGTCTTACCAATATGGGAGTTGCCTATAGAAACAGTTGTACTCGGTAAGTCTATTTCATACAGAAACTCCTATGATTAGGTTATAATTGGTTTCATCAATATATATCTGATAAGAAACTTGTCCTTCTTAATGTCTATAATGGGGGTTCTGGTGTGGTGCTGTAAGATAAGCACTAGACTGCTAATCACAAGGTCAGCAGTTCAAATGTACCACTCAATAATCAGAAACACTATCAGTCAGAACCAAGTCAATGGCACTTACCAACAACAGCAAAGTCAGTAAGAAATTGATCCTTCAACCACAAAATTCACTTTTTAGAATAATCCCTGTTCCATTTATTCAAGTCATTATTGCCACATAATCAACAGATGAATATGAACAAGAAAAAAAAAAAAAAACAGGGGCAAAGAAAACCTGTTGGGTTGTTATTTTTAATATCTCTGAGGACATAATATCTAGAAATCTAGAAATATTGGATAATTTGCAGATATTTAACTTTTTAAATATATGTAAGGATTTGAATTATTGTCTATTACAACAACAAGTTATAGAAAGCCCTGGTAGCACAGAGGGTTACTAGTTGGGCTGCTAACCACAAGACCAGCAGTTCCAATCTGACCTTGCAAGAGAAAGAATAGACCATCTGCTTCTGTAAAGACTTACAGTCTCAGAAACCCAATACAGGGTCACTAGGAGTCAAAACTGACTCAACAGCACACAACCACCACGCCCAACCACCACCAACACCATATTAGTTTTGTTTTGTTTTTTAAATCTTAAGTGAGAAAAATCAGAGTTGTTAGTTTCAATGTTTCAGATGACAGAGACATTAATTAGTGTATTTTAAGAGTCCTGGTGTGGTGCTGTGAGCAAATGATCAGGCTGCAAATTCTTTTGAACTGCAAGGTCTGTGGTTCTAACTCACCAACTGCTCCTTGGAAACCCTACACAGGGTTGCTATGGGTCGAAATCGACTCGATGGCACTTAAGAAAAACAACAATGTACTGTCAATATAGCAGGGCTTTAGTGTAAGGAGCTCTGGTAGCGTAGTGGTTACGAATCGGGCTGCGAACCTTAAGGTCAGTGGTTC
>NW_006408817.1:690536-702306 GCF_000296735.1 Chrysochloris asiatica
TTATCAGATTCAAAATGACCAATACCAGTCCATTTTAACTCACTAATGCCTAAGATATCGATGTTTATGCGTTCCATTTCATTTTTGACCACTTCCAACTAGCAGGTATAATTTAAATATATTTTTAAAGTTACTTTTCAGGAACAGGAATAGGAAATATATTCTCAGATTGTACTAAAAAAGAAAATCTGAAGAGATATAAGTAATCAATTTGTTGACAACTGAAAGTCTATTGTCATGTCAATAATTTAACCATACCTATATGACCCTGTAGGTTAATGCACTGGAATGAATGCAAAGGTAGTTTGCAACAGCAAGGTCGGTGTTTCAAGCTCACCAGCCATTCCTCGGAAACCCTATACAAAGTCTCTATGGGTCAGAACTGACTCCATGGCACTTAACAACAAGCAGCTAATATTTAAAGAAGCTCTGGTAGCATAGTGGGTTTTGTGTTGTCCTGCTAACTGCAAGGTCAGCAGTGTGAATCCATCAGCCGATCCTCGGGACAAAAATGAGGCATTTTGCTTCCGTGAAAATTTATGGCACACCACTACCACCAAGCTAATATTTTACAACGTAAGATTTTATACAAGAGAATAGAGATCCCTAACACTTTTTTTAAACTAGCTCTGGGAAAAAAAAAAAAAAAAATCTCTGAATAAATTATTTTAATTTTCATATCCTGTGGTTTGATTCTCAAATGCAGAACAGTTGCCAGTTATGCTACAATGAATTTCAGATATTAAAGAATTAAGTATTTTTGGAGTCAAAAATTTTGATGTGGAAAACTGAATATAATTGATGTAATAAAATCAAAAGAAACCTCAGAAATCCTACACAGGGTCACTGAGTCGAACCAACTCAATGGCACTTAACAACAATTATTGGCATGCCATGAATATTATTTTTAAAGAATTCTGTAGATATGTTTGGAATTCAAACATATCTATTAAATATTATTTTAATCATAGGTAAGAGTACTCAAAAGACTTAAGAGATTAATAAATTTAATTGGATAAAATGTTTTCATTTTTACATGGAGGATAAAAGAAATCAAATTAAAAAACTCAAACTGCAAAAAAGTATATAAAATAAAGAATTTCTTAATATGAATAAAGAATATGAAGTTAATTTACCAAAAGAATATAAATGGAAACAAACATATGGAGAGATGCTAAATTTTATTTAAAATAAGTTATAATAATCAAGATGTTAAATACTTTTAAATAGCAACTTCTACTATAATTTAAAAATGTACATTAAATAAACTTTTTAATAAGCTTTTTACCAAAATTTGATAACTAATAAATATGTTAATACTTGGAGTTGATGGCAATGTTGGAAAAGAGAAACTTTCATACTTTGTTAGTGTGAGTATAATTATTCATTCCTTTAGGACAACAATTTAGTATATATCAAAATTTTAAATTATTTCTTTGACTTCACTTCTGGGAATTCCCTCTAAAGTATACTCACACAAAGGATCAAAAGTTTATATAAGAATAGTCACTCCAACATTCATCATAAAAGAAATTTACAGAAGAACAACTTGTCTCAGTTATCCAGTGCTTCTATAATAGAAATGACACTAATATGTGGCTTTAACAGACAGAAGCTCATTTTCTCAGTTTAGGAGGCTAGAAGTCTGAATTCAGAGTGCCCACTCAAGGGGAAGTCTTTATTTTTGTTGATTTCAAATTCTCCAGTCTTCCTGATCTCTTTTGTGCTTCTGTGCCTGGCTAATAATCATGTGGCTTGCCATCTCTCTTTCCCCATCTCGCCTTCTTTGGATGGCTTGTTTAATCTCTTTTATATCTTGAAAAAGATTAACTAAAGACACCACCTACACTAATCCAGTCTTGTGAACCTAAAACAACCCATTCCTAAAAGGGATTGTAACCAAAGGCAACTGTTGCTGTTAAGTGCCATCGAGTCGGTTCCGACCCATAGCGACCCTGTACATGGTTTCCGAGGCTGTAAATCTTTACGGGAGGGGAAAGCCTCATCTTTCTCCCACGGAGCGGCTGGTAGTCTCGAACTGCTGACCTTGTGGTGTGCAGCCCGATTCGTAACCACTACGCTACCAGAGCCTTTAAATTCATTTGAACTCATAGCGATCCTATGCAAAGAGAAGGAAACACTGTCTCCTGATCCTGCACCATCTTCCCTACTGTTACGTTTGAGTCTGTTTTTGCTTCTACTGAGTCATTTAATCTCCTTGGGCATCTTCCTCTCTTTCACTGATTCTCCATGTTACTAAGCATGATATCTTTCTCCTAGGACTGGATCCCTTTTGACAATTTGTCCAAAGTAAAAGAGAAAAAGTCTTGCCATCATTACTTTTAAAGAGCATTCAGGTTGTACTTCTTTCAAGACAAATGTTTTTTTCTGGTAGTTCATGGTACTTTCAATATTCTTCACCAACACTGTAATTCATATACATCAATTCTTCTCCAATCTTATTCATTGTACAACTTTCACATGCATATTGAGGCAAATGAAAATACCATAGCTTGGTCCTCAGTGTGCCGTCTTTAACATTTTAAAGAGGTCTTTTGCAGCAGATTTGCCCAATGCAAACTACTTCCATGAGTATTTATTGTGGATACAAGCAAGATGAAATCTTTGACAACTTCAGTCTTTTTTCCATTGGTCCAGTGCTGTGGATTTTGTCTTCTTTGTATTGAGGTTCAATCCATAAAAGGCTTTAGTCTTCATCATTAAGTATTTCAAGTCCTCTTCTCTTCCAGCAAGCAAGGTTGTATCATCTGCATATTTCAGGTTGTTAATGAGTCTTCCTCCTATCCTTATGTCACATTTTTCTTCATATAATCCAGGTTGTGCAACTATTTGCTCAGCATACAGATTGAATGGAGTCCTAGTGTGGTATTGCAGGCTAATGCACTGGACTGCAAGATTGATTTGAACCACAAGGTTGGCGGTTCAAGCTTACCAGTCACTCCTCCTATTCAGGGTTGCTATGAGTTGAATCTGACTTGACAGCACTTAACAACAACAACATACAGATTGAATAAATATGGTGAAAGGATACAGGCCAGGTGCACACCTTTACTGATTTTTAACGATTCGGTATCCCCTTGTTCTGTTCAGTAGCCTCATCAATACAATTAAGTGTTTTGGAATTCCTGTTTCCACAAAGTTATTCATAGTTTGTTGTGATCCACACAGCCAAATGCCTTTGCATAATCAATGGAACACGAGTAAACATCTTTCTGGTATTCTCTGTTTTCAACCAAGATCCATCTAACGTCAGCAATGATATCCCTTGTTTCATGTCCTTTTTGGACTCTGGTTTAAATTTCTGGCAGCTTCCTGTTGATGCACTGCTACAGAAGTTTTTAAAATTATCTTAAGCAAAGTTTTACTTGTGTGTGATATTAATGATATTGCTCAATGATTTCTGCAATCTGTTGGGTCACCTTTCTTTAGAATGAGCACAATATGAATCTCTTCCAATCAGTTGTCCAGGTGGTTGTCTTTCAAATTTCTTGGCATAGACAAGTGAGTGACTGCAGCACTGCATCTACTTGTTGAAACATTTCAGTTGGTATTTTGTCAATTCCTGGAACTTTGTTTTTAACCAGTGCATTCAGTGCAACTTGGACTTTTTCTTTCAATACCATCGGTTCTTTATTATATGCTACATCTTCAAATATTTGAACATCTACCAGTTCTTTTTGGTACAGCGATTCTTTGTATTACTTCCATCTTCTTTTGACCCTTTCTGTGTTATCCAATATTTTGCCCATGTTGTTGTTGTTAAGTGCTATCGAGTTGGTACCTACTCATAGCAACCCTGTGTACAACAGAATGAAACACTGCCCAATCCTACACCAACCTCACAATATTGCTAAGCCTCAGACCATTGCTACTGTCACTGTACCAATCCATCTCATCGGGGATCTCCCTCTATTTCTCCGACCTCCATTTTACCAAACATGATATCCGTCTCCAGGGACTGGTCCCTCCTTGTAATGTGTCCGAAGTATGAGAGACGAAGTCTGGCCATCCTGGTTTCCAGGGAGTATTCTGGCTGTACTTCTTCCAACGCAGATTAGTTTGTTCTTTTATCAGTCAATGTTACTTTCAATATTCTCCTCCAGCACCATAACTCAAATGCAACAATTCTTCTGTGATATTCCTTATTCACTGTCTAACTTTCACATGCATATGGGGTTATTGAAAATACCATGGCTTGGGTCAAGTGCACTTTAGTCCTCAAACTGACAACTTTGTCTTCAACACTTTAAAAAGGTTTTGTGCTGCAGATTTGCCTAATGTAATACATCATTTGATTTCTTGACTGCTGCTTCCATGAGTGTTGATGGTTGATCTGAGCAAATTGAAGTCTTTGACAACTTCAATCCTATTTCCATTTATATGGATATATTTATTGGTCCAGTAGTGTGGATTTTTGTTTTCTTTACATTGAGTTGCAATCCATACCAAAGTCTTTGATCTTCATCAGTAAGTATTTTAAGTCTTCTTTGCTTTCAGCAAGCAAGGTTGTACCATCTGCATATTGTTAATGAGTTTTCCTCCAATACTGATGCCATGTTTTTCTTCATATAATTTTGCCCATAGAATCCTTCAATATTCCAAATCGATGCTTGAATTTTTTCTTCAGTTCTTTCAGCTTGAGAAATGCTGAGCATGTTCTTCCCTTTGCTTTTCTGACTGTAGGTCTTTGCACAATTTATTTTAATACTTGACTTTGTCTTTTTGAGGTGTCCTTTGGAATTTTTTGTTCAGCTCTTTTACTTCATCATTTCTTCCAGTCACTTTAGCTTCTCTCTGTTCAAGAACCAGTTTCAAAGTCTCTTCTGACATCCATTTTGATCTTTTATTTCCTGTCTTTTTAATGACCTTTTGTTTTCTTCATGTATGATGTTCTTGATGTCATCACACAACTCTTCTTATCTTTGGTCACTAGTATATAATGCATCAAATCTGTTGATGAGATGGCCTCTAAATTGAGATGGATATACTCAAGATCATAGTTTGGCTTTCCTGGAATTGCTTTAATTTTCTTCAGCCTCAGTCTAAACTTTCATATAAACAATTGGTAGTTTGTTCCACAGTCTGTCCTTGGCCTTATTTTGGCTAATGATACTGAGTTTCTCCATGGTCTCTTCCGATGTAGTCAATTTGATTCCTGAGTATTCCAGCTAGTGAAGTCCAAGTATATAGTCCCTGTTTTAATTGTTGAAAAAAGGTACTTATTGGTGATCAGTAAGTCAATTTGTCTTGCAAAATTTTATCATGCAATCTTCAGCACTATTTCTACCCATATTCTCCAACTACTGATCTTTCCTCTTCTTTCCAACTTTTACATTCCAATCATCAGTAATTATCTATGCATCCTGATTACCCATTTGATCAATTTCAGACTTAAGAAATTGGTATAATTCTTTCATTTCATCTTCATTGGCTTTAGTAGTTGATGAGTAAATTTGAATAATAGTGATATTAACATTTTTTTCTTATAGGTGTATGTGTATAATTCTATCACAAACAGTGTTGTACTTCACAATAGATCTTGAAATGCTATTTTTGATGATGAATGTGACACCATGCCTCTTTAGCTTGTCATTCCAAGCATAACAAACTATTTGATTGTCTGATTCAAACTGACAAATACCAGTCTATTCCAGCTCACTAATGCCTAATATTGATCTTTATGCATCCCATTTCACTTTTGACGACTTCCAATTATCTTAGACTCATACTTTGTACAGTCCATGTTCTGATCATTAATGCATGTTTGCAGCTGTTTCTTCTCATTTTGAGTTGTGTCCAATCAACAAATGAAAGTCCCGAAAGCTTTGCTTCATCCAAGTCACTAAGAGCAACTCTATTTTAAGGAGCTTTCTTCCTCAGTGGTATTCTGAGTAACTTCCAACCAGAGACAATGTTCCACTGCTATTCATAAGGTTTTCAGTGACTACTGCTTCTACCTCTACTTCTTCCTAGTCTGGCTTGGTCTGGAAGCTCCACTGAAACCTGTTATCTGTGGGTGACTCTGCAGGTATTTAAAATATAGCAACCCTGTATAAGGTTTCTGAGGCTGTAAATCTTTACAGGAGCAGAAAGTCTCATCTTTCTCCCACGGAGTGGCTGGTAGTTTCTAACTACTGACTTTTCTGTCAGCAGCCCAATGTGTAACCATTACACTACCAAAGCTCCCACAATACATATGTTGCTGTTGTTAGTCGGTTCTGACTTATAGTGACCCTGCATAGGGTTTCTGAGGAGAGGCTGGTGGGTTTGTTAGTTGTTGTTGTTAAGTGCCATCAAGTCAGTTCCAACTCATGGGTGGCTGTGTGCCGTGGAGTCGGTTCCGACTCATTGCGACCCTGTATAGAGTTTCCAAGGAGCGGCTGGTGAGTTTGAACCACTGACCTTGTGGTTCAAAAGGACCTCATGATCCAGTGCTTATCCTGAAGCACTACACCAGGACTCCTTGTGGTTAGCAGTCCAATGCTGATCCTATAGCGCCACATCAGGACTCCACCATAGGCAAAGACATTAGGATTTACAACACATATTTTGGGTAAACACAGTTCAACCCATACCAAACCAAAAAACTAAACCCACTACTTGCCTAGTCAATTCTGACTCAGCGACCATGAGGACAGAGTAGAACGACTTTTAAAACTGTAAGTCCTTACAAAGCAGAGTGCCACATCTTCCTCTCATGGAGCTACTTATGGTAGATTAAAACCACCAAGCTACTGGTTAGCAGCCAAACACTTAGCCACTTTGCCACCAGGGCTCCTATGCAATCCATAACACCCAAGTGGCATCAACAGGGAACTGGTTAAATAAATGATGGAACATTCATGAAGTGAATGTTATGGAGAGTTGGGCAGGGGTATGGAGATTTTCCTGAAACCTGGAATTAGCTGGGTTGGGGGAGGGTCTCCAGATGTAACAAAGATCCAAGCTTCCTGGGAGACTGGAAGCTCAAGCAGGACCCCCATTCAGTGCCAATTGGGGGTAGTTGCAATGCCCTTCTGTTGATCAGGTGCAAGATCATTCAAGTTCAAACCACTTACCTTGCAGTTAGCAGTCCAAGGTCTAGCATTAAGTGGATAAAAAGTAAGTTGCCTAACCATAGGTGCAGTTTCAATTGAGAGTAGAAAAAAGTAATAATATGAAGGGACTTCGAAATGTTCATGGAAAAATTGCATCTTTCAAATTCATTTGTCCAAAATCTTGTTGACACCTTCTCATGTATCACATTCATAAAGTGATTGCAAGGAGATGTTTCAACATTGTTACTTCTGAAGAGAAGTCAGAAAGGAATTGGAAGGAGAGGTTTTCATTTTTTCATAATTTTGTTCTCTGAATTCTTATGAGCATCAATTATTTTTTATCATAAAATATTTTTAAATACTTGTATAGAACATTAGTACACATGTACTTCTGGAAACAGTTGTTGTTAAATACCGTGGAGTTGGTTCCAACTCACAGTGACTCTGCACCGGGTTTCCGAGTCTGCAAATATTTACGGGAGGGAGCAGAGCACCTCATCTTTTTCTCGTGGAACAGCTGGTAGTTTTGAACAGCTGACTTTGAGGTTAGTGGCCCAATTTGTAACCACTATGCTATCATTATTTTTTAAAGTATCTATTAGTTTAACCAAAGAACTGTTGAGGTAACTGTTGGCTTTTTGAACCCAAGATCCATATTTGGTTTGTCTTTAAAGCTTCCAAAATACCTTGTAGAGACACATGCATTTAAACAGATTTACAACCATGGGCATAAATGCTCTTCTTTCTTTCCACTATTCAGAATTCCCTTTTCCTTCATCTCTACTTATCTTTCAAAGCCTGCTTCAAATGCCAGCACAGATTCTGATGCAATTATCATTACTTGATTGTCAGTTCTGGATCAAACATTATACGGTGTGCTTCTACATATTTTATCCCACTTTGTTCAAAATCTTCACAATAATCCTGTGAAACAGATGTGAATCTTTCTCATTTACATATGAAAAAATGTAAGCCTTATGAGGTTTATTCACTGTCACATATGTGGGATGGGGAGGAGGATAAGAAAGAAACCAGGTCTCTTGAGTTCAACTTCCCAGTTCATTCCACTCACATCTTCATGGACTTGTGATCCTTAAACAAAAAGCAATAGTTTCCTTCTTTCTGCTCTTCTCAAGCTTTGTCAGTATCTCTTTCTATTTGTCACTTTCTTCTCCATATTTTATTATATGCATGAACATCCTTTTGTCTCTATGTGAGAATGAAAGCTGAATCCAATACTTTCAATCATTTGAGGGCATGAAAATCACCTATAAACTTAAAAAAAAGTTATTGCCACAGACCAGCTACATCAGAATTTCTGCAGATCTAATAACCTGCAGTTGATTCTGGTGCACACCAAGGGTTGAGAATTGCTAGCCTTACCCATGTCTGATGCATCATTGAATTTCCATGGTGCCTTGGACAAGGAAGATGCCTAATAAATGTTTGCTAGATGACTTCTAGTGTGGTACTGTAGGATAAGCACTGGACTGCTAACCACAAGGTCAGTGTTCTAAACCCGCCAATCTTTCCTCAGAAACCCTATACAGGGTTGCTATAAGTCAGAACCGACTTGATGGCACGAAACAACAGCAACAACAAAAGACACATAATAATTTTGGTGATTTTTATAAACTGCCTTTACCATAAGGAAAGCCCAGGCCATTGGGAGATGGGATCTTGTGAAAATCAGGCACCTTAAGTTTTAGGAAGACAGTAGACAAAAAGGGCAAAAAGTAAAAGAAGAGGAGGCAAAGGCGATGCCTTTCAATTGGTACTCAAACACACCTGAGATGTACTTAAGACCTAGCCTACTCATAAGGAATGAAGAGAACATACTACTCATTTATGATGGCTTTTTACTTTCTTTTCCTTTGAAATAGATCACATCTTTATTTCATCCAGCTCATACCTGCATAAAAATGTCTGTGGTATATTAGAAAGATGGTTTGCTTTGGCTCCCCTAAAATCCCAGGTTATAAGATAGCAAAAAAAAAAAAAAAAAGAAGGAAAGAAAAAGACTAGATTGTGCCTGCAGTGCTCCGAAAAGAATGAGTTTATCTGGGCTGGGAAGGGGGCTCAAAGGGACTGCAGCAGGAATGTGGTGGAACAGGACTAGCCACATATGCACCATGCAGTATGGTGTGCCTTACCTGAGCAATTGCCTATGAATGGAGCCAGTTTCTAGCTGCTATCTCTGCCTCTCAGCCAGCTACTTTTACAACATTTTATGTGATGCTTCTCTTTTCTTGAACAATCTTAAAATACTAAATATCAGTATAAGAATTTAAACATCTTCTTGGAGTTTGTGACAATTAGATTTTCCTGAAATAGTTTGTTCTTATTACATAGGGATAACAGAACTGACCCCAAATTAGTACTCTATAATATTGAGCTGTTTGTAAAATAATATTTGCAAAAATAGTCATAAATGTTTTGAGCATATATACTGCTATATGATGAAAATATACAATGCTATAAAATATATTGCCTTCCCTTGATGGGCTTACAGCCCCATGAGGGAAGACAGGAGAGTTACATAAAAAGTAAATACCCTTTACTTTTGCTGCAAATACATCCATAAATGTGATGAAGTATACAGGGGGCAAAGTTATGAAAACTTCTTAAACATGACAAAATACCATCAAGAAATGAGTTGCTGGACCTGGGGGCTCAGAATCATAGTTTCAGGGAACACCATGATCAATTAGCATATCATAGGCCACAAAAAGCAATGTGCTACATCCTACTTTGGTGAGTAGTGACTGGGGTCTTAAAAGCCTCGGAGCAACCACTTAAGGTTCAGCTATTGGTCTCTACCTGTCTGGAGGAAAGAAGAATGAGGAAAATTGAAGACACATGGAAATAATTAGCCCAATGGCTGAATTGATCACAAAATCATCAGTCTCAGGGGCCCCAAGGCCAGAAGAATTAGATGGTGCCCAGCTACCATTACCAACTGATCTGAAAGGTATCACATCACAAGGTCCTGGATGGGGGGTGGGGGTGGGTTGGAATGTGGAACAAAACTCAAAATCATTTAAAAAAAAAAAAGGAATAGTCTTACTGGTCAGATAAAGACTGGTGGAATCCTGTGACTATGGCCCATGAAACCCTTCAAATCTGAAACTGAACTCAATCCCATTTGTTAATTTTCAGTCAGACAATGAACAGATCTATAAGGGGAACAATAACACTATCTTAGAATCATCAATCATTTGAGATAAAAAAAAGATAACATCTGCCCAAGGACAAAGTTCAGGAGTATGAGGAAAGAAGAGGAAATGGAAACAGGAAATACAGGGAGAAAGTAGGAGAAGTGAGATTACATTAAGGGGATTGCAATCAATGAGAATGATGCATTTGAGTTATGGTGTTGGAGGAGAATATTGATAGTATGATGGGCTGCCAAAAGAACCAATAGATCTGTGTTGGAAGAAGTGCAGCCAGAGTGCTCCTTGGAGACTAGGATGGCCAGACTTCGTCTCTCATACTTTACACATATTGTCAGTCACTGGAGAGGGATATCATGTTTGGTAAGGTGGAGGGTCAGAGAAAAAGAGGAAGACCCCCAGAGAGATGAATTGGCAAAGCAGCAGCATCAATGGGCTCAAGCATGGCAATAGTTGTGAGGTTGGCCCAGGACCAGGCAGTGTTTCGTTCTGTTGTGCATAGGGTCACTATGAGTTGGTACCAACTCGATGGCACCTAACAACAACAACAACAATCACTGAGATGAAATAAAATATGAACTGTCTAATGTAAAACTGGTGATCTACTCTGTAAACCTTCATCCAATTCACAATAAAAGATTAAAAAGAATAATAAATACCCAAAAATAGGAATACAAATTTGGTATCAAATGAAGTATATGCACCATTATTGTTATTTAAACTCTGAGGGTCCATGTCATTAAGGAAATTTGCAGAAAACTCAAAACAGGTGAAGAGATAATTCTAACATAAAATGATAAACTATACACAGGGTACTAAGGGTCACAGAACTAGAGCACTTGGCTCAGCCTGTTTTTTCAGAGAACAGCTTAGAAAAGATGCTGTTTGAGTAAATCTGGAAAGATTAATATGAAGCTAAGTGAACAAACATGGGCAGAGCTTTCCAAGCTGAAGAAATCTTATACACAGAAGCACATAAGTGGAATACAAAACTCCATGTTAAGGAAAAGTACAGAACTCAAGTGTATGTTTAGGAATTGTGGGGATAAATCTGGTCATGCCACAGAGGACCTGTGAGCCATACTAGGACCTGATAGTCTATGAAATGGAGAACCAGTAAAGGCAGGGGAGTAACATGATTAGATTCCTATTTTTAAGTATCTAATTCTAGATGCAGTATGAAAGGATTAAAAGGAGGATTAAAAGGAAATAAGACTGGAGGAAGGCAGATCACTTAAAATTATATTGCTATAGTTTAGGGGAGTGATGAAGCTCTGTAGGATAAGCACTGGACTGTGAACCACAAGGTTGGCAGTTCAAGCCCATCAGCGGCTCCATGTAAGAAAAGATGAGGCTTTCTGCTCCCACAAAGAAGTTGTTGTTTTTGTTGTTGTCAGGTGCCATCGAGTCGGAACTGACTCATTCATGCACAGCAGAACGAAACTATGTCCGTCCGATGCTGGGCCAACCTCACTACCGCTGCCACACTTGAGTCCATCAATGATGCCACCTGGCTGATCCATCTCGTTGGGGGTCTTC
>NW_006408817.1:702406-702907 GCF_000296735.1 Chrysochloris asiatica
TACTCCCGTAAGGATTTACACCCTCGGAAACCCTGTACAGGGTCGCTATGGGTCGGAACCGACTCGACGGCACTTAACAACAACAACAACAAGTGTTGCAGAAATGGGAATACGAAGTAAAACCAATGAAAAAGAAATTATCAGTATACTTCATTGCCTTTCTGGCAATGGTTGGAAAAATATCATCAGAAAGCAAAGATTATAATAAAAAGTACTACCTGACTAGCAGCTCTGGTAGCGTACTGGTTACGAGTCGGACTGCTAACCTCTAGGTCAACAGTTCGAAACTACCTGCTGTTTCGCAGGAGAAAGATGAGGCTTTCTGCTCCCGTAAAGATTCACAGCCTCGGAAACCCTCTACAGCGTAGCTATGATCTCGGAACCGACTCCACGGCATACTACCATCATCACCACCACCATCTTACTGTTGTTGTTGTTGTCAGGTGCCATCGAGTCGGAACCGACTCATAGCGACTCCATGCACAGCAGAACGAAACAATG
>NW_006408817.1:710074-711837 GCF_000296735.1 Chrysochloris asiatica
AATGTATGATTGTAGCCGTTTCTGTATTACCTTTAGCCCACAAAGAAGTACAGTCATGAAATCCTATACCAGGTCACTAGTTAGGCATTCAAGTTGGAACCGACTCTCTGGCACTTCACAGCAAACAACTAAAAAGGAAAATATCACTCAGGTTTACAGTTGGTTAAGGATAAACAGAAGAGGGTAGGTTTGGGAGATTTTTAAGGAGGGATAATGAAGACTTGATTACTAACTGATTGTATATGATGGAGAGAAGTGTAGAATACTTCACATGGTTCTAAAGTGGATGAACTAAGACTGAGAAAACTAGGAAGCAAACAGGTTTAGGGAGGAAGTGATCTTACCTGATTATGGGAAGGAAAGGAATGTGAGTAGTAGCTATAGAGGTCAGGGAAATTGTGTGTTTTTCTTTGTTGTTGTTGTTGTTAAGTGCTGTTGAGTTGATTACAACTCATAATGACCCTGTATAGGGTTTCTGAGGAGCTGCTGGTGGGTTTGAATCGCAGACCTTTTGGTTCGCAGTCCAGTGCTGATCTAAC
The DNA here is from genome assembly GCF_000296735.1 of Chrysochloris asiatica. Classification (NCBI taxonomy): domain Eukaryota; kingdom Metazoa; phylum Chordata; class Mammalia; order Afrosoricida; family Chrysochloridae; genus Chrysochloris; species Chrysochloris asiatica. The sequence goes on from NW_006408817.1 coordinate 710,614, forward strand.
AGCACCACCAGCAGGAATGTTTTGCTTTAGTGTGTTAATAGTTTAAGCATGCTTGTAAACTTGGACCCAGTGTTGTATTTTATGGTGCATAGTTAGGCATTCAATAATTATTTGTTGAATGAGTAGAAGACACAGTTCACTGATAAATCAAGATCCTGGGGTAAACAATGTGGGATGGACTCCTTGGCCTTGAGTAACAGAAGGATACCTCATCCTTTGAGATTCATGGGAAGTCTGTGACCATGTTGTTGTTGTTGTTAAGTGCCGTCAAGTCGGTTTCGACCCATAGCGACCCTGAACAGGGTTTTTGAGGCTGTAAATCTTTACGGGAGCAGATCTCCTCATCTTTCTCCCGCAGAGCAGCTGGTAGTTTCGAACTGCGGACCTTGCGGTTCGCAGCCCGATTCGTAACCACTACGCTACCAGAGCTGTGACCATGGTGGAAGATAAAGCCATGATTTTAAGTGAGAAGGAAGCTGCAGTAACTTTTGCTTGATATCCTTGATTTTCTAATGGAATAGAAGTAAGATAGTTTAAGAATAAAAATCAAATGATTGTGAACAATTGTGAGGGGATAAACAAACTGTGGTACATACACACAATGGAATATTATGCTACCTTGAAGAACAACAAGGAAGCTGTAAGCTATCACATAACATGGATGAACCTTGAGGACCTTATGTTGAGTTAAATTAGTCAGTCACAAAACGAGAAATACTGCACAGGACCACTAGTGTAAAAGGCTAAGAAAAAGAACCCCATACTAAAGGGGGTTGGGAGGGTGATTCTTTGCTGGTTACTAGGATGTGAGGGGTGGAGTGAGGGGAGGAAGGGGAAGGTGGAGCACAGGGTAGGGATTAGACACAGGATAGTTTGAGTGCTAGGGAGGGAGGCAGTACACAAGAAGGGGGAGGGGAATGGAAGAATAAGGCAGATGGGAAAACAATTAGGCAGGTTTGCATGGGCTAAGCAGGACAGAGGCAACTAATGATGTATGTACAACCTTGAAACAACAGGGCTCTGGGATACAGGGATTGAGACATGGTTGGAATGGGCAAAATGGGGGAAATAATGTTAAGATGCTTGTCTGTCTTTTGAATCTTGGTTTCCCTGGCATACCATTATAAAATAGACACTTGAGGGGGAGAGAAAGGAATAGCCAGAAATATCACCATAGAAAGCTTGTAAGTCTGTCTTCTGCCTATAACTGATTGGAATACCTAA
>NW_006408817.1:713329-729846 GCF_000296735.1 Chrysochloris asiatica
TAAGTGGCATGGGAAAGATTATTAACAAGGGATATATAAAAGGGCTGTTGAAGATGATTGCTGGTTTAGTGGCAATTTGGTGTTGGTGGTGGTTGTGTCCCATTAAGTGGGTTCCAGCTCATAACAATCCTTTATAGGGTTTCTGAGGCTGTAAATCTTGATGGATGAAGAAAGTTTCATCTTTCTTCCACGAAGCAGATGGTAAATCTGAACTCCTGACCTTGCCGTTAGCAGTCAAATACATAACCCACTACACAACCAGAGTACCTTTTGTTTTTGTTGTTAAGTGCCATGGAGGTGGAGTCAGTACTGACTCATAGTGATCCTGCATAGGGTTTCTGAATCTTTAAATGTTTTCAGAAGCCTCATCTTTTTCCCATAGAGCAGCTGGCAGGATCGAACCAGAGACTTTGTGATTTGTAGTCTGGTGCTTATCTTATGGAATCACTGTACTCCTTTAGCTAAGATTTAAAAAACAGTAACACTGCCATCAAATTAATTCTTACTCACAGCAACCAACCCTATATAGGTTTTACAAGATTGTAAATCTTTATGGGAACAGACAATCTCATCTTTCTCCTGAGGAGCGGCTGGTATGAACTGCCTTGAGGTCAGTAGTCCAATGCCTAATTCACAGCTGAGATTGGTTATCAGAAATTCATAGCAAGGGTGATCTGCAATTGCCTAATTGTTTTTCCTTCCTAGTAGGCTTTAGGAGCTCTAAAGATGATATGAATAGATTACCAGATTGCGGAAGAGAGAACACAGATGCAAACGAGTTGAGGATGTTGAAGAACATTGTTTACATCATTAATTCTATCAGTTGGAATTAAGGGCATAAGAAAGATGGGGCATGGAGTCCAGGGCAAGATGGTGGAGCAAGCAGGTACACTGAGGAGACCCTCGGTAACAAAGATATGGGAAACTGAGTGAAACAGATATAGATGGTGAACCTTGAACTTTGAGCATCAGAGCATGGGACAGTGAGGTGGATTGAGTGCCTACTGGAAGAAGAAGCTGAATAGGAGCAGTGAATGAGAAGAAAAACAGGTGGTCCATAGGCTGGCGTGGTGCCATCTTAAGCTTTTGCAAGCAGCAGTGATATAGCAGTCTGTGGGCACAGGATGCAGCTGGAAATTGGCTACTAGAGGGTGCAGTTCTCCCTTGTTCCTGCACCCTCCTGGTAGACAAGGATGCAGCCAGTCCCCGCCCTCACCAACCCATGGCCAGTGGCACCCCCTTTGCACAGCCTCTGCTCTGTCTGGAGTGGGGCACCAGCCACAATGCTCCTGCTTCTGGAGGTGTGTGAATCTGCTCTGAACTACACTACAAAAACAATGAAGACAGAACTGTATTCATAGTTCTGGTCTTTACCACATCCACCAGGAGACAGGTGGTGAGTGCTTGAGAATACACCACTATACTATCATCAACTAAATATAAATGACAATGCAATTTCTCAGAGAAAACAGGCAATTTCAGCTTACACAGAGAAAAATAAGAAGAAGAAAAAAAGATTTGAAGGGGTCTAAGATCTGTCAAGAAGAATAACATACAGTGTCTCAAACAAATCACCAAAATATAAAATATAAATAGAACAGCAGAAATGATATCAGAACTACCTGATAAAGAATTTAAAAGCATGTTAATTAGGTAACTTCAACGGATTTGGAGAAAACTATAAATGAAATCAAGGAAAACGGACAAAACTATGGAAAAACTCAGGAAACAAATTGAAAAAAATTAGAATCATACAAAATCAGCAATTAGAAAGCCAGAAGATTAACAAGGTAATGGTTCAGGGTTTGTGTCAACTTGACTAGATTTAGCAGTTGGGATGTTCTTATTCCCATGGTGATGAAACCTAATACAGGATAAGCGTCTCTGAGCAGCCAATCAATTGAAGGGATTCTTCCTTGGGGGTGTGGCCTGCTCTCAATATAATGGACACAAGGGAGGGACTCTCTCTCTCTATTCTACTGTGGACCTGGAACTCTGCAATTGTAAGCCATTTCCTTGATAATAAACTTCTCTCTACATATATACATGTGTATTCTTCACCGGTTTTACTTCTCTAGAAAACCTAGCCTAAGACAAACACTAAGACTTTAGAAAATGGATAATACACTGAAAGGGCAAAGAAACAGAATTGAATCAATGGAAAGTCAAATTACTGAGCTTAAAGAAAAATTCTTAATCATCTGTTAGAGAAAAATAAGAAGAAGAAAAAAAGATTTGAAAGGGTCTAAGATCTATCTTAAGATCTATCTACTAATAAACAACATTCTTATCAACGGAGAAAAGATTGAAGTTGTCAAGGACTTCATTCCTCTTGGATCAACTATCAACATTCGTAGAAGCAGAAGCAGCAGTCAAGAGATCAGACGACGTATTGCACTGGGCAAATCTGCTGCACAGGAACTTTTTAAAGTTTTGAAGAGCAGAGATGTCAGCTTGAGGACTAAGGTGCACCTGACTCAAGCCATGGTATTTTCAATAACCTCATATGGATGTGAAAGCTGGACAGTGAATAAGGAAGATCATAGAAGAATTGATGACTTTGAATTGTGGTGTTGGAGGAGAATACTGAAAGTGCCATGGACTGCCAAAAGAACCAATAGATCTGTTTTGGAAGAAGTGCAGCCAGAGTGCTCCTTGGAGGCCAGGATGGCTAAGCTTCGTCTCTCCTACTTTGGACATATTGTCCGGAGGAAACAATCATTGGAGAAGGATGTCATGCTGGGTAAGATGGAGGGTCAGAGAAAAAGAGGAAGACCTCCAATGAGATGAATGATGGACTCAAGTGTGGCAGCGGTAGTGAGGTTGGCCCAGGATTGGACATTGTTTCGTTCTGCTGTGCATGGGGTCGCTATCAGTCGGTTCTGACTCGATGGCACCTGACAACAAGATCTATCAAGAAGAATAACATACATGTGGTAAAAATTCTAGAACAGGAAGAGGCAAAAAAAAGCCCTGAGAGAATATTGTTCAAGAGTTGTTGAACAATATTCGTCATGAAAGTCTAGAAGATAACCATTCAAGAAGTTGGATGAACTCCAAACAGGACAGACCCCAAAAGTAAAACATCAGGACATTGTAACCACATTTTTCAAAATCAAAGAGATGGAGAGAATCTTGAGAGCAGCTCAGGAAAAATGAAAACTTTCCTACTAAGGAGAACCAACAAGACTAAGCTCTGATTTCTCAGCAGGAACCATACAGGCAAGAAAACAATGGAATGACATATATAAAACTCTGAAAGAAACAAATTGCTAACCAAGAATCACATACACAACAAAACTTCATCGAGTATGACATGGAAAAGAGCATTTTCTTTGTTATGTTAATGCGACATAACAGTTCAGGATATGTCTTATAATACTTTTGATATTTAAAAAGAGCAGTTTAGGCACCAGAAGTAAGCACAAAAGGAGGCAGATGCCACTTGGAGATCACCAAGGAAGCAAGGAATACCAAGAACTACACCAGAGAAGCTGAGACAAGGATTTTCCCTCAGAGTGGACAGTCTTCTCTTAGAGTCAGTGATCTAAATTTGTCAGTGACCTAAATTTGGACTTCAAACCTTCAAAGATGTGAGAAAACAAATTTCTGTTCATTAGAGCTTATCATAAGTCTGGGGCTGTGTGTTAATGAGTCAGACTGCAAAGCCATTTGAACTGCAGTTAAAGCTCACCAGCTGCTCCTCAGAAACCCTACTTAGGGTTGCTATGGGTCAGAATGGACTTGACGGCACTTCACAACAACAACAAGGAACTAAGAGAGAAAAACAGTTCTTCAAATAGGAAGACCAGTTAAGTATTCAATAGTACAAGTATTGGATGATAAGATGCTGGACTAGGGATAGTAGTAATGGCAATGAAGGGTGGATAACACACAAGTCCCTCCTCCACACACACAAAAAGAACAGAAACTTATCAGGATTGGGTGATTGGGTGGTGTGTAGGGGAAAAGAGAAAAGGAGGTCTGAAGTTTTAGGTTTGATTTAGCTCCAAGGTAAGTTTTGTTGTTGCTGTTGTTTAGTGCCATTGAGTTGGTTCCAACTCACAGCAAACCTGTATAGGGTTTCCAAGGAGTGGCTGGTGAGTTTGAACCACCAGTCTTGTGGTTCAAACGGACCTTGCAGTCCAGTGCATTACCTTGCAATGCCACACTAGGACTCATAAGATAAGTTGTTGTTGTTAAGTGCTGCAGAATTAGTTTCAACTCATAGCAACCCTGTACAGGTTTTCTAAGGAGCAGCTGGTGAGTTTGAACTGCTGACCTTGAAGTTTAAAATGGCCTTGTGGTCCAGTGCATTATCTTACAGCTCCACACCAGGTTTCCTAAAATAAGTTTAGGCAGTAGTTTTCTAAGTACCCAGCCATACTCTTGTCCTGTCCTACTTATTATCAGGAGGAGCAGTACCTGAAGAAGGACATTATGCTTGGAAAGACCCCCAACGAGATGGATTGGCACAGTGACAACAGCAGGGGATTCAAGAGTAACAACAATTGTGAGGATGGCGCAGGATCCGACATTGTTTCAGTCAATTGTGCATAAGGTCTACATGAGTCTGTACCGATTCAAAGGCACCTAACAACAACAACAACCTTTAACTATGTCACAACCTTTTCTATCTGGTTTAGGATGCAGTGTGTAGCAGTGTTTTCCTGAGTTGCATTGCTATTTTTAAGTTTGGGTTTTTTCCTAAGTAACAAATGGGTACTACTTGTGAATTATAAGCTTAGCATTTTGGCAACTGTTATAACGAAAACCTGAAGCATGAAGATTAAAAAGCCCGCCTGGCTAGGTTTTAAATTGAATCTGGATGCACTTCACTTACTCAGTTACACTGGTAACTTGTTGCCAACAGAAACTTAAAGAAGCACTTTCTGCAATTAATATGTTAACTATCATTAATGGCTTTGTTTTCTCAGACAAGCCAACAGCACTAGCATTAGTCTTTAGTCTTGATAAACTGGTTCTGAGAAATGGAAAGTACCACCGGGAATTCAAAGGAGAGAATATGGCCAAGTGGTGAATCTAGCTGCAAAATGACTTTGGCCCCTCCAAAGTGAATTACAACCTTGTTTTTAGAAGCCAGTATGTTAGACTTTATTTAAAATTTTAGAAATGAGTGGTGATACAAGTGTTCCAGAACAAATCTTACTAAACATGCAGAACATTTTCTGTAGTCCCTAGAGCAGTAAGCCTCCTGAGTTTACCTACAGCTCTCCAGCTCTCCAGTTCAGGACTGCATTTCATTCTGAAAAGACACTTTTCAGAACCTCACTTGATTCCTCTTACTTCCTCAGAGTGTCTATAAAGCACTTTTCTACGTTTAATTGCAGACCATTGACTAGAGTGAGCAGTGGGCAAGGGGGGAATTCATACTGGCCCCTATTACACAAAGCTCCAGGCACTTTCTCTTTCAAAATCCTCACGCTAACCCTATGAGCTAAACAGTATTATTATGAGACTCACTTTATCACTAAGGAAAATGGCTTCAGAGAAATGAAGTAACATGCCTCATCTCTGCTCATCAGTGTTGGAGATGAGATCTGTACCCTGGTCTTTCTGAGTCCAAATATTGCCATCTAAATTAAGCTGCACTGTAGACTCTCATTTTACCTACTTAGTTTATACAGGATAATTTTCTGAGGAAGGGAAACTTTGTCTCCATTTGTTTCCCACTAAGCAGTAGAAGATAGGAGTGCTATAGCTTAACTCTGGTAGCATCGCAGTTACAAGTTGGGCTGCTAACCTCAAGGTCAGCAGTTCAAAACTACCAGCAGTTTTGCAGGAGAAAGATGAGGTTTTCTCCTTCCATAAAGATTTATAGCCTTGGAAACTGTATGCAGGGTTACTAAGAGTCAGAACCGACTCCACGGCACACCACCCCCGCCACCCCCACCACCGCAGCATAACTACAGAGTGGACATTTCCCAAGACATTTGTTTACTTTGTACAAATGAGAAAAATTCAGTTGGCCCTCTGAATTGTTCTTATAGCTTCATAAGAGCTCTGTTTATCTTCTGGTTTTAATCTTCATGCTGGTGGAAGAGGAATGGGCCATTCCACACGGTTGGGAGATGCAGGTAGGCAAGGCAGCCTCCATCACTTGCTGTGTAGGTGTTGGGGATCACTGACTCACAAGATTCTAAGCTTTAGGATAATACAATGAGCTGCCAATGCTTTTCCAACACCAACAGTAATGCAACAGACAGCTTTACTGTTTTCAAGGGGATCCCCCAGTCATTATTGCATCCAAACTTCAAGCCCACCACTCATATGTCAGTATGTCATACAGTGGGGACTTACGTGTTGCTATAATGCTGGAAATAAACCAGTATTTTAAATACCAGCAGGGTTACCTATGGTGTACAGGCTCCAACGGAGCTTCTGGACTAAAGCAGACTAGAAGAAGGAGAGGTGGACCACTTCTGAAAGGTCAGCCACTAAAAATCTCATAAATAGCATTGACTGAAATAGTGCTGGAAGATGAGCCCCTCAGGCTGGAAGGCACTCAAAATACAACTGGGGAAGAGGTTCCTCCTCAAGTAGAGTTGACCATAATGATTTGGAAGGAACAAAGCTTTTGGGATTTTCATTTGTTGATGGGCAAAACTCAAAATGAGATGGAACAGCTAAAAACATCAAGTAAGAATTGGACTATGGGATGTACCAAGTATGAATTTAGGAAAACTGAAAGTCATCAAAATGAAATGGAATGCATAAAGATCAATATTCGAGGCATTAGTGAGATGAAATGGACTGGTATTGGACATCTTGAATCAATCATATGGTTTACTATGCCAACAATAAATTGAAGAGGAATATGTTACATTCATCATAAAAAAATAGCATTTCAAGATCTATCTTAAAGTATAATGCTGTCTGTGATAGGATAATATCCACATGCCTACAAGGAAGATCACCTAATGCAAGGATTATTCAAATTTACATACCAACCCCTAAAATCAGGATGATGAAACTGAAGAATTCTACCAATTTCTTCAGTCAGTAATCAAACATGCAATCAAGATGCATTGATAATTACTGGTGATTAGAATGTGAAAATTGGAAACAAAGAGGAAGAAACAATAGTTAGAAAATAATGTCCTTGAAGATAGAATTTCCTAAGAATAATGACTAATTCATTGCAAATACCTTTTTCAACAATATAAACAACAACTATACAGTAGACATCACCAGATGGAATACTCAGGAATCAAATTGACTAAGTTTGTGGGAAGAGACCATGGAGAAATTCAATATCATAGGCCAAAACCATCAGAACATATGACCATCAATTGCTCAAATGCAAGTTCAGGCTGAAGCTGAAAATTTTTAAAACAAGTCCATGAGAGCCAAAACATGATCTTGAGAATATTCTGCCTGAATTTAGAGATCAACTTAAGAATAGATTTGATACATTAGACACTAATGACCAAAGACCAGAGGAGTTGTTGGATGACATCAAAACATCATACATGAAGAAAGCAAAAAGTCATTTAAGAGATGGGAGAAAGTGAAAGAGCTGAAAAGACAATTTCAAAATGCAGCTTGAGAAGACAAAGTCAAATATTATAACAAAATGTTCAAAGACCTGGAGTTAGAAAAGCAAAGGGGAAGAACATGCTCAACATTTCTCAAGCTGAAGAAAAAATGCAAGCCTCGACATAATATTGAAGGTTTCTGTAGGCAAAATATTGAATGATGCAGTAAGCATTAAATGGAGACTGAAGGAGTATGTTGTTGTTGTTGTTAAGTGCTGTTGAGTCAATTCCGACCCATAGCGACCCTGTATAGGGTTTCCAAGGAGCGACTGGTGAGCTTGAACTGCCAACCTTGCGATTCAAACGACTTTGCAGTCTGGCGCATTAACCCACATATAGAGAGTCACTATATAAAAAATAAATGGTTGATGTTCCACCATTTCATGATGTAGCACAAGATCAAGAACTTTTGGTAATGAAGGGAGAAGTACAAGCTGCGCTGAAGGCACTGGCAAAAAACAAGAATCCAGGAATTGATGGAAAACCAATTGAAATGTTTCAACAAACTGATGCAGCATTGCAGGCACTCACACATATATGTCAAGAAATGTGGAAGACAACACCTGCCAACTGATTGGAAGAAATCCATTTCAAAGAAAGATGACCCCAGTGGAACGCAGAAATCATCTAACAATATCATTAATACCACATTCGAGTAAAATTTTGTTGATGATATTTCATAAACTATTGCAGCAGTATTATCAGTAGTTGCTGCCAGAAATTCATGCTATGTTCAGAAAAGGACATGGAATGAGGGATATCATTATTGACGTCAGATGGATCTTAGCTGAAAGCAGAGAATACTAGAAAGATGTTTACTTGTGCTTTATTGACTATGAAAAGGCATTCAACTGTATGGTGGTGGTGTATGGATCATAACAAATTAGAGATAACGTTGTAAAGATGGGAATTCCAGAACACTTAATTGTGCTCATGAGGAACCTGTACATAGACCAAGAGGCAGTCATTAGAAAAGAACAAGGGACTACTGAATGGCTTAAAGTCAGGAAAGGTGTGCACTAGGGTTGTATTCTTCCACCATACTTATTCAATCTGTATGCTGCGGAAATAATATGAGAAGCTGGATTGTATGGAGAAGAAAGTGGCATCGGCATTGGAGAAAGACTCATTAACAACCTGAGATAAAGAGATGACACAACCTTGCTTGCTGGAAGTGAAAAGGACTTGAAATATTTACTGATGAAGATCAATATGAATTGCACTTCATTATAAAGAAAAGGAAAACTCTCACAATTGGACCAATGAATAACTTCATGATAAATGGAAAAAAGATTAAAATTGTCAAAGACTTCATTTTACTTGGAGCCATAATCAATGCTCATGGAAGCAGCAATTCAAGAAATCAAACAGTGTATTGCATTGGGTAAATCTGTTGCAACAGATGTCTTTAATGTGTTAAAGAACAAAAATGTCAGTTTGAAGACTAAGGAACACCTGACCTAAGCCATAGTATCTTCAGTTGCCTCATTGCATGTGATGAAGTCCTGGTGTGGTGCTATGGATTAATGCGCTGGACTGCAAAGTTGGTTTGAATTGCAAGGTTGGCATTTCAAGCTTACCAGCTGATTCTCAGACACCCTATACAGAGCTGCTATGAGTCAGAACTGACTCGATGGCTCATAACAAGAACAACACTGCATGTGACTGTAGAAACATTGATGCATTTAAAATATTATGATGTTGATGTATAATGGAGAATATTGAAAGTACCATGAACTTGCAGAAAAACTAATAAATCTGTCTTGGATGAGGAACAAACAGAACGCACCTTAGAAGCCAGAATGGTGAGACTTTGTCTCATATGTTGAACAAGATATCAGGAAGGATCAATCCCTGGAGAAGGATATCATGCTTGGTAAAGTGGAGGGTCAGAAAAAGACCTTGTGAAGAGGATGTAGGACTGGACTGGGTTTTTTTTTGGTATGGATAATGTTGTTAAGTGCTATCAAGTCGGTTCCAACCCATGGTGACCCTGTATAGGATGTGGCAACACCTGGGGACTCTTGGGCAGTCAATGGACAGTGTCACTTTGAGTAGTAACCGACTCAAGAGCACTTAACAACAACAACAACAATCTTGAAACATGGTTTCAGATAATAAAATTGTGGGGAGTTTTTATTTTGCCCCCCACACTGTGTGCTAGAACAAGAAGAGTAATAATATAATTACTATGATGTTCCTAGCTAATTGTAGCTAATAAATTCATGATTCCATTAGATTGTCTACAGGAACCAGATTCTTTCTCAGTCTCACTTTAACTTGTGATGACATGAGTGAGTTACATGTAATGACAGTGGATCTGTGAAAGATTCCCAAATAATGAACTTAGGTCTCTCATTCCTGAGTGTCTTTCAAACCTAAATGTAAATTTTTGCCTTAACGAGTCTACTCCCCTTCCTGTATTTATTTTTAGAGCCTCATGGCTGAGGAATGGAGTCTTTGAACTGCAAGGTTGGCAGTTCAAGTTTACCAGCTGCTCTTCGGAAACCCTATACAGGGTCACCATGGGTTGGAACCAACTTGATAGCACTTAACAACAACAATGGCTGAGGAATGTGGTCAGATATCTGTGATCATCTCATCCTCTACATCATTCTCAAAAGCCATGAAATTTGATGTGAAAAACCCAACTAGATCCTCAAAAAGGGAAACATAGAACTATCATATGGCTCAGAAATCCCAATCCTAATTATATTATACTCAAAAGATTTGAAAGGAGGAAGACAAACAGAAGCCAGCACTTCAGTGTTCATTGCAGCGCTAATCATAATAGCCAAAAGGTGTAAATAACCTAAGTGGTTATCAACAGCTGTGTAGATAAACAAAACATAATGCTTACATACAATGATGAACCTCGAAAACATGCTGAGTGAAATAAATCAGTTTCAAAGCACATTGTATGCTCCCATTTATGCAAAATAGGCAAATACAAAAAAACAAAGTGGCAATGAGGGGTGGGAGTGGGAATACTTTGGAACCAGAGCTGTGATGGTTGTACAACACATGAATGCAATCAATGCCATTGAATTTTACCTCTGGAAAGTGCTGAATTTGGAAAACAAAATTTTTTTTTCAAAAACAGGTAAGAAAGACTATATTACAATAAGAAAATAATATTTTAGTGGTCAGGTCTGCTCAGGGCAAACCCCCTTCTAAGACTAAGACTCATTGGGAATAAATGAGCAGCTCCGCAGCAATGGAATGGAGACCTGATTGGTGACCACATTCATCACCCATCACCGATAAGGGGAAGTGAGGGAAAAACAGCAGTGAAGCTGTGAGCTAGGCCCTACCACGTTCAATAAATTCCTGTGAACCCAGGTAGAGACCTTGTTGGCCAGCAGTGTGGCAAGACCTGGGGACTCTTGGGCCCAGAGTCAATGACATAGCCACAGAGGACTAGAGTGGAGAGTGAAGCGTCCAGCTGATAAGAAGAGAGGGCATATACATAAGAACACCCACATTTGCAGATAATACCCACTTATCCTGGCTTCAGTGATTGGATGATCAGAGCTCAACCAGAAGTAAAAAGAAGAGGAAAAAAAAAAGTATTCTCATACAATTTGATGAACTTGACCTACACCTATGGAAGCCATAGCTCAAAAGAGGGAACAAGTCCTTACAGCAAGAATCATTCCCACCCCCTCCACACACAAAGTAGACAGGGATGGGCAACTTGGACATTGGCTACCCAAAATGGTGGGGCTACAAAGGCAAGAAGTGACTGGCTTACAAGATTTCAAGAGGGAGCTTAGATCCAGAGGGCATGGAGGAAGGTAGAATCTCCACTGAGTAGTATTCAATCTGTCTGGGCAGGGCTGATGAAAGGAGATGGGGATAGGTCCCTTGTGGTACAATGGTGAATAGTTGTTATGAGGGCCGACTGTGAAGGTTAGAAATGTAAAGGTGGACATTTTGTAGCAAAGGGAGGGGAGTGGTTGACTTTGCAGTCCAGTAGCGGAGGTCCCTGGAATCATCAGTGGAGAAGAGCGGAGTGCGGAACCCTGCCTACCCAGAGAAGCAGTGATGCCAGAGATGGAGGCAGAGACGATGGATGACGTGGAGAGATGGAGCAGTTGGGAACTCTAGACCCAGAAAGGGAGAGGGGTTGTGTGCTGACGACAGGCTTGTAGGGTATATCCTTTGGTTGGTTGATGATGCATGGGGGGGTTGTAACTATGACAATGAAACGATATACGATAGGATGAATATAAAGCTAATGTTCTCCCATGTAAACTATCACATAATTCACAATAAACATTTAAAAAAAGAAAGAAAGAAAGAAAATAAGATTTTAAAACAATTAGAAATAAAAGAGCTAACTAGAGATTTTCTTAACATTTTGGGTTTAGAGTACCCAGGGTCTGTCACTTTTTGGACACAAAATCACTTAATATGTTCTGGGGTCAGTTTCTGTGTACTAAGATGCTTATTAAAGGTAGTTCCTAGAGCACAAAGTCAGTTTGAACTATAAGTTCAGGGGTTCAAATTCATCAGCTGTTCCTTGGAAACCCTATACAGGGCCGCTATGAGTCAGAACTCTGGTAACATAGTGGTTAAGAATCGGCTGCTAATCTCACAGTCAGCAGTTCGAAACTACCAGCTGTTCCACGGGAGAAAGATGAGGCTTTCTACTCCCATAAAGATTTATAGCCTCGGAAACCCTGTACAGGGTTATTATGAGTCGGAACCGACACCATGGCACATAACAACAACAACGAGTCAAAACAGATTCGATGGCACTTAACAACAACAATAACAACAACATACTTATATTAATGATTACTAGTTCTTACTAGATGATACTTTGGGGCCAAGATAAATTTTGCTAGGTTATTCCAATTGTACCACTTAGACAACTACCAACCAAATATAGCTGAAAAGTTGGGACAGAAAATTCCTCATCAATATATTGTTGTTGTTAAGTGTCATTGAGTTGGTTTTGACTAATAGTGACCTTGTATAGGGTTTCCAAGAAGCAGCTGATGGGTTTGAACTGCTAATCTTGTGCTTAGCCATCCAGTATTTACCCTACAGTGCCTCACCACTATTCCCCTTATCAATATAGAACCTAAGAAAGATGGAAATAAGTCCTGAAGAGCTGAATTCTAAAATCAAAATGGAATGGAAAGAACACAAAGAGCTATTTGTTGTTGTTGTTGTTGTTCAGTGCCATTGAGTTGATTCCAACTCATAGTGACCCTTTATAGCATTTCTGAAGAGCAGCTGGTGAGTTTGAAGTGCGGCTCTTGAAGTTCAAACCCATCTTATGTTCGAGTTCTTATCCTATGGTGCCACACCAGAACTCCTTGAGAAGGTCATTGGTCATCAACAGTGAAGCTTGAAGCATTGTTGCCCAGTCTAGCACTGTCCAGGGCAGAGTGTTTTCTCTCAAGCCACTTTCAGGACCCTGTCTAGTATCTCCTGTATATTTTTATCCTCTTGTTTGGTTGGAATTATTCCTATTTGCATTCAAATATGGCCTAGTATAGCCTATCTTTAAATTCTACCCCCCTTGACCACACATAAAAATATTCCTTTGTTAATTACTAGCCCATCCTCTGCTGTAGGATAAGCACTGGACTTCTAACGGCAAGGTTGGCAGTTCAAACACACCAGCCACTCCTTGAAAACCCTATGCAGGGTTGCCACAGTCGGAATCAATTCAACAGCACTAAACAACAACAACAACATCCTATTCCTCTACTCCTATAGTAGACAGGTTTTGAAAGCATTGTCTACACTTCCTGGTCCCTGGTCTTCAACCCTTGCAGTCTAGCTAAGGCCCCTACCACTGTATGGAAGAAACTTTTAATAAGGTCACCAAAAGTCCTTCCATTTGACAAATCCAATAAACATTTTCAATCATTCTACTGAATTGTCAGCAACTGATAGATGATGTCACCATCTCCTTTAAGCACTGTGTCTTAACACAGTGTTAAGGACATAGTCTTCAACAAGTTAGCCTTCACTACAAACCCAAACCTCAAGTCCCAGAGTCTCCAAACTACCTTCACATCTGATAAGCTGGTTATGATTTTGGGAGTTATCAATTAGCTTCCATAATTCACTAGGACAACTCACAAAACTCACTAAAAGTCATGTGCTTATGATTAGTTTTATTATAGCAAAAGGCTATAAATCAGAACCAGCTAAAGGAAGAGGTGTATAGTGAGTTCTGGGAGGGTCACAAACATGAAGCTTTTCTTGTCTGCTCATGGAATCAGGATTTGTCACCCTCCTAGCACACTATTTATGACACTAAGTAGACTGAAGGTGCTGTGGGTTAAGGATTGGTATGCTAACTGCATTCAAATCCACCAACAGCTATGCAGGAGAAAGATGAGCCTGTCCACTCCCATAAAGATTGACTGTTTTGGAAACTCTCTATAAGTAGCAGTTTGACTTTGTCCTGTAGAATCGCTCTGAGTTGGAATTAACTGTATGGCCGTGGGTTTTTGGTGGTTAGCTATACCACCATAGGAACCCTCATGGTGTGGTGTTTAAGGTGCTCCATTGCTACCCAAATGGTGGTAACTTTAAACCCACCAGCCACTCTGCAGGAGTGGCAGTTTGCTCCCAAAAAGATTTACAGCCTTACAGCTTACTTCGATGAGTAGTAACTGGGGTCTTAAAAGGTCACGAGCAGCCATCAAAGGTGCAACTATTGGTCTCTCCCTGTCTCGAGGGGAGAAAGTCAGGAAAATTTAAGACAAATGGAATCAATAGTCTAATGGACTAATAATAGAGCAGGTGAACCTCAGTCACCATGACTCTGAGACCTGAAGAACGACACAGTACCCAGCTACTACTACCAACTGCTCTGAAAGGGCTCACATTAGAAGGTCCTAGATAGAGTGGGAGAAAATGCGGAACAAAACTCAAAATAATGAAAAATACCAGGCTCACTGGTTAAACGGAGACTGGTGGAATCCCCAAGTCGATGGCCCTTCATCACCTTTCAGGTCTGGAGATGAACTCACCCTCATGGCTCAATTTTCAGCCAAATAGTAGACAGTTATTTATATATAATAATAAAGGGGGAACAATAGCATTACTGAGATACATACACCTTAGAATAATCAACCATTTGAAATCAAAAGGACAGCCTTTACCTAAGGACGAAGTTCAGAAAGGTGAGGAAAGCAGGAAGAATGGAAACAGGAGACACAGGAAAGAAGTGAGAGAAATGATGAAACATTTTAGGGATTGCAATCAATGACAAGAAGCAAAATGTGTGTGAACTGTAGAATGAAAAACTAATTTGCTCTGTAAACTTTCACCCAATTCATAAAAAAAGGGAAAAAATTAGATAGATTTGTTGTTGTTAAGTGCTGTTGAGTCAGTTCCAACTCATAATGACTCTGTGTAGGGTTTCCAAGGAGCAGCTGGTGGGTTTGAACTGCCAACTTTGCAGCTCAAGCTAGATGGATAGATATTTACAGCCTTGGAAACCCTAGGGGGCAATTCTACTCTGTCCTATAAGGTGGCCATGACCTGATGGCAGAGGCTTTGATTTTTGGTTTGGTGACTTTGTTTTTTTCTCTCACCTTTCTGCTTGGTTCTTTTTAGTTTCCTTTATTGACTCATTGTCTGTACCAAACACCTGAATGTAAGGAGTTCCTGGGCCTTTTTCTTTCCACATTCTATTCTCTCTCTCTCTTTACATGTACAATTCAGTGAGTGACATTAATTACATTCTTCATGTTGTACAACCTATTTCCAATCCTACATTTCTTCTCAGGCAGTCATCTTGGTGTGGCATTGTAGGATAAACACTGGATTGCTAACCACAAGGTCGATGGTTCAAACCAACCAGCCACTCCTTGGAAACCCTATTTTGTTGTTGTTGTTAAGTACTGTTGAGTCAATTCTGACTCACAGTGACCCTGTATCAGGATTCTGAGGCTTTAAATCTTTGTGGGAGAAGAAAGTATCTTTCTCCCATGGAACAGCTGGTGGGCTCAAACCATTGACCTTGTGGTTTGAAGTTCAATGCTTATCATATAGAGCCACCACACTCCCCGCTTTTCCCCAGTGATTCACAAATGTAAACTACCAGTCCAGAACTGTATTTTGAACTTTGAACTCTGGACTCATATATCCAACTAGTATTTAACATTTCCACTTGAAAGCCCTTACAGGTATTTCAAATTTAACATCAAAACTGAAATTATTCTTGATCTTCCTTGTCCTTGGTGGTGGTGGTTATATGCTGTAACTAAAGTTAGCTATAAATTTCTATGGAAGCAGAAAGCCTCATCTTTTTCCCACAGAACAGCTTATAGTTTCAAACTGCTGACCTTGAATTAGCAGCCCCACTTGTAACTACCATGCTACCATCAATTTTCCAGCTGATGGTTGACTTTTGAACTTCTTCTTAGCAGGTAATTGAGGATGTATCCATTCCAAGTCTGCTTCTTACTCTCAGGCTCATAGTGATGAATCTATGTCTCATTACCAGTAACAATTTTTTTAAGAAATTTTTACCTTTCTTCAAAATTTCTGGTCCAAATTTTGTTTGCAGATGTCCAAACGCTTTTGTTTATGTTCTTCTATGAGTTGTTTCGGTACCCATCATGCAAAAACTTTCGAAACCCAAGTCTGTTGCAGATTATTTCATAGGCAGAGCCATGGCTGATTTGCAAATGATTTGCCACATAAAACACTGTCATGTGTCTTCTCAACAGAATCATTTCACATGTATGTTCAATATTGTCATCAGTCATGGATGTGGATGGGCATTTTAATATAACAATGCAGATAAATTTTTACTCACTCTCATATATATATACTGTTGCTGTTGTTAAGTGCCATTGAGTTGGTTCCAATCCATAGTGACTGTGTTTAGGGTTTCTGAGGAGTGGCTGGTGAGCTTGAACCACTGACCTTGCAGTTCAAGTGGACTTTGTAGTCCATTGCATTAACTATATATAT
>NW_006408817.1:729991-746010 GCF_000296735.1 Chrysochloris asiatica
TACACCCTCAGAAACCCTGTACAGGGTCGCTATGGGTCGGAACCGACTCGACGGCACTTAACAACAACAACAACAACATATACACACACACACACACATGCAGAGTTTTATACCAAGGAAATGGCTAACACAGTTGTAGAGTCAGGCAAGTTCCAAGTCAGATGTCAGGCTGAAGTCTTCTTCTATGTCACACAGACACAGGAGCTGATGAACCAAGATTGGCAGGTGGAACAGCAAGCTTCTGGCTGCAGAGGCGAATGAATCCAAGGTTGGCAGGTAAGATGGTAGACTACTAAAGACTCCCAGAATTGGTAGGCGATATAATAGGCCACTGACTCTAGTCCAAAGAACCTGAGGTTGGATGATAAGTCAGATGTAGGGTTTAGACCCAGCAAAAAGCAGGATACACTCCCGAGGAAACTTCCTTTTAATTGATTGGTTGTTCATAGCAAATTTCATCATGAAGATTACTATGTAGTAACTGCCAAACCACTGAGAATCCTAGCCCAGTCCAGTTGACATGAAACCTTAACTATCACAATCTGTAACATTAATTAAAATTAATCAGTGGCTTCCTTACACTTAGGATAGAATATAGAATTTATATATATATATATATATATGGCCCTTGTTTATCTTTTTTATATTCTTTTCAAGATACTTTCTTCCTTCTTTTATTTCAGCCACAATTCTCTTTCAATTCTAGCCAAGTTCTTTCCTGCCACAGGGCCTTTGCATACACTATTCCCTTTGTGTGAAATATTCTTCCTTCCTCATGCTTTGTTCTATCACTTCCTCCACCCCGCAATGTACTATTGCCTGAATAACTTCTAATAATCTTTCAGTCTGTATTCTCTCCTTAAAGAGGCCTTTCTTAATCTTCCAATCTAAAATAGGGCCGTTCTTATCATTATTTTTCATAACTTTTCCTTCAAATATTTATCATAATTTATTTGAAGTCCTACAACTTGTATTGATTCTCTTTGCTAGAATTCTAGGCTTACCACACAGTCTTTTAAGTATTTGGCTTTTTATTTCTAATTCAAATATTCTTAGGGTCCAGAAGGCCCAAGCTTTAACACTAAAATTCAAGATTTGGTTGCTCCTTTGCAGATTTACACATCTCAGCCCTTAAATTATCTCTAAATATTTCCTAGGGTCCATTTTTGTCCTGCCAGGCCCTCTGCTCTTCTGAGAGGCTGTTATTCTTCCCAAGGGGCTCTCCTAAAGGCTTCCCCAAATGGTAAAGCTCTCAAGGACCCACTAATTTTGTGTCTCTTCTGCCTTCACAGTGCTGCTTGTATCCCTTTTTTGTCCCAACTCTTTTTGTTCTAAGTGATATAACCCAACTCAACCTACCTTGAGCACAAAGGAAACCCTACTAGTTCTACTGTCCCTGAAAAGTCAGGGTCAAGCTGTCCTTGGGAAAAATGGAAGAGGACACCTTCAAGCTATCTGTCCCTCACTGTCTCTCATCTCAGCTCTTTTTCCTTTTGGATTAGTTTTCTCTTACTGCAGATGCTTTGTCTTAGAGATAGCTAAAGCAGCTCAAGGATCCACGCTCAAATTTCATACCCCAGGGAGGAGACAGCTTTCTTCTACCAGCTCTATTAGAAAAGTTCAAGGGGAGGTCATTCATTGGCCAGTCTTATGTATAAAGAAAAACTGGCATCAAGATTGCGGAAGACTCATTAAAAACCTGCGATATGCAGATGATACAAGCTTGCTTGCTGGGAGCCAAGAGGACTTAAAATACTTACTGATGAACACCAAATACTACAGCCTTCAAAATGGATTGCACCTCAATGTAAAGAAAACAAAATCCTCACCTCAGGATCAATAAATAACATAATGATTATTGGAGTAAAGATTGAAGTTGTCTAAGACTTCATTTTGCTAAACTCCACGATCAAAAATACTCATGGAAATAGCAGTCAAGAAATCAAAGGATTTATTGCATTAGGCAAATCTGCTATGCCCGACTTCTTTAAAGAGCAAAAACTAAGGTATGCCTGACCCAAGCAATGGTCAAACATCTCACATGCATGTGAAAGTTGAACAATGAATAAGGAAGACTGTAGAAGAATTGATGCAATTTAGTTATGGTGTTGGGAAAGAATATTAAAAGTACCATGGACTACCAGAAGAACAAACACATCTGTGTTGGAAGAGATACAACCCGAATGGTCCTTAGAAGTGAGGATGATGAGATTTTGTCTCTCAGACTTCAGACATGTCAGGAGGGACCAGTTCCTGGAGAATGACATCATGCTTGGTGTGGTAGAGAGTCAGTGAAAAAGAGGAAGACCCCCAAGGAGATAGTGGCAACAGTAATGGGCTCACACATAACAACAATTGTTAGGATGATGAAAGATCAGGAAGTGTTTCATTCTGTCGTGCATAGGATTGTTGCTATGAGTTGGAACCCACCAGATGGCACCTAACTACAACAACAAAATGCTCTGTTTTGGTTATATCTAGTGGAAAAATAGATAACTAACTTAATATGGAAAGGAAAGGGATCTCGGATAAGCAAAGCTGACTTAGCATCTGTTAAGCTGGACAGCTAAGTATATTTCTTACTGGGAATTAATAACTTGGTATTCTACTTTATACATTTGTGTTTTTGAGAGAGTCAGTATCTGGGTCTTATTAATTTGGGGCTGGTGTCGCCCTGAAGGATAAGCACTGGACAAAAAGGTTGGCTTGAACCTCAAGGTTGGTGATTCAAACCCACCTACTGCTCCTCAGAAACCCTATACAGGCTCACTGTGAGTCAGAACTGACTGGACAGTAGTTAACAACAACAACAATTAATTTAAGATTCAGAGGTTGCAAAGGTGAAGGTCGAACCTCATGGTCTATTTGGAGGTAGAGAGTGTCTGCTAGAAAGTCAGGTGACCCTTATTTCCATGGCATTCCCTTGTTTCTTTCAACTGAAATGTCCTCCTGGTAAAATGGACTCTAATCAGAACACTCGTTCCTGCCCATCATCTACTCCCCTCAATTCTAACTGAAGGTTAAATCTACTTGTGGCTATGTTTCGCTTTATTCCTAAACGCTGCTCTGATTTTATTGGCTTATTTATTTATTGACTTATATTTGGAGGCCTGGTGTGGTGCTGCAGGATAATGCACTGGACTACTAGGTCAGTTTGAACCACAAGGTCGGTGGTTCAAACCCACCAGCCACTCCTTGGAAACCCTATATGGAGGTCTCTATGGTGCTAAACAGACTCCCCAGCAGTTAACAACAATTTATTTTTGGAGTCCTGATGTGGTGTTGTAGGATAAGCCCTGGACCGCAAAGTCAGTTTGAACCTCAAGGTTGGCAGTTCAAACCTACCAGCAACACCTTGAAAACCCTATACAGGGTCGCTATGAGTTGGAACCAACTTGATGGCACTTAACAACAACAACAGCAACAAGTACTTGTGTAAGGAGCTCTGGTAGCGTAGTGGTTACCTATAGGGCTGCTAACTGCAAGGTCAGCAGTTTGAATCTACCTGCTGCTTCGCTGGAGAAAGATGAGGCTTTCTGTTCCCATAAAGATTTATACAATTGGAAACCCTATACAGGGTCGTTAGGAATTGGAACCGACTCAACACCACACTATCACCACCACTAAGTAGTTGTGTAGCACTGTAGGATAAGCACTGGACTACTAACAGCAAGGTTAGTGGTTCAAATCCACCAGTTGCTCCTTGAAAACTCTGTAAAGGGTCACCATGAATTAGAACTGACTCCACAACACTTAACCACAATTACTTATGAGTATCTGTATGCATGGTGGATGCTTTGCTTCAAATGAGTTGCCTTTCCAACATGATAACCATATGTTGGGCAAATATCTTGGCCGTAATTCACAGGAAACTGACATTAACAGATTCTCTGCCCATTCTCCTTGTGGAGATTCTGTGTTAGTGGCCTTTGTCTACCAGGATCTGACAGAGAGACAGAATTAGATCACTGAAGCTCAGAACAAAAGTGATGAAGGATTTGAGGAAAACAAAGCCAAATAAATGAGGCTGCTTCCAGTGGCACCTGGCTGAATAAATTAAACTTGTTTGAATCCTTTATTATAACAATGGCAAAAAAGGGAGGTAAAAATATGCCTTTTATAAAGAATTTCTTTATAATCAATTACTGTTAAAAACTCTGTATTCCATTAAAGCAGCAATTTTGCAAGACTTCTTTGATTGAATCTTTAAGACTCTATAAAACTTCTGGGTTGAGAGCCGGTTTACATATTCCCTGCAAACATAGCCACTGGGCAATGTTGCTTAA
This sequence comes from Chrysochloris asiatica, assembly GCF_000296735.1. NCBI lineage: Eukaryota > Metazoa > Chordata > Mammalia > Afrosoricida > Chrysochloridae > Chrysochloris > Chrysochloris asiatica. The sequence goes on from NW_006408817.1 coordinate 734,278, forward strand.
AAGCCAGTGCTAAGAATGAGCCCAATGCTATCCTCCCTTTGTCCTTTCCTGGGTGCTGAATTTCATAGTCACTTAGGATTGGGTTGCATTCAAGAGAAATTAAAATGTGCTGAGAAGGGAAAAGATTGAATTTTAGTAAGAGTCTAAAGAAGACTATGAAAATTGAGTGAAATAGGTTCAGTTTCTACATTAGAGAATTAAAAAATAGCACCAAAGTTCATTATTAAATTTGGTGCTCATTGATGCTGCCACTTTGCCAACCCATCTCACTGGGGGTCTTCCTCTTTTTCTCTGGCCCTCCACTTTACAAAACAAGATATCTTTTTCCAGCAACTGGTCCCTCCTGACAATATGTCTGAAGTATGAGAGACGAAATTTGGCCATCCTGGCCTCCAAGGAACACTCTGGCTGCACGGCTTCCAACACAGATCTGTTGGTTCTTTTGGCAGCCCACAGCACTTTCAATATTCTCCTCTAACATCGTAACTCAAAAGTATCAATTCTTCTATGGTCTTCCTTATTCACTGTCCAGCTTTTGCATGCATATGAGGTTATTGAAAATACCATGGCTTGGTCAGGCGTACCTTAGTGCTCAAGCTGACATTTTTGCTCTTCAACACTTTAAAAAGGTCTTGTGCAGCAGATTTACCTAATGCAATAAGTCCTTTGATCTCTTGACTGCTGCTTCCATGAGTGTTGATAGTTGATCCAAGAAGAATGAAGTCCTTGACAACTTCAATCTGTTCTCCATTGATAAGAATGTTGTTTATTGGTCCAGGGGTGAGGATTTTTGTTTTCTTTACATTGAGATGCAATCCATACCAAAGGCTGTGCTCTTTGATTTTCATCAGTAAATATTTTAAGTCCTCTTCACTTTCAGCAAGCAAGGTTGTATCATCTGCATATCGCAGGTTGTTAATGGATCTTCCTCCAATCCTGATGCTATGTTTTTCTTCCTATAACCCAGCTTCTTGGATTATTTGCTCTGGTAGCGTAGTGGTTACGAATCGGGCTGCGAACCACAAGGTCAGCAGTTCAAAACTACCAGCTGCTCCATGAGAGATAGACGAGGCTTTCTGCTCCTGTAAAGATTTATAGCCTCGGAAACCCTGTTCAGGGTCGCTATGGGTCAGAACCGACTTGATGGCACTTAACAATAACAACAACAACAATACAGATTGAATAAGTATGGTGAAAGAATACAACCCTGTCACACACCTTCTTAATTTTAAAGCATTCATTGTTCCCATGTTCTGTTCGAATAACTGCCTCTTGGTCCATGTACAGATTACTCATGAGCAAAATTAAGTGTTCCAGAATACTTATACTTCGCAATGTTGTCCATAACGTATCATGATCCACACAATCGAAAGCCTGTGCATAATCAATAAAGCACAGGTAAACATCTTTCTGGTACTCTCTGTTTTCAGCCAAGATCCATCAGACATCAGCAATAATATCCCTTGTTCCATGGCCTCTTCTGAATCCGACTTGAACCTCTGAAAGTTCTCTGTCAATGTATGCTTGTACCCATTTCTGTATTACCATTAGTAAAATTTTACTTGCATGGGATATCAAAGATATTGTCCCATGGTTTCTGCCTTCTGTTGGGTCACCTCTCTTTGGAATGGGCACAAATGTGGATCTCTTCCAATCAGTCGGCCAGATAGTTGTCTTCCAAATTTCTTGGCAGAGATGAGTGAGTGCCTCCAGTGCCACCTCACTTTCTTGAAAGATTTCAATTTTTATTCCATCAATTTTTGGTGCCTTGTTCTTTGCCAATTCCTTCAATGTACCTTGGACTTCTTCCTACAGTATCATTGGCTCTTGACCATATGCTACCTCTTGAAATGGTTGAATATTAACCATTTCCTTTTGGTACAGTGACTGTGTATTTCTTCCATCTTCTTTTGATGCTTTCATCATTCAATAATTTGCCCAGAGAATACTTCAGTAATGAAAGTCGAGGCTTGAATTTTTTCTTCAGTTCCCCCAGCTTGAGAAATACTGAGTGTGTTCTTCCTTTGGGTTTTCTGATTCCAGATCTTTGCAAATTTTGTTGTAATATTTGGCTTTATATTCTTGAGCTGATCTTTGAAATTTTCTGTTCAGCTCTTGGACCTTCTCATTTCTTCCATTTGCTTTAGCATCTCTATGCTGGAAAGCAAGTTTCAGTATCTCTTCTGACATCCATTTTGACTTTTTCCTTCTTTCTTGTCTTCTTAATGACTTTTTGCTTTCTACCTGTATGATGTTCTTGATGTCATCCCACAACTCTCTGGTCTTTGATTTTAGTGTTTAATGTATCAAATCTGTTCTTCAGATGAGCTCTACATTCAGGTGGGATATATCCAAGGTCATATTTTGGCTCTCGTGGACTTGTTTTCATTTTCTTCAGTTTCAGTTTGAATTTGCTTATGAGCAATTGATGGTCTGTTCCACAGTCTGCCCCGGCCTTGTTTTCACTGATGATATGGAGATTTCCATAGTCTCTTTCCACAGATGTAGTTAATTTGATTTCTATGTATTACATCTGGTGAGGTCCATATGTATAATTGTCTCATATACTGTCTAAAGAAGGTATTTGAAATTAACAAATCATTAATGTTCCAGAATTCTATCATGCGATCTCCAACATCATTTCTATCACCTAGGCCATATTTTCCAACTACTGATCCTTCCTCTTTGCTCTCAACCTTTGCATCCCAATCACTGGTAATGATCAATACATTCTGATTGCATATTTGATCAATTTCAGATTGAAGAAGTTGGTAGACATCTTCTATTTCATCCTCACTGGCTTTGGTGGTTGGTGCATAAATTTGAATAATAATGGTATTAACTGGGCTTCCCTGTAGGTGCATGGGTATTATTTCATCACAGACAGTGTTGTACTTCATAACTGATCTGAATATGTTTTTTGACAATGAATGCAACACCATTCCTCTTCAATTTGTCATTCCCAGCATAGTAAACCACATGGTTGTCAGATTCAAAATGGCCAATACCAATCCATTACAGTTCACTAATGCCTAAGATATCGATGTTCATGTGTTCCTTTTCATTTTTGACAATTTCTAATTTTCCTAGATTCATACTTCGTACATTTCATGTTCTGATTATTAATGGATGTTAACAACCGTTTCTCTTCATTTTGAGTTGTGTCCCATCAGCAAATGAAAGTCCTGAGGGCTTTACTCCCACAGGCTTTACTCCATTCATGTTAGCAAGGTCAACTCTACTTTGAGGAGGCAGCTCTTTCCCAGTCACATTTTGAATGCCTTCCAACCTGAGGGGCTCATTTCCCGGCACTATATCTGACAGTGTTTCTCTGCTATTTGTAAGGTTTTCAGTGACTAAATATTCAGAAGTAGTTTGTCACTCTTTCTTCCTAGTCTGTCTAAGTCCGGAAGCTCATCTGAAACCTGTCCACCATAGGTGACCCTGCTGGTATTTAAAATACCGGTGGCATAGCTTTTAGAATCACAGCAACTCACAAGTCACCACAGTATGACAAACTGGTAGACATGTGGTGGGAAGTGCCTGGTGGAAAGGTAAAAATTGCATGGTGTGAGTTTAAGGGACTCATACCTGTCCAAATAGAAATTCCTCATCAGCCTTTCATTGTGTTCTCTTCCCACTGATATATATAACAAAGGCTGTGATGTAGGTTTTAGAAGGTAAAGGTTAAAATATTGTTATGTCATCAAGTTAGTTCTAACTCATAGTGACCCTGTAAAGGTTTCCAAGGAGCAGGTGTTGTGTTTGAACTGCTAACCTTGTGGTTCAGTATTTTATCCTATGGTGCCACACAGGTACTAAAATGTTATCTAAGAGTGAAAGGGATAACTGGGGTTAACTTTCACCCATTATTGAAATGGAGTTAGTTGGCCAGCTAATTAGCTACTCACCTTGGTAAATATAAGATAAATATTTGATTTGTGTGGGGCCCCAGCAGAAACTGATCAAGTGTCATATTGTTGTTGTTGTTAGGTGCCATCGAGTCAGTTTTGACACATAGTGACCCTGTATAGGATTTCTGAGGAGCAACTGGTGAGTTTGAACTGCCCACCTTGTCATTAGCAACATCACACCAGGACTCCAATCCAGTGTTCAGTAAGTAAGCTCACCATAAACACTGTTTCCGCATACTTTGTTTATTCTATACTATATGACACTTGAATTTTCATGTGTTAAAAAATAATTCTTTTGATGTTTTTCATTATATTTATTGTCATTTAATTCTTCCATCAATCTGAGGAGCTAGTGTCAAAAAGGAAACTAATTTTATATAAAAAAGAAACTAACCTGTGAGTGAGTTATATGACCTTAGAAAAGTTTCTTTGCCTTTCTCAGACTCAGTTTTTTATAAAATGTGATAATAAAATCACTACCTGGTAGGCTTGACAGAAAGATTAAATGAGTCAAAACACATAAAGCACTTAAAACAGTGCCTAACATAAAAAACAGAGTCCTGATGTGATGCCATAGGAAAAGCACTTGACCTCAAGGTCAGTTTGAACAGCAAAATTGGTGGTTTAAACTCACCAGCTGTTCCCCAGAAACCCTATACAGGGTCACTATGAGTCAGAACCCACTTGACAGCACTTAACAACAACAACACATAATAAGCTCCTAGGAATATTTACCTATCCAGCAGTAAAATATTCTACATGATTTTAAACATAGCTATCAGAGAAGCAATGAATTGCTAACCACAAGGTCGGTAGTTCAAACCCACAAGCTGATCCTCAGAAACCTTATACAATATTACTATGAGTCAGAAAGGACTCCACGGCACTTAACAACAACAATACATAGCACTTCATATGAATTTTCATGATTTACTTAACAAAGTCTCTAATGTTAGATATCTGATTTTTTATTTATTTTCTTATATCAAAAGGAACATGGGTTTTTTGTGTTTTTGGTAGAAATTTTAAAAACTTAGTGTTAAGAGAAAAGAAAAACAGAAATTGCTCATAATATCATTATGCTGAGATGATGACTGCCATTATCATCATCATAGATGGTTTTCTAGGTTTACTCTCCTCTTTAAATCAAGCTGGAGTTTTATCATAACCTGCCTTTGTCCTTTGCCAACAGAATGCAAGTGTTCTCTGCCCCTAGGATCCTGAACTTCTAATATTCTTCTCCCTCTCTCTGTCTCACTCTGATGGTACTGGGTGGACTTTCTCACAAGGGAGATTGTGCTGACCATTTGGTCTTCCTGACAGTTACATTTTCGATTGTAAAACTACAAACTGACAGCTGGCTTGCACGTTAGTCTCTTAGGAGTTTGGTTGCTGTTAGCGCCCAATGTAAACGCAGTGATCACTTCAGCTGCCAAGTAGGGAGCTTGGGGATCTCCAAAACTGAGAACCTTGTATATTATAACCTAAATAAGCAACAGCATCCTGTCTGAGCAGCTAACAAACAGTCAGACTCCTCCTCTAACATCTTTATTTTGCTTTAAGTGTCATACTAATTATTACAAGTGACTAGTATTTATCATTTAAAATGGCAAACAACTCATATCTCTGCTGGAGGGCAAGTTCAGACATTGTTGCTAGAGACTGGTTGAAAAATACCCCTTTGGACTATTATTTGAAGGGCTGAATTTGGTTAAATAAAATTCCAGATTAACTCTCCCACTGTCAAAATATTCTTTATTACTTTTTCTATATTATCAAGGAGTTCATATGCAGACTCCAGAACTCCAAATTTGCTTTACTCTTGATTAACTCTTGGTTCACAGAACTATCATAAATTTTCACATTGAGAAAAAAAATTAAGATGTTGCAATAATGGCTTTTCAGTGGGTATCAAAACTTTGGTAGTTCATTTCAATTTTGAAAGGCTCTTCTGATGATGATGCTTAGAGTCAGGTACTAGCACACATTAGACTGTAACTTGATTGATCTGAAAAGACCACTGAAATCCATGGCTTGCAATCCATGCACTGTGTCCACTCTGGGCGATTAAAAGAAACTTGGATGCATTTTGTCTGTGAAGACAAGAGTTTGGAGACCTGGGAAAGGAAAGACCTGTGTGGGCACAAGAGTCTGTGTACTTACTGAAAAAGGCAGCGTGTTTGCATCAAACAAGCCAGCCCATTTGTGGACTCCCAGCAGCGTGGGCGCTTGCTTCCCTTTCATCTGTGGCAGGGCCAAAGGAGAGGCACAGAGATTTGAATGCAAACATGAAAAACACATTACCACCTGGGAGTCAGTGGCAGGTTCAGGCACATCCATTCCTCTGGCATCTGAGCGGCTGGTTTCTACAGCATTAACCCAGAACAGCAGGAGCAAAAGAGACTGAAAACAAAATAGTCCGCCAACATCACCCTCAGCCTTCTCCTACTTCATCCACAACACCCCCCCCCCCCGGCCCCGCCCAAAAGAAGTAAAAGAAAACATGGTATTTTGCCAATCTAGACATCAAAATAATCTTTTGCTTTATGTATCTCCTGTGAAAAGCTATAAAGATTATTAGTCATTTAAAAACATGCAATAAAAAAATTATTGAACACTTACTACATGCCATGTTCAATAACTGCTTCTTATTGTGTGAAATGGTTTATTTAATTTAATCTCAGAACAATGTTGAGGAGCAGCTTTTAGCAAATCCAATCAAAGGACAAAGCACTGGGTGGTCAGATAACTCTGGTCAAATATCGGAAGTGGCAGAGCTCAAAGCAGATTTCTTGCCTCTGAATGCAAGTCATTCCCATTATCTCAATATCACATGTCTACAGCACAGTTGTTGGGCATAACCTTCTTAGCAACAGTGAAAATTGAGCACAAAGCCTTTACAGGACAAAGAGCCAAGAGAAAAACTGCTGAGGTCCGGGTAATGCGAACAAAACCACACACCACACCGTGGGGCGAAAATGTTAATTAGAAGACTTCCCCCTTAAATAAAGAAAGCTGTGTTGATACCCAGGTGTGTCTTTCAAGCATTTATCCGTCCTGATTGGGCTCAATTAGAGGCTTGGAGCATCGGCAGCTCTGGGGAGGCCAAGAAGTTACCTTCGTGATCGCTAGAACCTGAGGCTTCTATGCCAGCAGGTTCCGGATAACAGAGAGCAGACTTGAAGGAGGAGCGGGCACTCACTGCCTTCCGTCTAGCAAAGCACCCCAGATAATGTTGGTGCCTATAGATACTCTGAAAGCATCGCCTTAATCAGACCGTAGGGTTAGGTCAAAGACAGTAACTGGGTCTGTGGGATGAGTCTCTGGAAAACGAAAGCGACAAGAAGCACTTGAGATCGCTCCACCTCCTCCAACTCCCGCCTTCCTTTCTCGCAGAAACTAATGACTGTGCAGTTAGAGTAGCCCAGTTGGCTGATAATAAAGGCAGAGGAAGCTCAGTGGTTCAAAAGGTGGGGGGGCGGGACTGCTTCTCCACCCCGCTTTTCATTCAGAGAAACCATAGAACTGTAGCCAGAGGGTGTGTGTGAAAGAAGGAATGGCTCCACCTACTCTGCCCAGGAATAGAGGATGGCAGGGGGCCCCCGCTGGAGAGATGGGATGTTTGAATCTAGCCAGCCTCCTTCCCTTCCTGGAGTTGCAGCTGGACTATGGGTCCAATCCATTGTTGACATTGTGGATGTATATAGGTGTAGCCAGAAGCAGAACAGTGATTTAGAATCTTGAAAAATGGTCATGTTCTCCTCTTTTTCATTTTCCTATAGAACTACAATTTGGGGAACAAAAATATAGATGAGTCCCTAATTATAGTACCAAGGACTAAGTGCTGGAGATGAGAGATAGACATACCTTTTGCTCTAGAATGCAGAAAGGGGCAGGTGTGCAGAGGTGTATTAATTATCGATTACTGGCTAACTAATTAATACATAGTGACCATCTTAGTTAGCTAGTGTGTTGCTATAACAGAAATACCACAAGTAGGTGGTAGTCACAAACCAAAAAAAATTATTCTTTCACAGTTTAGTGTGCTAGAACTATTATCAGGACATCAGCTCTAAGGGAAGTTTTTTCTCTCTCTGGATTTGGAGAAGTCCTTGTCCCCTTTCAAAATATGTAGACCCAGTATCTTGTGGAAATCTCCATGTGTCTTGGCATCAATTTTACCTTGGGTCTAGGAGGCTCAGCCCAGGGGCCCAAGGTCCAAAGGACTCACTGGGCTCCCAGTTCTTAATCAGTGGTACTTTTTTTTTTTTTTACTCTTTCTCTGCTCTTCTTCCTCCTTTTGTCTCTTATAAGATAAAAGGTGATACAGCCCCCTCCCAAGACTGAAACTCAAAGAGAATACACGAGCAGACATGTAAGCTCGCTGGTGACCATGTTGGTCTACTGGTGAGAGGAAGTGGGGAAAAGCAGCAATGAAGAGGTGGGCTGATTCCAACCAAGTTACATAGACCCCCATCAACCTGGAGTATGGTGAGAGCTGGTTGGCCTGAAGTATGGTGAGACCTGGGGACTCCTGAGCTTATGGACAAGGACATGGCCATGGAGGGCTAGAGCTGAGAGTGAAGTGTCCAGTTGACATGAAGTGAGGGAAGGGATATGAAAAAGGGCACCCAAACTTGCAGATAGTGCCCACTGGACCTAGCTTCAATGGCTGGATGTTCAGAACCCAACTAGAGACAGGAAAAGAGGGGGAAATTTTTTTTTTTAGAAAAAGAAAACAAATGTAAATCACTACCATCTGATGAACTTGACCTATACTTGTGGATGAAGTAGCTTAAAATACCAACCAAGAGGGAAGAAATCTTTACAGCAAGGATCATTCCCATCCCCTCTGTACACAGGGTTGATAGGAAGAGCAACTTAGACATTGGCTACCTAAAATGGGGGGGAGAGGGTTGTAAAGGCATAAAGTGACTGGCTTACAAATTTTCAAGAGGGATTTGGATTCAGAATGTATGTGGGAAGGTGGAATCCTGACAGTGGTTTTCATCCTGTCTAAATGAGTCTGGTGAAAGGAGATAAAGATAAGACTCTCATGATTCAATAGTGAATAATTGTTATCATGACTAATTGTGATTGTCACAACTGTAAAGGTAGAGAGAGGTTTTGTAGCAAAAAGGGGTGAGTGGTAGACCCTACCCAGAGAAGTAGCAATGCCAGAGATGGAGGCAGAGATGATGACATGGAGAGATGGAGCATTTGAGGATTCTAGACTCATGGAGGGAGAGGGGATGTGTGCTGGCAGCCGGGGGACAGGGTGTGCCCTTTGGCCATTGAATGATTGTATATTCCTGAGTGTTTTGGTGCACATCCAAAAAAACCCCCACAAAAACAAAGGGAATAGAAGCATTACTGTTGAATGATGAAGCATGCAAGGGATTGTAATCGTTGCAATGAAATGAACTGATATTCCCCCATGTAAACTATTATTCACTTCAAAATAAAAACTTTAAAAAAAATGATGCAGGTCACATCTCAGGGAAACTTTCCTTATATGGGATCAGACAAGGGACTTATAAGTCTAGCTCACACTCAAGGGAAGGGATTGCATAGGGGCATGAATAGCAAGCACAAGGCAGCCATCATTTGGTCCATCTTGCTGTTAAGTGTCATAGAGTCCCTTCCAAGCCATAGCAACCCTGCATAGGTTTTCTGAGGAGCAGCTGGTGAGCTTGAAATGCCAACCTGTGGTTCAAACCAACTTTGTAGTCCAGCACATTAACCCACAGAGCCACACCAGGACTCCTGGATCCATCTTACAGATATCCCGCAGGATTTAAAGCACTCAGCTGGTAACCAAAAAATCAGTGGTTCGAACCCACCAGCTACTTCCAGGGAGAAAGATGCAGCAGTCTGCTTTCAAAAAGAACTGACTCCATGGCACTTAATAACAACATATCCATAGTTTGACTATTATTGGATGTTTGCCATTGTTATTTCTCATTTGAGTTACACCCCATCAGCAAATGAAGGTCCCAAAAGCTTTGTAAAATCTACATCATTGAGGTTGACTGTACTTAGAGGAGGCAACTCTTCCCTACTGGTATCTTGAGTGACTTCCAACCTGAGGAGCTCATCTCCCAGCATTATGTCAGACATAATTGTTGTTATTCATGAGGTTTTCAGTGACTAACCAAGTGATCAGCCTCTTCTTCCTAGTCTCTTTGTCAGGAAGCTCCACTGAAACCTGTCTACTATGGAACAGATCTTGCTTAAAATACCAGTAGCATAGCTTCTAGCATCACAACAACAGATAAGCCACCACAGTCCAACAAACTGACAGATGAGTGGTCAAGACGGAGGGGAACCTAAAGGTGAAGGCTAAAAGTTAAGATTAGACTTCAGAAAGATCATGTTGCTGTGGAGAAAATGGATTGGATGAATGAAACGGCTAGTAAGAGGAAGGTCATTTTTGGGGATTTTGAACTAAGTCGACTCAATCGCATTTAACAACAACAACAATAACAACATGGGATACTAGAGGTAAATGGATTCTAAACACAGGATCCATTAGAATAATGGATTCTTGGCTGTCTTCCCTTCTACAATATGAATTCTCTGAGGACAAAGATATTCTGGTGTGTTTTTTTAAAAGTTTTTATTGTGAATTGAGTGATAGTTTACAAGGGAGAACATCGGTTTTACACTCATCCTATGGTATTTCATTTCATTGCAATGATTACAATCCCCTCTGTGCATCATCATTCAACAGTATTTGCTTCTATTCCCTCTGTTTGTTTGTTTGAATTGGATGTACACAAAACCACTCAGGAATATATAATCTTTTAAACAACCGAAGGGCACATTCTTCAAGCCTGCCTCCTGGCTGCTAGCACACAGCCTTTCTCTTTCCATGAGTCTAGAGTCCTCAGCTGCTCTATCTCTCCACGTCCTCATCTGTGCCTCCATCTCTGGTGTCGCTGCTTCTCTGGATAGGGCCCCACATTCCACTCATGCTCTTCTCCCTTGATGGTCCTAGGGTCCACTGTTCCTGGACTGTAAGACTCACCCATTTTTATTACAAAACTTCTACATTTATAGTTGTGACAATCACAATTAGTCATAACAATTATTCACTATTGAATCATAAAAATCTTATTCCCATCTCCTTTCACCAGACACATCTAGACAGTTGATAAAAACTATTCAGTGGTGATTCTACCTTCCCTTGCACATTCTCAAACTAAACTCCCTCTTGAAAACTTGTAAGCCAGCCACTTTATGCCTTTATAGTCCCCCACATACACACATTTTAGGTAGCCAATGCCTAAGTTGCCCATCCCTATCAACCATATGTACAGAGGGGATAAGAATGATCCTTGATATAAAGATAACTTCTCTCTCAGTTGGTATTTTGAACTACTACATCCATAAGTATAGGTCAAGTTCATCAAATTGAGCTACATCTATTCTTATCAAATGACTGTTTCAACAAGCCAATGCAGCACTGGAGCCGCTTATTCAGCTATGCCAAGGAATTAAGAAGAGATTCGTATCTGCACCCATTCCAAAGAAAAGTGACCCAATGATATGCACAAATCATCAAACAATATCATTACTATCATATGTAAGTAAATTTTTACTGATGGTAATTCAAAAAGGACTACAATAGCACATTTACATGGAACTGTCAGAAAGCTGGTTTTATAAGACAGAAATGGACCAAGGGATATCATTGCTCATGTCAGATGGATCTTGGCTGAAAGTAGAGAATACGAGAAAGATGTTTACCTATGTTTTGTGACTATGCAAAGGCTTTTTTTTTTTTTCACATTTTTAAACTTTTAATTTTTAAATT
>NW_006408817.1:746110-748709 GCF_000296735.1 Chrysochloris asiatica
TTTTTAATGTTTTATTGTGAATTATATGATAGTTTACATGAGAGAACTTTAGTTTTACATTCATTCCATCGTACATCATTTCATTGCCATGGTTCCAATCCCCTCCATGCAGCACCATCCAACAAAAGGGTATATCCTAGAAACCCGCCCCCTACACTTCCCCACCCCCCAAGATATTCTGTTTTGTAGTCTCTGATATCAATGCCTAGAACAGTGTCTTTGAATGATGAATGGATTGTACCCAGGTTTCTAGCTTAATTAACTGGATGGAGCAATTCTCTCAGAAATGAAACAGAGAAAGAACTCAACTAGGAACTTGGAATTTGAGAAATATTGAGTTTGAGGTGCTTTGTGGGACGTCCAAGAGGAAATGTTCAGTAAGCAGTTGAAATATGCAGATCTGAATACCTTTTCAGAGATACAATGAGAACCACAGATTTGAAAATCATAAGCATCCACTGAAAATTGTCGGAGTGATAAGATGGCCAATGAACAATTCCCTGAAAAGCAACAGTAGCAGCACTTGGAGAACTGGGCAGAGAAAGGATGGTTTGCCAATTGCTATTTACAAAAGAAAGTCCAAGATATGCTACCAGAGAAGAGAGAGGGAAACCAGGGATCATGGAAAACCAGAGGGAACTTTGGGTGGTAAAGGGAAGAGCATGGAAAGTTAGGTGACGACTGAAAAGAAGCCAGTGATTTAAAGTCCATGGAAGGTAGAAAGGGGGTAAAAAGGAGTGTTTTCCAGAAATGTGAAACATTATTCAACATGAGGGTAAGTCCAAAAGTATTGCTACAAAATCATAGAAAACGTTATTAAACAAAAATGTTAAAATATGAAACTATTGCTTTTTGACATATCCTCCTCCATCTAGGTCTATACACTTCTGAAGGTGGGGTTTCTATCTCTCTAGCCCTTCCCTGACAAATTCGATAGTTTTTCATTTGCTGTTGTTAAGTGCTGTTGTTAAGTGCCGTCAAGTTGGTTCTGACTCATACTGGCCCTGTATAGGGCTTCTGAGGAGCAGCTGGTACGTTTGAACTGTTGATCTTGCAGTTCAAACTGACCTTGTGGTCCAGTGCTTATCCTACAGCACCACACCAGGACTCCAGTTTGTTTGTTTATTTTTACATCAAAATTTTAGCTTACTCAAGGGACTCAAATCATGTTCCTTTTCAATGTTCTTTTGATTTGGGGAATAAAAAAGTCTGAAGGAGAAAGATCAAGGCTGGAGGCTGAATAAGGTGAGTTTTCTCAAGAAAATTCTGGAAGGACAGCTCTTGCTACCCTTGGAGAATGGAAAAAAATTCTTCAGCACAACTTTCCTGGCCTTTTTCTCACCAATGCAATTTTCTATTTTCTCAAGCTTCTTCTTAATAAGTCTCTGTGATCATCTGTGTCCTTTGAGAAAATCTATCAAGATTAACCCTTTGAAATTCTAAAAAGAGTCACAATAATCTTGAGTTGATTTCTGCTTTGTTTTTAACTGGCCCAGCAGATCCCCTCAGAAAGTCACTGTTTTGTCTGAACCTTGCTCTCTTAGTAGTGTTGGTAAATACAACACTCATCCCCAGTTGCATTTTGTTCCAGAAAATTGCCTTTGCTAGCTTGTTGTTATCATTAAATGTTGTCAGAAGCTGTAAGTCTTTGCAGGAGTGGAAAGCCTCATCTTTCTTCTGCAGAACAGATGGTGGGCCTGAACCTTTGACCTTATGGTTAGCAGTTCAGTGCTTGTCCTACAGAGCACAGACCTCATTTGTTAGCTAAGATCTGGCTTAAAAGACTAATGTAACACAAACACCAGCAATTTGAGCTAGCTGATCTTTTCATAATTTCTTTAGCAACCCATCCAGCCAAGAGAGTGCTGACACAAGAACACCCATACCTGCAGATAGTACCATTTGACGTGGCTTCAATGGCTGAATGATCAGAACTCGACTAGAGGGAGAAAGAAGAGGGATAAAGTGTAATCTGCTACAATTTGATGAACTTGACCAATACTTATGGATGTAGTAGCTTAAAAGAGGGAATGAATCTTTACAACGAGGATCATTCCCACCCCCTCTGTACACAGGGTTGACAAGGATGGGCAATTTAGACATTGGCTACCCAAAAAGCAGGAAGTGACTGGCTTACAAGCTTTCAAGAGGGAGCCTATACAGTGGTCAAAACAGCTTGGTACTGGTACATAGATCAATGGAACAGAACTGAGAATCCAGAAAGTAACCCATCTATATACAGCCAACAGATTTTTGACAAAACACCTAAATATATCGCATGAGGAGGTGATAGTCTCTTCAACAGATGGTGCTGGCAGAACTGGAAAGCAATATGCAAATGACTGAAATAAGACCTTCACCTCACACCTTATACAAAAACCACCTCAACCTCAACGTGGATTAAAGACCTAAATGTGAATCTCAGAATTATGAAGGCCATCAACGAAAAAATCGGGACAAATGTGAGGGCACTAATTCAGGGAATACACAGACTACAAAATATTTTGAAAACCACACAAACAAAAGCAGACAAAATAGATGAGTAGGACATACTAAAAATTAAAAACTTATGTGCATCAAAAGACTTCACCAGAAGAGT
>NW_006408817.1:749843-782151 GCF_000296735.1 Chrysochloris asiatica
GCTGGGGAAGGTAGAATCTCCAACCTGTCTGGATGGGGTTGATGAAAAGAGATGTGGATAAGACACGTGTGATTCAACAGTGAGTGATTGCTATCAGGACTGACTGTGAGAGTTGCAAATGTAAAGGGCAGATGTTTTGTAATGAAAGGAGGGAAGTGGTTGATCTTGCAGTCCAAGGAGTGTAGGACCCTGCAACCATTAAGGGAAAAGAGAGGAGTGCGGGACCCTATCCAGACAAGCAGAGATGGAGGCAGAGATGATGATGTGGACAGATGGAGCGGTTGGGAACTCTAGACTTAAGGAGGTAGAGGGGCTGTGTGCTGGAGGCTGGGGGGTGTGGGTGGGGGTGAGGGGCAGGCTTGTGCGGTGTACCCTTATGATTGTTTGAATGGTTATATATTCCTGAGTGCTTTGGTGTACATAAAAAAGAAAGAAAGAAAGAAAAAAACCCAGAGGGAACGGAAGCAAATGCTGTTGAATGATGATGCACAGAGGGGATTGTAATCATTGCAATGAAATGATAGGATGAATGTAAAGCTGATGTTCTTCCATGTACTGTCACTCAATTCACAATAAAAACTTGGGAGAAAAAAAAAAGAGTTCTGAGGCTAAGATGCTCGCTTAAAATTGAAAATGCCGTACTACATGAGACCCCAACTTCAGCAGCTATGGCATTAACGCTAATTCTACAATCTTCATCCACCAGCTTCTGGACTTCAGCCAGTTTCTTTGTTTGTCTAGGTTGCCAGTATTCCTTCTCTTGGCTCCTCTTTGAAGTTTTCCTGACTTTCCTTAAAATGCTTGGTCCATCTAAAAATTTTTAAGTGGGGCAGCATTACCATAAACTTGTTGCAAAGCTTCAGTGATTTGAGATGTTCACTTGAGTTTGTTAAAATTTTTATATTAAGCTGACCTCAAAATTATTTTTTCCCATGGCACAAAATGTATTCTTTTTTCTGAAATCACTCTAACAAGGGTTAAGACCATTGTATTATTGAGAGAGCTTGTCTATAACCATCCACTGATCACAGAGACATGTTTAAACACATTTTGTATGGAATAAACCCATGCATGTATGAACTGAAACCCTAGTAGCAATACTTATTGGCTTACTAATGGACTGCTCTGGTAGCATAGTGGTTATGAATCGGGCTGCTAATCTCACAGTCAGCAGTTCCGCGGGAGAAAGATGAGGCTTTCTGCTCCGGTAAAGATTTACAGCCTCGGAAACCCTGCTCAGGGTTGCTATGATTCGGAACTGACTCCACAGCACATAACAACAACAACAACATTGGACTGCGAACCATAGGTAGCTGTTTGAGCCTGCCATCTATTCTGCAGGAGAAAGACGAGGCTGTCTGCTCTGGAAAATATTTTAAAAAGCCTCAGGAACCCTATACAGGGTCTCTATGAGTTGAAACCGACTCGACAGAACTTAACAACAACAGTAATAATGTATTTTAAAATTTAAACTGCTATTTCCAAGCTCTATGAATAAATAAGCAAGCAGACTAGGTAAGCATATAAATTCACAAAAGTTGGTCTTTTTTAGCATGTATTAAAAGCCACCAGAGAGGCTTTTTAAAAAATACAGATTCCTCTTGGTCCTAGTCTAATATAATCAGTCTCCCAAGGGTGAAGCAAGGAAAGTGATATATTTTTTTAAAGCCCTCAGTGATTTTGAGGGGTGGCAAGGTTTTGGGATCAATCATGTAGCTTCTAAGACTTCCTCATTTCTATTTGGCTAATACTGTTCATGGGAGCTCTGGTAGCGTAGTGGTTACGAATCGGGCTGCGAACCTTAAGGTCAGCGGTTCGAAACTACCAGCCGCTCCGCGGGAGAAAGATGAGGCTTTCTACTCCCGTAAAGATTTACACCCTCGGAAACCCTGTACAAGGTCGCTATGGGTCGGAATCGACTCGACGGCACTTAACAACAACAACAATACTGTTCATACTTTGGACATATTGTCAGGAATGTACAGTCGCTGGAAAAGGATGTGGTGCTGGGTCAAAGAAAAAGAGGAAGGCCCCCAACGAGATGGATCAGCCAGGTGGCATCACTGATGGACTCAAGTGTGGCAGCGGTAGTGAGGCTGGCCCAGGATCGAACATTGTTTCGTTCTGCTGTGCATGGGGTCGCTATGAGTCGGTTCCGACTCGATGGCACCTGACAACAACAACAACAATACTGTTCTATGAGAAATAAACTGACAGAAAATGTCATATATTGTTAAGCTGTTAGGGAGTGATTGTTAAATTTAAGAGTTTAATAGGAAATTTAAAGCAATCTAGAAAATAAACTCCACGAAGTCTAAAAAAACTGATACAGCACATCTTCTCTATGTTTATTATGAACAAAATGGCGATGAGTATAATTAGGACTATAAATTCAGTTGGGAGTAAATGAGAATTAGATTCATAAATAGAATTGCCTATAAACATTTACAAACCAGTTATCCTCAGGGCATGGTTTGTAAGGGAAACTCCATAGCTATCTGATGATCAGGTGAGCAGTTCCTTTCTCTGAATGGGTGAGAAGACATTGTTTCAAAGCCAAGTACAGCTCGTCAATTCACCCTCACCTTCTTTGAAAATGCCAGACACCTTAACGGATCCTGGGGAGCAGCACAGGGCCCCGCAGAAGCATGCATCATGTTGTCATGAGTCAGGGACTGACTGAGTGGCAGCTAACAACAACAAACCTTCACATCACTCCTCGAGTAATTTTCCAGTGTGAGCTAACTCCATTTCCTCACTATTCTCCTTTGTCTCCTGCAATTTAACTTTGATCCTCTAAAGACCATTCCATTCGTCCTTCTCCGGCCCTTGGGAGCCAGGGCTGTGGAAGCTGCAGGACCAAACAGTAGTCTTTCTAGTTAGGTCTCCAGAGAATGGCAGCAGACCTCTTGCTCAAGACTTTCCCCTCCAGGCTTATAGCAACCCTCCAGGGATCTCTCTCCTATCTTCTCCTGGAAACATCCTTCAAAGTTCTCCACTGATTTTAACCAATCCCTGCCCTCCACCCCTGACCCCCATGACCACCATGCCTTCAGGACTAGGTTGCAATTGTTTTTTTTTTTCCAGTTTCCTCTTTTCTTACCATCCTTAAAGTATAAGAACCTTAAAGACAATGGTCTTCATTTGTTTTGTAAGGTTTATTCTTCATCAGGAAATTAAAATAAGAAACATGGTGAAGCTAACAAATCACACACAGACACACACAAACACACCTTCCCCTTGATCAGTAGAAACCTCTTCAACAAAGCTCTAGCACTTATATCTTCACATGATATCACACCAAACAGTTGTTGCCCTTTTATTTTTCTGATCAGTATTTTGTGTTTTACCTCACTGGGTGGAATATGTCTGGTTTCACTGGTCTCTTCTGGGCTCCTGAGAGTGTCTCTTCAAAATCAGTCCAATCTCAAACTAATTAATCTCCAAAGAATTGCAAAAAAACATGAGGTATCATTTTTGTTCTATCAAAATGCAAAAAAAAAAAAAAAAAAAAAGCCTGATAATACGCAGTTTTGGCCAAGCTGCTGGGAGGCTAACTCATTCTTGCACCCTGGAGGAGTTCCGAATCAAGAGCCTTAAATATGTACATATCCTTCAACCCTGCAATCCCACTTCTAGGAAAATATCCTCAGGAAATAATCCAGAGAGGTAGTCAAAGATTTATTAACAAAAGATATTCACTGTAGAGCCATAATTGAGAAGAATTGGAAAGAAATTATATGCCTGCCAAGTGGGGTTTACCTCTACAAATTCTGGTACCTCTGTATGATGGAATAGAACGCATCCTTTCATGTAGTCATCCAAGTAGCAAATATTTATTAAGCACCGACTCACAGCCACTTTGCTGTGCAATTGATACAGGTTAAATTCCCAGCCCCTGAAAAAATGCATCATAGTGGAAAGCAAATCAAAATAGGAATTGTTCATGTTATTTGGGAGGCGGAGGGAGAAAGGAGCAGGTTATACACTGTACCACCCCTATCAAATCCAGATAATTTTGCCTTCAATGGTTTTTCTGTGTGGACTTTTCATTTTCAAAAGCAGACCCTAAGACTCACTGGTAACCTGATAACAACTTAAAGAAAACCCGACTAGGAAGTCTTCACATTGGTTTCTAATTCCAGGAAGCCATATGACTCTGCAAATCACCACATCACCTCTGGGACTCTTTCTAATCAGAATAATGAAGTAAAGACTGAACTTATCTTTCAGGTCCTCTGAGTCCAATAATTTTGGTTCTATGATAGAACTGTCCATACAAGAGGAAGTCTTAAAACAGGAGATTTGAAGAGAGGAAAGGGAATGTGTGAGGCCCTTCCCTTGAGGATCTGTGCAGTTCTCTATTATGGTGAACACAAAGAAGGCAAGAACTGTCTAGTAGAACGTTGTTGTTAAGTGTCATTGAGTCAATTCCAACTCATAGTGACCCTGTATAGGGTGAGTGGCTTGTGAGCTTGAACCATCGACCTTGCAGTCCAGGCATTATTAACCCACAGCGCTTCACCAGGACTCCTAGTAGAAAGCAGATGGTAACTCTATTGGAAGATAATCAGTCTCAGGTAGCTCCTTCACTTTTCTTTTCTTTTCTTCCCGGCTTAGAACAACCCAGGCCCAGAGTAACATATACACTGCTAGATACTTAATTTTTTTCTTTGAAAGCTAACACTTAATGGGTACTTACTAGGTGCTGAACAATTTACAGTTACTTCACTTTCTTAACAAAAATAAGAGACCCTTCTTATTGTCATTATTCTACAGGCAAAATGAAGGCTTAATGAGGTTCCAGAATGTATGGGAAGTCACAAAGCTCGTCTCCAGGCCCACAGCTCTTTACCTTTGTGCTGGCTGCTGTTTTCCTGAAAGGTCAGTAGGACAGTCTTCCATTTGATCCCTCTTTCTTCCAGCAGAAGACAAGAACACAGATCATTACGGTAGTAAGGGTTTGGTCGAGTGCTAGCTGCGAGATTGAGATGGGAGAAATAAATCACAGGTATATAGGCTAACAGGGTTGCAGAAGTTTATAAATAAGGCCTAAAGGGTCCAATACTTTCATTTAGAATGTCCTTGCTCTTCTACCTCCCTTTGCAATCCTTTGTTCCCCAACCCCTTCTCAAGTGAGGTTGAGGGGTTGACCCTGAAAAGGCGGTTGAGAAAAAACAATAGTTGTCCTCTCCCATAAAGGGAGAGATTCCATTTGCATCTCTGAAGAACTGCTATTGGACTTGACCTTTAGTAAAGACAGGCTCTGGGAATTTTCTTTGACCCATTGAGATTTGCTGCTCTGCTCTGAAGTACTAAGTCTTTGCCTTTATTGTCCATTTAATTCAGAGTTCTATGAATTCCCTGAAATTGTACACAAATGTTTGTTTTTATGTATATGACAGTATTTTTCTGGGGAGGGTATCCACATCTTTCTTCAGTTCTCAAAAGGGTTCAAGATACCCAGCGGGCAAGAAATTCTTTGCCAAGTGAGTATGCTATAAAGGAAGAACAATAGTATAGATATGGGAGCAGGTGGGGAGGGAAGACGAAGGAGCAAGTGATTTATTGAACAGCAGAGTGGGGCAGATTTCAGGTGTGGAGCTGTAGGATAAGCACTGGACTGCTAACTGCAAGATTGACTGTTCAAACCCATCAGCCTATAGATGGTTGCTATGAGTTGGAACTAATTTGATGATACTAGACAACAACAACAACAACAGGCACTGTTCCCAGAGTTATGGATATAGCAGTGAATAAAATAAATATTCTTCCTTTCATGGAGCTAACATGCGTTGTGGAGTCCTGGTGTGACGCTGTAGGATAAGTAAGGTCAGTTTGAACCACAAGGTTGGCAGTTCAAACTCACAAGTCCCTCCTCAGAAACCCTATACAGGGTCTCGATGAGTCGGGACTGACTCAAGGGCACTTAACAACAACATGCATTGTGGAAAGACAGACAATGCATAGATGAAGAAACCTGGTTCTCAGAGTTTAAACAAGGAACATGCTCTAGGGAAAAAAAGATCCCAAATTAAAATGTATTTTATAGACTCCTTTATTAAGTCTTTCAGGGTTTTATATATGTCTCCCCATTGCCTTCTTGCCTGCATGGTTTCTGCTGAGATCAGAACTTAATCTGATTTGCTTGCCTTTGTAAATAACACTTCTTTTTTCCTTAGCTGCTTCAGGATTCTCTCCTTGTCTTTGAATTTGGAGAATTTGAAGGAGCAAGTGATTTATTGGTGATATGTCTTAGTGATTTTCTTTTGGGGTCTATCCTTCCTGGGGTTTGTTGAGCTTCTTGAGTGCTTATCTTTTCATTTTTCAGGATGTTAGGGAATTTTTCCCCCAGCAACTTTTCAACTATCTCCTTTGCGGACTTCTGATTCTTCCTGTTCCTGAATGCTAATAATTCTTAAGTTATTCCTTTTCATGTTGTCCCACATGAATCTTAGACTTTCTTCAGAATTTTTTAATCCTTTTTTCTGTTTGCTTTTCTGTCTTAGCAATATTGAGAGATTCGTCTTTCAGCTCACTAGATCTGGCTTCCATCTCTTCAATGCTATTCTTTTGCCCTTTCAGTGCACTGTCCATTTCTGATATTCTATTATTAATCGTTTGGACCTCTTTTTGCAGGTTTTGAATTGTTTCCAATGTTGTATCACTCTTATTTGATTGTTCCTTTAGTGCTTTCCTGACCTCTTCCTTATTTTTCTCAACACCTCTGTGTAGCATTTGGATGTACCTCAATATAATTCTCCTGAATTCCTTCTCAGGCAGTTCTAAAGCCTGGCCTCCTTCTAATGGGAAGTCTAGGTCTACCTCCAGCTCATTTTCTTTACTCTACCTTGTTTCTAAGGAGCTCTGGTAGCATAGTGGTTATCAATTGGGCTGTGAGCCACAAGGTCAGCAGTTCGAAACTACCAGCTGTTCCGTGGGAGAAAGATGAGGCTTTCTGCTCCCGTAAAGATTTACAACCTCGGAAACCCTACACAGGGTCGCTATGAGTCAGAACCGACTCCATGGCACATAACAACAACAACCACCTTGTTTCTGGATATGTGCTGAAATGGTCAGTTGTTTCTTGGTCACCTTCAATAATTAGGTGTGTTTTCAATAACTAGATGAATATTTATTGATGTATTATTGAGCTTTCTGATTGCCTTCAGGTAGATGTGATCAGGAGATGGGCTTCCCTTTTCACTCTTCTTATTACTCGATTCAGAGTAACCGTAGCAGGTGTTGGCTGTCTGTCTGGTGTATAGCAGCTGGTATTGACTCTTGACTGGATGGTGGGATTTTACAGGGTGTGATTGCAGCTTGGCTATATGACCACAATTGCTGTCTTTTCTTGGGTAACTTAGGGAGAGAAAGAGTTCCTTGAAAGTAACAGGGAAACCAAAAAACAAAACAGCAATTAAAAAAACATAAACAGATTGGGCACTACAGTGTATAATCACATAAAAGAAAAGAAAAATCTGTAGCAAAATATGAATATGACTTTGATGCCCCTCTCGCGACTTGCCTTCAAGGCTTCCTGAGAAAAGTCAAGATGTTACTGTTGCTCCTTATGATGTAACTCAGGATTTCATTTTCGGCCTGTTTCCTTTTTAGTCTGTCTTTCTTCCACCCTACAACCCCCGTTCAGGACTTTTTCCTAGTGATAAACAGATCAGGGCTGGCTGTGGCTGTTTTGGGGTACTGTTTGGTTTTAAGCAGTGCCTTCCTCCTTCTTCGATTCTGCACACAGTGGTCTTTGCTGAGCCTATCCATGTGCATACATAATAGAACCCTCGGGGAGAGGGGCAGTGTCCACTTGCTCAAGCACCCCCTCTAGTCACCAGAGTGGAGGTGCGCAGGCAGCGAGAAACCAATGAACAGAGGGAAAAAAGAATGTCCACACCTTTATCTCCAAGGATCGGTCAGACCTCTGCGGTAGGAGTGTTCCTCTGATCCTTCACCTGCTCTGTCATGCCCAAGATGTCCACTCCAGGAGCAGCTGGGGGCCGCAGATCAGAAAACACCACCTTTCTTGCTTCTGCTACAAATTGCACTGGCTGTAAGCCTTCAAACTTTCTAAATATTCCTTTATATGTAGTTCAAGAGTTTGGGGACCATCCCCTGAACCTGCTTCACCTGGTATTCTGTGTTATTGCTGACAGAGGTCTGTACCGCACTTCTCCCCAATTCGCCATTAAGCCCCACCTCTTCTTTATTAAGTCTTATAACAAACAAACAAACAAAACTGCAAATCATCCAGATGAAGGAGACCAGGAGCATAAAGTCATATGGTGTTCAGTGGATTCATAGCCACATGATAATTTTAGAACACAGAAAACAAATATCAGAAAATCTTGACTGAAAACAATTCATCACTGTCATGAGGTAACTATGGACGTTCTATGTATATGTATAATGATTAAGGTACATATACTACTGTGGATTAGAAAATGTACAGGATTGGTTCTGGAGCCCTCTGACTACCTTGGTTGGGATATCACTCATGACCATGCTGTTTTGTTTCCTTAAACTGCCCTTCCCTGTGCTGGCTTTGTTGTTAAGTGCAGTTGATTTGGTTCCAACTCATATAGACCCTGTATGGCGTCCTGGTTTACAGTTTCTGAGGAGTGCCTGTTGGGCAACCCAGCACTTATCCTACAGAACCATGACTCCTATGTGAGTCTTAATCTATTTACAAACACACTTTGGGGCAAAGCTTTTTACATTGTGGGTTAATGGTCAGAATGGAGAGTGAATTTGTGTCGACTCAAAATGGAGTTATGGCTCCCACTGTCCGCAAACCCACTGCTAAGAATTTAAACTGTAATACAAACCCAAGGGCTATCAGCTAGTAAACCGGAGAGATTTGAACCTAAGGAGTATAGCACCTTCAGCAGTTTTCTTAACCACTACACTACAGGAAGAATTGAATACTGAAGATTTCTGTGCAGTTCAAACACCAAAAATTAAAAGGTTAAGTGAAAAAATATTTACATCATATAGTGTAGACAAGGAATCCAGGAGTAGCACTGTAGGATAGGCACTGGACTGCTAATTGAAAGGTTCAAGCTCACCAGTTGCTCCTTGGAAATCTTATACAGGGTCTCTATAAGTCAGAACCAACTCGACACTTGACGGCACATAACAACAACAAATAGTGCGGACAAAGGGTTCATAACCTGAAAATAGTTTTTGAACTACAAATAAAAACAAACATGCCACTAAATATGAAATTGGCCAAGAATACTAAAATAATTTAAAAAGGAAATATAAATGATGAGTAATGTGGAATGTTGTATTCCTAAATTACCCAAACAGTCTGTTTATTGTTTAGCACAGAAAGGAAGATTATTACCGAGCAGAGTTTTTGTAGTATCTGGGGGTGGGGTGGCAAGTTTGGGTATTTGAGATTCTGAGGATTGGTTTAAGGCAGATCTTTTAGTGGGGTGCTTGTCAAGGGTAAGTAAGATTAATAATAATAGTTAAAAATTAACGGACACAGCCAGACAAATGTCATGGAGTATAAACTGCCCTTTGATGCTTTCATTGGAGAGTTGATGGATGTTTCCTGAAGTACCTGGAATGAACAGTAAGAGTATTTGCAGCTTTTGATTTCCTGGGAAAGAGTTTACTAAACTAGTAACCTTATGAAGATAGTGGGATGGTAGTCTTTTGAATGTGGACAATGAACTTACTGCGTGTGGATGGTTTGGGTCCTCAATAATTTTATCAGAATACAGCCAATCTCATTATCAGAGACATATAAATAAGAACTTCAATGCCTTTTTTACCCATCAAATTGGGGGGAAAAAATTTAAAGTTTGATATTATCCCATTAAAATGAATGCTTTGGGAGATTATTTAGTAATAAAAGTCCCTTTGTGTTCTTATACAGTGTCATTCCTTATACACCCAGGTTTATATATGATGTGCTGATGTTGCTTCTAAAACCAAGACTCAGCCTTTTAGTACCCCATTCCCCATTTTCATTTGAATATGTAATCAACATTTCAAATTCAAGATGACCAAAATTTTTGTTGCCCTTAGGTGTCCAAACCATGGTGTTTTTAATCACCTCCTATGCATATAGGGTCGCTATGGGTCGGAACCGACTCGACGGCACTTAACAACAACAACAACAACATGCATATGAAAGTTGGACAATGAAGACAGAAAATGGAGGAAGAATCTGTGCATTTGAATTATAGTGCTGGTGAAGAATATTTAAAGTACCATGGACTGCCAAAAGAACAAACAAATCTGTCTTGGAAAAGCACAGTCAGGATGCTCCTTGGAATCTAGACCCTTTATTGTCTGCACTGCAAAAATGAAAAGTAGACCCTGTAAGGATTTTCCTCTGTCAACTAGTACAGTGCTAACCTTTATTAACAGAATGTTCTAGAGAGGCCCTAGAAAAGCAAGGGACTTCTTTTTTTAATTCTAGTATGCTTCATTTTGGTCCTGGGGTGGTGCAGTTTGCACTTGATACTAACTGGAAGTTTAGTGGGTCAAACCTACCCAGTGCACCTCAGAAGATAGGTCTAGCTGTATGCGTCCATAATGATGATGGCCAAGAAAACTCTACGGAGACGTTCTACTCCGTGACACATGGGTCACCATGGCAGTGGGTTTGGTCTGATGCTCTTGTTGGCAGGCTTCTGCAGCTCCTGGCTCCTGTGGTATGCAACAGCCAGCTTCAATTCACTTGAATTATGAACCACTTACTATTAAGATTCTACAATAATGAAGCAAAACAAAGTATCAATCCCACAGTTTTATTTGTAAAGAACAAAGCATGAAAAGTCATATTTAAATGTACTCCAAAACCTGAAAAACCCACGTCAGTTTCTATGATATGTATGTTAAAGTGCTTGATATCACAATACTCTTTAAAACTTATATTCAAATGGGGTGGGGGGGAATCCAGTTCTGATGCATTTTGTTAACAATAAAAAGGAAAACAATATAATTTAAATGCAGAAATGCTTTTTCCCCCCAAAAGATACACAGGATACATTTATATATGGTTGAAATGTAACACAAGACTTTCTGTTTCACACCCTTATTTGACTGACAACAGAAACTCTTTAGTATACCTCTCTACTGTCAACAAGATTGGTGCTGGGAGTAAAGACTGAATTCACGCACATTAAAGTAATTGTATCAAGCATGATTCTCTCCTGAACAAACCAAGGACACCCTGGACCCCTTAAAATAGGGAGAAATTTGGTTCGATGAACTTTTCTCATTTTGGCATTATAGCTCAATGTATTATCTTTACAAAGCCAATCTTTATTTTGTCCTTGAGATGGCAACTAAGCTCTAACAAGATCTGGGAGGATGCAGTTCTCCATGGATTCTTCTGATGACATTACAATCAGAAATTTCTATAGAAAGCTTGGAATTCAGTTTTTTCCCCCAAGATATTTATAAGTGTACTTTAACAGGAATAAGGAACCTAGTAGTTTATTCTTTTCTGTCTCCTATTTATAGTAAATAATAATGCAGCAAATACTATATAAGAAGCAGGGACTTTCAAAAACACAGATAATTTATGAATAAGATTCACTTTATAAAAGTAGAGAAGGACTCAAGACTCCATTTTCAATCAATGAAGGTGTGTTAATACTGAAATACACAGAGTTAAGGTTCAGATTACTCTTCAACTTGATGAAAAGGACACACGAGTTTCTGTAAACCTCACAGAGATATCCTCACAGTTCTCTAACTGAAAATAATCTACTGAAAACTCTAATTCATAGCAGAAAGACTATTTTTTATTATGAATACCTACACTCCAATGCTGTCAAATAAATATTTCCCCTATGAATCTGAAGTCATTGTCAGTTATCTTATGTTTCCAAATTATCTTAGGGGTGTCAACATACAGTTCACACAAACTGACATTTATGGTCAGCCTCGAACATTCACTTAATTCAGGTATAAATAGTTCCTTGTTGACAAAAAAGAAACATCAACAGTTCCTTATCCCTCCATTATCATTCACATAGTGTGAAAGAAGTCCACTGAAATAATTAAGAAAAAAATAAATAAAGCCATGTTATAATAGGTACCACAGGGTAAGAAAAGGTATAAAAATGAGGTAAACATTTAAAATGAAATTTAGAGGGAATTACATACTTTCGTAAGTTTTTGATCATTTCTATTATCAAATTCTCACTGCAGTGGGAAGAGTGAGGAGAGGGGTAGGAAGCTTTACTTTTCTTCTTGGTATCTTTTCCCTCCCACTTAGAACCCCACTTTATGCTACTTCATAAATATTGAGCCTCAGTCATTTTTAAACAGCTAATGACTGCTGTCCAGGACACTGCTTTAGGATCTCACATGTAATTCCAGCATCAGTATAATGCCACTGTGTCATAATGGTTGAAATTAGGGACTTGGGATATCTGAATACTTAGAAAATATTTTTGGCAATTTAATTTTAAAAATGAATTTTCAAGTTATTATTTTATGTGAAAATACTAATTATGGTCCCAGGCATTTACAGTTGAGATTTTTTTTTTTTAAAAAGAAGTCAGCTAAAAGTGAATTTTTACTCACTTTAACTTTTATGTTGTGATCCTAAAGCAATAAACTAATTTTAATATTAACATAACAAGAAAGACTTCTTTTAAGTGGGCATGGTCCTTCTAGAAGCCACCTTGAAAGGCTATGAATGTACATTTATTTTAAGGATTCTGCTACTGCTCAGCTCAAAATATTTTCGTACTGGCTCAGAAACAGTTAAAGCCACTTAAGAACTGTCTTTGTTTCTTGATATGTGACCTCACGCTCCTTAGCTCAGGTAAGCATCCTTTTCATTGATCAGATTTGGACCTTACGGAGTTTATGTTATTTCTGAATATTAAATGTATTCTGAAAGGCCAAGATTTATCACTACTGGTAATTAATATTCAAGTAAGCGTGGGCTGTCGACCATTCATTCAGGCAGCTCACAAGGAGTCTCCCCCATGTTCAGAGAACTGGTCATATCATTGGTTCCCCAGGTAATTAAGAAAAACCCAACACTGAGGATGTGCTAAATTTAGTATGTTTATTTAAAAATATCTGTCATTTCACTGTTATACTACATAAAGTTAAGATGAAATTTTAGGTTTAACTTTTTTTGGGGTCTGCTCCAACTCTGTTTCTAGATTTAACAACAGATGTTAATTCTCAATCATTTGAGAACAATTTGTTAAAATGTATACTAACCCTTATTTCCTACCTGGATACCTGGCTTAGCATGTGTAGAAGTGGATGAATATTAGCAAGAATACCTTAAAGGTCTGGTCTCATGCAGCCCAATGTAATAAAAAACAAAAATATGCATTCTAGACTTTGTGAAGTGTCACTGACCAGCTGTGGGTAAGGGGAAGTACTTAAAACTCACTTATTCTTTAAGTCTTTCCATGTATAAAATGAGAAGGGTGGACCTGTGTCAGTTCTAGCATCCTGGTGTAAATCATTCTCACTGATTACTCAGTGTGCCAGAAGCATGGTTTTAAAGAAAAAGATAGTAAGAACAAAACTCTGGGTTGTGGTTAAATCTGTAAAGGATTGTGTCTGATCACTGAAACACAGTAGTAATCTGTTATAAAACAGGCTCTGGAGGTCTCCTTTACCACCAGATAACCACATACTGTGGACTCAGGTAAACAAATCTTGGGTCTACCCAGGACCATCTTCTTAAACCCTTCCTAAGGATTCCTAATGCAGCCTCAGTTCCTCTTTCTCTTCTCTAGTACAAAGTCACATTATGTTCAAAGGGGGCTGTTCCCTGGCTGCCCTGAATGAATGTAGTATTTGAAAAAAGGAGGGAGGCACTTGTTTCATTAGTTCTTCCTCCAGGAAATAAGGGCACCAGAATTGTTGGCCCAGCACCCTCAGATTGTACAAGGATCCCTAGAGGCCATGTCTTTGCTTTTCAGCCACACTGGGAATAAAACCGGGAGCGCTGCTGAGGCAATTTCACTGCTAAAATGTGCAAATGTCTAATTAGAGTTGCAGGGCCTACTATAAGTTGAAGACTTAAGTTATTAGCTAATACCACATTTATTTCATTTTCCTAAAAAGAATACCAAACTAGAAAGTTACTCACAACTTTTGGTGTTTCAAAATTGTTGCTTCTTGCTTTG
The DNA here is from genome assembly GCF_000296735.1 of Chrysochloris asiatica. Lineage (NCBI taxonomy): Eukaryota > Metazoa > Chordata > Mammalia > Afrosoricida > Chrysochloridae > Chrysochloris > Chrysochloris asiatica. Next base: position 763,988 of record NW_006408817.1, read on the forward strand.
CTTTCATTTTGCCAGTCTGTGCTGAAGTGGCTTTTAATTTCTCTGGGCCAGTTGTTTTACATTACTACTCCTTACAAAGAAACATGAAGCTCCCCTAGAAAGACCCAGAAAGAGCCCATTCTTTCCTCCTGTTATTTGCATTATCATGGTCAACATATACTTTCACAGAAACATTCCAAGCCACACAGAGCCTTCCTTCTTAAACATTCCTCCAGTTCCTGAGAGGGGGGATGGGCCTGGGGAGAGAGGAGGAAAGGGTGACCGGGACCCCACAAAGATGGGACTTGTGTTTATCTTTAAGAGGTACAGCACCACTGCAGAGTTTAGCTGGTCAAATTAAAAGCACAGAATCTCAGGATTGTTTGCAGTTCTTATGATTATGAGGCCAACACTTTGAAATTCACATCTTCCCAAAATACCTCAAATAACAGGAATAAAAATGTCAAGAATGAAGTTAGTCTAGGCTAATCTTTCCAAAGCAGAGAGAAGTTAGAATCCCACAATTTAACACATTTCTCAGGTTTTGTGTGTTCTCTTTCCAGAGCAGCCAAACTGGTGTCCAGCATTGAAACTATTTGAATTACATATTCACCTTGTGCTGACTTAAAAAAAAAAAATGTTCCAAAAGACTGGAAAAGTGACTCACAATTCAAGTGTATGAAACAGTTTGTAACTTAAAAGATAAAAAGGAGGACTCTGTCATCTAGTAAGTAAAGCAGTTTACATTCACAATACAAAGGACTGGACACCAGGATGAATGGCTATAACAGAACAATGCATTCTGGGGGTCCTTTGTGATACAGTGAGGAAAACAAAGCCCAACTGGGGTGCCCTATATTTACATGTTTCCCGGCTTCTTCCTGACTAGCACCACTCTTCTCCCCCAACCCCCAATGTTTTTAAACTACTTATTAAGTCACAGTAATAGCCAATCTAAGAAAAGTATCTTATTCGAGTAATATAATTTCTTAAAGATAGTATATTTACACACATCTAACACATGAAAATACTCTATTTTATACTAAATTCCAGGTTCAAATGAACTACAATACAGCATTTGCCTTATCTGTAGCATAAGGATTGTTCAAATTGGGGGATATGGCAGGCTTCCCCCTGCAGTGGCTCACGACTGCATCAGACAAGTCCAAATCAAATCGGTCCTTATGGACTTGTTTAATGGGGAAAGTTCAGAAGCAAGGGGTCTAGACTGAGAGTTTTCTAGCCAATTGGATTCACATCCACTCCTTTGATAAGGGATCCTTCTAGGATGATGGTAAAGTCCTGAATAGTCTGCAGAATGCGGATGAGGGAGTTGACAGTCCTGTGGTCTCGCAGGAGGGCGCTCTCTTCATACATTCGGGTAATGGCAGGACACTCAGCTAATAATGGAATCCACTGTGGGAGCAGGCGATCCCTAGAGAGCCAAAGAGAAACAACTCACTACGACAGGACAAGATCTGAGGTCAGTAGAGAGGAATCCAAAGCCAAGAAGTTGGAGTTTTACTGGTAAGAAGATACTGTGATTAAAGATACTTGATTAAAAATCAAGGTCCTAAAGGTGGTCATAAGGCATTATATACACACTAAAGAATTCTCTATTCCAATTTTACCACTTTCAAAAGCCAGGCAGAAGGAATTTCTTCTTTTCTTTCTTTAAAGAAACAAAATGGGAGTTATTTAGACATCTATGAAGATTGTGCCCAAATATATTGGAAAGTGAATATATTCTGGAAAATAACATTAACTATCAGCAGTTCGAAACTACCAGCTGCTCCGCGGGAGAAAGATGAGGCTTTCTACTCCCGTAAAGATTTACACCCTCGGAAACCCTGTACAGGGTCGCTATGAGTCGGTTCCGACTCCACGGCACATAACAACAACACAACAACAACAATTAGAGATTAGATTTTTTTTAGCTTATACAACATAACAAAATAAGGAACAAAACCAAAGCAGAAAAACATTAAGTAGATTTTATAAACCAGAGAGGGTTCCGTATTGGTCTAATAAATCAGAACTCTGAGGAGATCAAAGGAGATACGGGTCATGCTCAAAAGGAACTGGAAAAACGCAGTTGAAACTGATCACCTTTTATAAAGGAGGAATACAGAACTCAGTTCTATCTTCAGAGTTTCCTGAATTAAACCCTGACAATTAGGACTCTCTGTCACTAAGTACCTAAGCATCCTTAGTGAGCAGCCTTTGATATGCATTTCATGACAAGGACAGCCATAATTAGGTCATTCTGAATTTCCTAGAGGTTTAGGAGAAAGGAAACAAAACCTAAACAGGAAACAAATAAAGTTAAAAAAAAGTCTTCTAAAGTTCTGGATGTGCTTCACTATCTAAAATGTTGAAAGCTGTTTTAAAATCAAATCAAAGGCTTGTACAGCTCTCATGTGCCATTTTCAGAAATAAGGTGGTAGGAAACAATCTTAGAGATAATCATATAGCAAAAATCCCACAATATTATTATTAAATTTAAAGCAACATGGTAGTATAAGACCCTATAACAACTATAACAACAAAAAGGATACAACAAAAACAAAACAAACCAAATAAAAAACCCAAACCCATTGCCACTGAGTCAATTCTGACTCTTAGTACCCTGTAGGGCATACCCTGTAGGGCACACTAGAACTACCTCATAGGGTTTCCAAGGCTGTAAATATTTACCAAAGCAGACGGTCACATGTTTTTCTGCCACAGAATGGCACGTGGGTTCAAACTCACTGTGCCACCAGGGCTCCTTATATACAAATACACAAAGTAAATATATACATGTGAATGTGTTGGTTGATCTAATTTTCTACCAATCTACCTGTTAGCAATATAGCTATCTTATTTTGGGAGCTAGTATATTGTAACTAATGGTTGAGGGTTTGGGCTCCAAAGTGAGACTGGGTGTGACTCTTGGCTCTGCCTCTTTCTAGCTGTATGACCTGGGGAAAATTTCCGATGTGTGTCTTGATTTCTCATCTAAAAAATGGGGATTACTGGTTGCTACTTCTTGCCGTGGTACGGGTGTGATCAAATGACACAATGGTATCTAAAGTACTTAGCACATTGACAAACACATAGTAAGTAATGAATATTAGTCTCATGAAACTTGGAATGAAAGAAATTCACGGAAAATCTTTATAAGGCACATGATGTAGGATAACCCTTCTGGACTTCTGTTCAACAACAACAACAACAAAAAGACTGAGAACGTCAACAACTGGCTTTTTACCGTGTTCCGAGGCATACTAAAATCTGGAACTTGCCGTCCTTTCCAATATTCCTGGGTGCTGTATTAATAGCGTGCACATAGTGGCAGAAGGTTTTACAGGATGATTTCTGAAGAAGGACATCATCTTCATTGTCTAGAATCTGGTCAGTGGTTTCAAAATAAGCAACAGCTCTCTCTGAGGAAGGAAGTCAGAATCATAGCATAACATACATCAACAGTTCATATATACAAAGATTTACCATTCAGTTTACCCCTGAGAATGCTAACAGTATTTTGCATATGGTCAGTTCTGAAGCCAAAGCTTTGCTTTATCACTGGCTTCAGATTTCATTCCAGAGGTCCATGGTTCTTAGTGGAATTACATGCTTTATATATTTTCTAATCTAGACTGCACTCCAGGCCTGTGGTAACCTTTTACCAGATGTCAATCCATCTGACCCCCTCCCTCAACCTCCTTAAATACTCTGCTCAAATGTCATCTTCTCATCAAAACCTGTAACTACCCTATTTCAAAGTACACTCCCCACTTGATTTCCTTCCCCCAGTTCTTTAGTTACCACTGAGCTGACTCTGCCTCATGGCAGTCCCATGTGAGAGCAGAGCTGAAGTCCATAGGTTTTTCAGAAGCAAGCGTATCTCCAGGCCTTTCTTACAAGGCACCTCTAGGTAGACTTGAACCTCCTCTCTTTTGATTAGCAGCTGAGAGTGTTAGCTGTTTGCACCACCCAGGGACCCCTACCATTTTCTTTTACCCACCTCTATTTTTTTTGAAATCAGTGATCACCTTCCAGCATACCAAATAAATTATGTATTTGTGATATGTACTGTTTGGTCTCCCTCTCATCCCCACCAGAATGTAAGTTTGTCAATCATAGGAATTTTTGTCTGTTTTGTTCACTGATGTATATCCCAAGCATTTATAATACTGTATGGACTATTACGGACACTATAAATATCTGTTGCATGAATGATAACTAAGAACAGTGCTAATTTGATACTTATTTTTAAAAACATATCTCCCTCATTCACTCATATTCCTAGGTCTTTCAGTTTTCTAAAAAACATTCAGTGATCTAAAAATAACAAACATTTGCTTTGTTGTTGTTAGGTGCCTTTTACCTATAAAGTCCCAGATGAAGACATTCTTGTGAAAGATGCGGGCGGATTTGAACCCGTGGTGGAAAACTTGCTCAAGTGCTGCAACCAGGCCATTTTCTCCACAAAGCAATACTGTGAGGCTTCCTCTCTGTGGGACATAACATAACAGTGCTGAAGAATAATTTGCTGTGTCTGTCTAAGAAAAACACCAGAGACACAGTGCTGAGGGTAACTTTATAAAGGAACATACTTTCATGGCTATTAGAAGACTTATAAATTAAAGTACCCTTACTGCCTAAGCATTACATATGAAAGTGGCCTTAAAAGTCCCACCATGACAAGTTTTATAGTGCATGCTACCTCTTTCTCAGGTTTGTGAAAATGTTTCACAATATTGTTCACAGCTTCTCCAATTCCTTCTTGGATCTGTCCAGTGTTAGGCTCTGTAAGATAATGAACAGTGCTTGAATTCTCTTGTGAGAAGAAGAAATCACAGTACCTATGGGTTATAAACTGTGTCCACTGATGTAGATCCCAAACATTTAGAATAGTGAGTAGAATATAGTGGACACTATAAATATCTGTTGTGTGAATGGTAACCAAGGAACACTCCGTCAGAGCATGCTGGTTTTGTCAGAGGCTCCATGATGCTTGCCCTTGTACAGTTTGGTCAAATGGAAGGCATCTGCACAGTGGAAAACATCTGAGACCCCTAGGTTCACATCCCAGTCTTAGCACTTACAATCAAAAACCTTGGCTAAGTGTCTGACTTTCTCCAAGTTTGAGTTTCTTCAATGGTATTTATAATAAAATACACACCTCACGAAGTCACTGCGAAAAAAATATGTCAATCACCTGTCATGGGGCTTGTCACAAAGTGCTTGCAAGTCCCCAGATGTGAGGAAGGAGGTGGCGAAGACCTGCAGTATATCTCTTTTCAGACACTTCCTTATATTGGGCAAAGGCCCAATCTCCTGAAGCTCCCAATGGCTCACCTGGAGTTAATGCTTTTATGTTTAAGTTGGGTATACTAAGAAACTCCATTCCAAAGCCCAGGTCCCGGCCCCTGCTAGCTGCCTAAGTACTGCTTCATCCTGGCATCCAGCACCTGCTCTTGTAGGCCCCTTTCCTGACTGAAGGAGGATTCAGTGGGCTGCTTCTATGGGACCCCAAAATCACCTTGCTTCTCAAGTCTCAAGGATAGTTAAAGAAAAAAACAAAAGGTGATGGGATGCGAGGAAAGGGAATATTATTTACTGGCTAGAGTGCACACATAGGAATTTGGGTGATGGGGAAGGTAATATACAACAAGAGGGAGAGGTTGGCAGAAAGAAAATACAGGTAGCGGAAGACACAGGTAGGAATACAAAAGGTAAAGTGAACAAAGGTAAATACTGTTAACTAAGGGTACACAGAGGGTACGGTAACCATCATAATGAAGCAAAGTATATGACTTGTTGAATGTAAAACTGATGATCTCTTCTGTAAGTCTTCATTTCCTTCACAATTAAAAAATTAAGACCAAAAAAAAGTGGTAAACTCAGGTTTCATCTGGGATAAAAAAATATGTAAGATGAAAACGATGACATGTTTTGGTATCTTCTTGTGGTGATTAAATAAAAAATTTCTTTTAATTAATACTGATACAGAATTTCTTATATAAAACAATTCTTCAGGTAAAAGTCAAATAACTTTGTCTACACTCATGCATAAAAATTATTAAAATGGAACCCTCTTATGACTGAAGAGCTGATACTGTGGCCTATTCAATTCCTAGTAGGAACTTATTTTATTTTTTCTGTAAATATTGTTTTCTCTTGTAAACAACAAGATCTATTTTGAAAACTTTTACTCATCCCAGTAGAATTTTCAAGCTGATTGAAATTTTTGCATTTTATGAACATCAGCCTGCACACACTGTGAGAAATAGCAAGCTAGCCATCTCTGAGTCTCAGATTTCTGAATGTCTTCTGCTTACTGAGTAAGGAAAGAAATTAAGACCAAAATGGAGGATAAGGCCTCATTACAGTGATATCCCATGCAATTAGAATGATTCAAAGAATAACTTTTAAAAGAAATCAGCATAATTTAAAAGAAATCAGCATAATTAAGGTTTGAATTTTAAATGTATAATTTGATGAGTTTGGCATATAACCACCACCTTGTGTGGCACTGTGGGATAAAGCACTGGAGAGCAGGGTCGGGGGTTCAAACTCACTAGCCATTCCTCAGAAACCTTTCGCAGGGTTGCTGAGTTGGAACTGACTTGATAGCACTGATGTGACGGCACTTAAAAACAACACAATCATGTTACATCATTTCCATCAACTCAGAAATTCTCTCAAGTACCTTTTTAGTCAATCCCTCCACTGGTTCTCTGCACCTAGAAACCAATGATGACTTTCTAACACTTTTCTTGAATTTCATATAAATGAAATCATATTAACATGTAGTTTATGTGTCTGGTTTCTTACACCTGTTATTGTTGTTGTGAAGTGCCGTCAAGTTGGTTCCAATCCATAGCGACCCTGTATCGGGTTTCTGAGGAGCAGCTGGTGACCCACTGACCTTGTAGTTCAAAAGATTTTTCAGTCTGGTGCATTAACCACTGCGTCACACCAGGAATCCGTCTTACATTTAGCATAATGTTTTTGAGATTCATCCATGTTGTTGGACTGTATTAGTAGTTCCTTCATATTTCTATACTGTTGAATAAAACCTGCTTAACCATTCATCATTTGATGGATATCAGAGCTGTTTCCATTTTTGGGTATTGTGAATGAATCTGTTGTGAATGACTGAGAACAAGTCTTTGTGCAGACACATGTTTTCACTTCTCTTGGGTTAACATCTAGGAATGGGACTGCGGGCTTAAGTGCATAGAAAGTGTGCATCTATTTTGAAAACAAAAAAACTGCCAAATTTTTTCAATTTTGCATTATCACTGGTAATGTCTGAACATATCCACTCTTAACAATATTTAGTTAGTATTATCAGCCTTTTTGTCATTCCAGTGGGTGTGTGGAATGAAGTTAACTTTTGAAAGCAGAAAGGAATAATGGATTAAGGATATAGTTTGAGAAAGAAAGAAACATTTTTAGACTACTTCATCCTATTTCATAGCATGCGCTAACAAATTAATAGAAATGAATAATATTTAGGGAAATGTTTTGTTACTAAGCTAAGGGGCTTCTATTAGGTGCCTTTTGTTATTCTACTATGACAACTATCTATATATCTCAAATAAATCTACTTTCTTGATAAACTTTTATAATGTTTTTCATTAATTATATACTGTATCTATATTAGTTTCCTACAGCTGCTGTTACAAAATACCACAAACAGGTGGCTTAAAATGATGAAGTTTATTCTCTAACAGTTCTGGAGGCCATCATCAGAAATCAGTATCACTAGACCAAAATCAAGGTGTCAGCAGGACTGCACTCTGATAAGAGGCTTTAGTGGGAAAGCTGATACTTGCCTTTTTCCAGCTCTGTGGCTGCTGGCATTCCTTGACTTGGTGCCATATCACTGCAATTTGTTTCCACATCATCTTCTCTGTTTGTATGTCTACTCACCCTCTTATAAGGATATATGTGACTGCATATAGGGTCCATCTGGATAATCCAGACTAATCTGTTCATCTCCAGTCCCTTAATGAATCATATCTGCAAAGACCTTTTTTTCTAAATAAGGTAATACTACATTTATAGGTTCCAGGAATTATGAACTATTATCTTTGGAGACACTAATCTGTCTACTAAACGTTAGTATAAATTAGAGGTATACTGGTGATGCTGTAGGATAGCACTGGGCGACTAACCACAACGTTGGTTGTTCAAACCCTCCAGTTGCTCCTCAGCAGAAAGATGAGGATCTCTGGTTCTGAAAAGATTTATCGCCTTGGAAACCCTATGCAGGGTCACTATGAATTGGAGTAGACTCATTGGCAGTAGATTTGGTTTGGGTTCTATACTACTGATGGTGGCATGTGAACAAGATAGTCTATCCATAAAATTAATTCCTTTATAGTATTTTGTGATTTTATTCTTATGAACTAAGGGGGCAGGTATATTAGTTTTTAAGATTGCTGTAACAAAATAGCACAAATTGGGTGCCTTATAAGAAGAGAAATGTATTCTCTCTCCCAGTTTGGAGGCTAGTAATCTGTGAGAAATAATTCTTGTGGGCAGGGTCCACCTTCAGGAATAAAAAAGCCCATGAGATTGTTAGACACAGATTGTTGATTCACACCCAGGAATAGGTAAGCAGGATGAATTGGGGAAAGGGAGAAAAGAAATCTGTTCTAGGACTAGAAACTTTAAATAAGGATACAGTCATTAAGACCATGGGTGAGCCATTTTGGTTTCTCTAGGGAGAGGGTAAATGGGAGGTACTGGGTAGAACTGTGAATGGGGAACTGGAACTGGAGGAGGGACTTTTTTGAGACAGGGGAATAAAACTGTTTGCAGGCTGGTCATGCAGCTCCTGATTTTGCAAAATTGAATTAAAAAAGCCTCACTCTCTTTAAAATGAGTACAGATTGGATTACTTCAGTGTTTGTCAGTATGGGCAATGTTTCTCACATCATCCAAATGTTTCTCACAGAACAGGTGTCTGCAGGACCTGTTCCCTCTAAAAGCTCTAGGAGAGGATCCTTTCTTGTCATTCTGGTTTCTGGGAGGCCAGGCCTTTCTGTATGCTCTGCCGTTTGCAGACATATACTCATGTTGTTGGTTTAGATTGATGTCTGACTCTAGGTGATTTTCCTCCTATTTTATAAGGACCTCATGCAGATGGCCTTAGGTCCTACCCTACTCCAGTGTAACTTCATGTGAACTGAAAACATTTCAAAGACCCTATTTACAAACAAGAGAAATGAAACCTAGTGGCACAATGGTAAAGTGTTTAGCTGATTGACAGGTTGGCTGTTCTAATCCTCTTAGCAGTTCCATGGAAAAAAGACCTGGTACTGAGGAGTGGCTGGTGGGTCTGAACCACTTACCTTGTGGTTAGCAGCTCAGTGTCATAACAGGAGACCATCTTTATTGTTGTTGTTAAAATGCCTTTGAGTCAATTCTGAACCATAGTGACCTTTTATAGGGTTTCCAAGGAGCAGCCGGTGAGCATGAACCACTGACCTTGCAGTTCAAACGACTTTGCAGTCTGACGCCCACAGTGCCACACTAGGACTCCCCATCTTTATTACTACTCTGTTAAATTTCAGGTAAATTCTTTATTCATATTTCCACAGCTTGATTAAAACTTAGCATTCAGTGTTTTGAGATTTTAATATCTCAAAATTTTCAGGCTTTGATTATTTGTTTAATGCTTTATCTTTATTTTTTCTCTTTATTCTCTCTTTTGTTTTTAAAGCTCCTTCTCCCAAATTAATTTTCCTCAATTTTCTTCTTTTTAATCTCCTATCACACTTCGTCAATATAACAGTTCCTATGTGAACTGCAACATCTGAGGCACAATTGAAAGATAAACTACTTACTGCTAGTTTTTCCTGTCAGTGAAGTAATGCTTAATCTCCTAGCTGAGGTGGGTGATTTCTGCTGGGGTGGAGTCCGACACTGCTTTGCCAAGTCCTCATCTGATGCAGAGGGCATCAATTCCCCGATGAGAATTCTCTCCAGGCTTCCATCATCAATACCCTTCCCCAGCCATCGTCCACATGGGAACCTAGTAGGATAGAAAAACTTCTGAGTCACCATTTTTTTAAACGAGATTTTCTCAGAATTAAACAACAACGAAAAGCAAAAACAAAAACCCAAAACACCAAAAACCATGAGTATAACCCATAATTTTAAGTGATAGTGGGTTGTTATTTTAACTAAGGAAAATTTCAAACACATAGATATGTGGTGAGAACAGTATAATATACATTCATATTCTTATTACCTACATTTAGTATTTTCCAAATTTTCTAAAATTTAAAAGTGGAGTCCTGGTGTGGTGCTGTAAGATAAAGAACTTGACTGCACAGTTGGTTTGAACCAAAAGATTGGTGGTTCAAACTCACCAGCTGCTCCTTGGAAACGCTATGCAGGGTCGCTGTGAGTCAGAAATGACTTAGCAACAAATTTTAAAAGTATTTCAAAGTAAATTACAAATACCACATGTCACTCTTAAGAATTCTGTAGTAGGAATCTTTAAAAAGCAAATATATTCTCTTACGTTGCCACAGAGGTCACCACATACAACAAACATAAAAATAATTTAAAAATATTTTCTCATGCTTAGTGAGCCTGGGTGTGGTGCTACAGGATAATGCACTGGAGTACAAGTTCGGTTTGAACCAGTAGGTTCAAACCTACCAGCTGCTCCTCAGAAACCCTATAGAGGGTCTCTCTGAATCAGAACTGACTTCATGGCACTTAATAACAACAGTGTATACTCAAAAAGGGGCCATGGTTGCCTAGTGGGTTACAAGCTGAGCTATTAACCACAGGTAAGCAGCTCAAGTCTACCAGTTATTCCACGTGCGAAAGGTGAGGCTTTCTGCTTTCGTAAAGATTTACAGCCTTGAAAACTCTATACAGGGTTGCTGAGTCAGAATCAACTCCATGATGCACAGCAGCAATATGTATTAAAATTCTGTTGTTAGTTTTGGGGAGAATATTTTCACACTAGAAATTAATGTAGGAGTTAAGTTTGAGAGAGAATGAGAGTAATGCTCTCACAGAAGAGTGCTGACTATAACTAGGAGAATACAAGCGATCCTTTCCTTTCATGTAAACCTTTAAGCTTCATTTTCCTATTTTTATCAGCATTATACCTACCAATCTTTGTAAACTTCTAAACTAATAAGCATTAGCAGCACAGTCTTTTTTTTTTAATTACAATTTTGGCAATTAAAATTTACATTAACAAACAGACAACCAAAAACCTAAAATTCAGAAGTCAGTAGGAAAGCTTTAGGAAGAAAACAAATAATTCTCAGAGCTTTTTTTAATCTAAAGAATCTCAAAGAATTCTGAGCTTCCAAGGACATTTACTTACCTGTAGGTATGTCCTGTGATTTCATTTCTGACCATGACACAATCCACTAGCCATTTGGCTAACAGTCCTGAGTTGTCATGACCAATCTGCACAGTGGTCAGCTTCCCCAAGTTCTGACACTGCAGGGAATGGACCACAGGTTATTCAATATCCATTTCCAGCCTACTGCAGCTCAGTGTTGGCAGGATACTTTGATTTTTTCTGATAAAAAACAACAGTAGAAGACCTACCCTGCCTAAGGGCTACCACTATATACATCAGCAAAGTTATTCACACAAGCTTCCTGCTCTCAGGAAGCCTTAATGTAACAATATAGGAGACATATGAATATTAACTATTAAAGGAACTGGACTACACAATATGCTGCAGTAGGGATGTAAACAGTGCTACAAAGGACACTTAGGAAGCAACAATTCTAACAGGGGGACCCAGGGACAACACAGAGACATGATCTACAGCTTGAGGGACAAGAAGAATTTCAAGAGGTGGGCAAAGGATGACACTATTTAGATTCAGTTACAGAAATCAGTAAAATATCTGTTTTTGCTGTTATTTTTAAGTGCTGTTGAGTTAGGTCTGACTCATAGCTTCCAAGAAGGACCCTGTATAGTGTTTCTAAGGAGTGGCTAGTGGGTTTAAACCACCAACCTTACTGTTAGTAGTTCAGTACTTATCCTACAGCACCATACCAGGAAATATTATAGACATTGATATTTTTCTGTTCCTAATAAAATACTGGGAGTCTTGTGGTGCTGCTATAGGATAAGCACACAATCACAAGGTTGGTTTGAACCTCGAAGTTGGTGGTTCAAACTCATCAGCTGCTCCTTGAAAATCCTATAAAGGGTGGCTATGAGTTAGAACCAATTCAACAGCACTTAACAATACCAACAACAATAAAATACTAAGGTAGAAGTGACCTCACACCTCATCTACTAGTACCTATGGCAAAAAAAAAGTAGAGCTATCAATGCCCCTACTAGCCCTTTTGTGGACAAGTACAAAACGAAGTAATAATAATAAGCATTCCAGGAAAAACAAAGTTCAACAAAATCCTGACTTTTAAATTCTGAAAATTAAACCACCACTGTTGTTGTTAAATTCTGTTGAGTCAGTTTTGACTCACAGCAATCCTGAATAGGGTTTATGATGAGTGGCTGATGAGCTTGAACCACCCACCTTGCGGTTCAAACTGACTTTGCATTACAGTGCATTAACCCGCAACACCACACGAGGATTCCAAAAGATCATAAACTCCAATTATATATCTTGGAAAATGAACCCCTTAGGTTAGAACGCACTCAAAATATGACTGGGGAAGTGCTACCTCCTGAAAGTACAATTCACCTTATCCACGTAGATAGAGTAAAGCTTCTAGGACCTTCATCTAATGAAGGGGCACAACTCAAAGTGAAAAGAAACTGTGAACATCCATTAAAATTGAAATGTGGAATGTACAAAGTATGACTTCAGGAAAAGTGGAAGTCATCAACAAATGAAATAGAACATATAAAGATCAATATCCTAGGCGTTAGTGAGCTGAAATGGACTGGTATTTTGAATTGGACAATCATATAGTTTATTATGCCGGGAAAGACAAGTTGAAGAGGTATGAATGGTATCGCATTCGTCGTAAAAAAGAGCATCTCAAGATCTAGCTTGACGATGTCTGTGGTAAGATAATATCTATACATCTATAAGGAAGTCCAGTTAATACCATTATTATGCAAACTTATGTACCAACCATTAAAACATTGATGACAAAATTGAAGAATCCTACCAATCTCCTCAGTCTGAAACTGATAAAAAAAAATGCAATCAAGATGTATTGATAATTACTGGTGATTGGAAACAAGTTGGAAACAGAGGAAGGACCAGCAGTTGGAAAATATGGTCTTGGTGATAAAAGCGATGATGGAGATTGCATGATAGAATTTTGCATGACCAATGATTTATTCATTGCAAATATATTTTCTAAACAACATAAACAACAACTACACATGTTGAGGAGTCCTGGTGTTGTGCTGTGGGCTAATGTGCTGGACTGCAAAGTCGTCTGAACCATAAGGCCGGTGGTTCAAGCTCACCAGCCACTCCTTGGAAACCCTATATAGGGTTGCTATGGGTCAGAACTGACTCAACGGCACTTAACAACAACAACACCATATAGGTTGACTTCTTCCTTTAGTATCATTGGCTCTTGATCATATGCTATCTCTTGAAATGGTTGGCCATCGGTCATTTCTCTTTGGTACAGTGACTCTGTGTGTTCCTTCCATCTTCTTCTGATGCTTTCTGCATCATTAAAAAATGTTCACATAGAATCCTTCAATATTTCATGTTGAGGCTTGAATATTTTTATTCAGGTTCTTCAGCTTGAGAAATGATACTGAAGAAAAAGTCCAAGGTGCACTGAAGGCATTAGCAAACAACAAGCCTCCAGGAATGGATGGAATACAAATTGAAGTATTTTAACAAACTGTTGCAGTACTGGAGGCACTCACTCATCTATGCCAAGAAATTTGGAAGATAGCTACCTGGCCAACTGATAGGAAGAGATCCATATTTGTGATCATTCCAAGGACAGGTAACCCAACGGAATGTGTAAATTATCGGACAATATGGTAACTATCACATGCAAGTAAAGTTTTGCTAAAGATAAGAAAAAATGTCTACAACAGTACATTGACAGAGAACTGATTCTGAATCAATCTGAATCAAGCCAGATTCAGATGAGAACATGCAATGAAGGATATCATTGCTGATGTCAGATGGATGTTGGCTGAAAGCAGAGAATATCAGAAAGATGTTTACCTGTGCTTTACTGATTATGCAAAGGCTTTTTATTGTGTGGATCATGACTAGCTATGGATAACATTGAGGAGAATGAGCATTTCAGAACACTTAATTGTGCTCTTGAGGGACTTGTACATAGAACAAGAGGCAGTTGTTTGAACAGAACAAGGGGACACTGAGTGATTTAAAATCAGGAAAGGTATGTACAAGGGTTGTTTTCTTTTGCCATATTTATTCAATTTGTACGTTGAGCAAGTAATTCAGAAAGCTGGGTTATATGGAAAAAAATGTGGCATCAGGATTGGAGGATGACTCATTAACAATCTGTGATATGCAGATGATACAATCTTGCTTGCTTAAAGTGAAGAGGACTTCAAAAACTTACTGATGAAGATCAAAGACCACAGTCTTCCATGTGGTTGCCACCTCAATGTAAAGAAAACAAAAGTCCTCACCACTGGACCAATACATAACATCAAGATAAATGGAGAAAAGAGTGAAGTTTTGAATTACTTTATTTTGCTTGGATCAACCATCAACACTCATGGAAGCGGCAGTCAAGAAATTAAACAACATACTACATTAGGCAAATTTGCTGCACAAGACCTCTTTAAAGTGTTGAAGAGCAACATTGTCTGTTTGAGGACTAAGGTACGCCTTACACAAGCCATGGTATTTTCAATAACCTCAACTGCATATGAAAGTTGGACAATGAATAAAGAAGACTGTAGAAGAACTAATGCATTTGAGTTACAGGGCTGGAAGAGAATATTTTGTACCATGGATTGTCAAAAGAACAAATAAATCTGTATTGGTGGAAGTACAACCAAAATGCTCCTTAGAAGCCAAGACGGCCAGACTTCATCTCTCATACTTTGGACATATTATCAAGAGGTACCAGTTCCTGGAGAAGGAAATCATGCTTGGTAAAGAGGGTCAGTCAGCAAATTATAGAGGAAGACCCGTAATGGCACAGTGGCAGCAGCAATGGGCTCAAGTGTGGCAGCGATTGTGAGGTTAGCACAGGACTTGGCAGTATTCCGTTCTGTTGTGCATACGGTTACTATGTGTCGTGTGTCGATACCAACTTGATGGCACCTAACAACAACACCAACATACATGTTGACCTCATCATCTGGAAAACACAGGGATCAAATCAATGGAAAAGCTTAATACCAGTCAAAACAAGGCCAGAGGTGACTGCAGAACAGACCCATCAATTGTTCAAATGTAAGTTCAGGTTTATGCTAAAGAAAATGAAAACAAGTCCCCAAGTGCCAAAATATGATCTTGAATATATCCCACATGAATTAAAGGCCATCTGAAGAATAGATCTGATGCATTAGACACTAATAACCAAAGACCAAGAGTTGTGGTATGACATCAAAAATATCATAATGGAAGAAAGCGAAAGGTCATTAAAAAGACAGTATGGAAAGAAAGGATCAAAATGCACAAAGAGAAGCTGAAGTGACTGGAAAAAGTAATAAAGTAAAATAGATGAATAGAAAAATTGTAAAGGCAGTCCGAGAAGACAAAGTAGAGCATAATTAAGTGTGCAAAGAACTGGGAATCATAAAACAGGGTCTGGCAAAGTCCCCAAACACCTTAGTCTTACAAATATAAAAACAGAGTTTTAATAATAAAAATACAACTGAGAGTAAACTGCTTAAGATAACTTTAAGTATACAGTCACAAAACTGATCTGGCCTGTGTGAGTGTTCCTTTTTATTATTTAATTAAAAAAACAAAAAAACAAAAAACAGCCTCTGTAGAAAACTATTTGACATGTTTTGCTAAGAAGGTTTTTATAGTTAAAACCTACCTCAAAAGTCATTTCAAGGAGGTTTTTTGGAATCTGCATTACTCCTGTATCTCCCAGCTCTCCTGCCACACAAATCCAAGGGTTAGATGTGATGATCGCATTGCTCAACTTTTTGATTGGGATGATCACTGACCTATATGGAATCACTGAAAGACATTAATTAAAAATTGCAGTAACATTCTCCTTTTAACAAAAATATTAGTATCTCTAAAGAACGATTTACTTTTACAGATATTTTGCTTTTATGTTCAGTCAAGATGTATTTACACAAAAAATTTACGTTTTAATCCCTTTAGAGGGATTCTTGGTGGCATAGTGGTTAAGTGCTTGGCTGCTAATCGAAAGGTCAGTGGTTCGAATCCACCAGCTACTCCACAGGAGAAAGATGTGGCAGTCTGTTTCCATAAAGATGTACAGCCTCGTAAACCTGATGGGGCAGTTCTACTCAGTCCAACAGGGTCACTAGGGGTCAGAAATGACTGAATGGCAACAAGTTTGGGTTTTTGTTATTCAGTTGAGAGGTCTAATTTGTAAACTAGAAGTACCAATACTTACGATGGCTTCCTTGCATATACATTGCCATATATGTATGGCAATATATCACTCTAGATATATCAAACCAAAAAATCAAACCTAATGCCATCTAGTTGATTCTGACTCATAGCAACCCTATGTAAGGTTTCTGAGGCTGTAAATCTTTACCTCTGGTGGAATAGCTGGTAGATTTGAACTGCTGATCTTGTGGTTAGCAGCCCAATGAGAAACCCACTATGCTACCAGGGCTCCTGAATATACATCATCACTAAATTTATAAACAGTTTCAGACCTTAACACTGGCGGACACCAACACTGACTGCACTATACAGTATTTTTATTAATTCAGTACCAAAACCAAACATTAGTCACTATGATTATTGATGTGATTCCATATGAAAAGAAGACTAGATAACTTCTTGGATACTATTTCTTTATTGCTGATTTTCTTGGCATCTCCATTCTGGACATAACAAAGTCTGTAAACCAGGACTTGGAAAGCTGCTAAGGTAATGCATGTGTAAGAGGAACTGCAAGAAAAGAATCAAGAGGACAGAAATCTGTGAAGCCTTTTTTCTCTCAAGACACTTCAAAAGGCCCACCACTAGATGTCACTGTCCTATCACATTGTGCTGTTCAAATGTGCCCGCACAACAAAGACATTATTCTTGCTACCATTAAGAAAAAATGAGGATGGTTTAAACACATTGTTGTTGTTGTTTATTGTTAAGTGCTATTGATTCAGTGGTCAACTGTCGACCTTGGTAAGTTGTTATTAAGTGTCACTGAGTTGGTTCTGACTGTACTACTGACCCTACATAGGATTTTTGAGGAGAGGCTGCTGGGTTTGAACTATTGACTTCAGGTTCGGAGTCCAGTGTTTATCGGACAGTGTGATGCCATATTTTATTCATCAGTGCCATATTTTTTTTTCTTGCTGCTGCTGTTGTTGTTAAGTGCTGTTGAGTCGGTTCTGACTCATAGCAATCCTGTACAGGGTTTCCAAGGAGTGCCTGGTGAGCTTGAACCACGGACCTTGCAGTTCAAATGGATGTTGCAGTCCAGTGCATTAACCCGCAATGGCACACTAGGACTTTTCTTCTTAGCAAGCTGAAATCAATATTTTTGTTGGTATCCTTGGGATTTCTGTTCATTAAGTCACAAGAGGGGCTCCTAGAAGCCCTCCTTGAAAACATCTACAAATCAGATTAAAAACATTTAGTGGAAAAGATGCCCAGATAGTGTTTTACAATATGAGTTCATGGTTCAATGCATTCTTAGATGAGGAAAACGAATGGGATAAATGGTTCCTTTCCCTAATTTTACATAAATGACTTTCTTTATGTTGAGTGAATAACCTCCCTTTTCTGCCCTTTTATTTTGGCTGAAGGAAAGGAAAATGCCAGAGAAAAGGCCATGCTTTCATGGTTTAGTAATCATCAGAATCAAACGGTTTTTGAAACTGAAAGCAGAAGAGTTTAGCTTGCGACATTATTTTAGATGCCAGAAGGTTACTCATTTCTTGCATTGACAGAAATAGTAAAGCTACAAAAAAGAGGCCTGTTTAGGATCAACAGTTTTGTGGCTGCTAAGGGACCACTGCAAAGCTTAATAATATTGCTCTTTTTATACTGTACTTACAGTATTATTATTATTATTATTATTGTTAAA
>NW_006408817.1:782251-795097 GCF_000296735.1 Chrysochloris asiatica
TTAAACTCAAAGTTCTTCTTTCATTGAGTTATCAATTCCTCACATTGAAAAGGCTACTCTGGCAGGAAATCTGCAGATAAGAGGAGGATTTTAAGACTCCTAACTATATCTGCTGTGAATCCTTACCTTTTAAATGTATATAACATCTTAGATTCTTTTACCAGTAGAAAACTAATACGAGTAATAGTAGCTTGGCAGATATTATAGGCTGATTTCAGACAAAGGTGCATTTGAAGAAAATAACATTGAAATTACACTCCTGTCCAAAAATCTGAAACCCATCTTTTACATAATTTTCCCATTATATCAACTCAAAAACCTACGTCAAGCTTATTCATCTTTTACTTAACACATGAAAATTACTTTCCTTGCTTTCACTCATGAAAACTGGTCCCCCACCCCCACAGTTTCTTCTCTTTCTATATTCAGGAGTGTAAGATTACACAGTATCCCCTGACCCATGAAGGCTCTCAAATATCAGAGTATTAGATTTGACTTGCGGAATGATCTCTCACAGCTGGTGATGGAAACTGACATGGTTAACAAATTGTTTAGTGGTACCCGCTTCATACGGTACACAGGACACATGACATATCTGCCTGCCACACCTGAGATCTGTCTTTGGTCTAACCCATTCCAATTTCCCTTTTCCTTGTCTGCCTCTACTACAAAGACTACAGCTAAAGCCCGCATGATACTTAATGGGGTTTCTTAGAAAAGTCTGCTTTTCTAAAATAGATCCTGTTCCCTTCCTCCTGGGAGCTCCCTTCTCCTTTCTGCTGGAATCTGGATTGAGAAGAGAAGCATCTTGTGATGATGAGGTGATTAGGACACTCTATGGGAGTCTCTGAGGAAAAGGCCCATGATGGAACTGTGGACTACAGACCTCCAGACGTTTCAGGATTATGTACGAAAAATTATACTACTAATTTATTTAATCCACTGGTTTCCAAGTTTCAGATACTTGTGACTGAACATAATTCCAAACTGATATTAAGTAAAAATTCTTCATGGAAGGGAAGGGGAACCCGTGCGAATAAGAATTAGTAATGGTGCATAGGATAAATGTTTTAATTTAACATTCTACTAATAATCCATCTTTCATCAGCATGTTTTCCCATTGTGTTACTGTGTCAATTCAGACTCCCAGTGACCCTATATGACAGCATACACATGCCCCATAAAGCTCACTAGGCTGTGATGTTTAAAGGAGCAGACTTCCAGGTCTTCTCTCCCACGGAACAGCTGATGGGTTTGAATTGCCAATCATTTTTTTTTCAGGGGGCCTGTCTCCCCATTACAATTCTACAGATCCAGCAAGATCCTGAAGTCTTTCTGGGTCATCATAGTTTAACTCATGCTTATAATGATCCTACTTTGATTCTTGGACTCTCTGTGTTTTATTTGTGATAGTGAGATATTTGTAATAAAACATTTAACAGTCATCCTAGGTAGCATTTCCTCTTTTCTTGGAAAGCAGATTCTGACTCAGAGGTTAATATTGGAAAGTTGATTAGAGAGTGTTCCTGGGGTCAACACGCAGAAGGAAGCAGGACTGGCCAAGGGAGAAGCTGAGCTGCGATGCAGTCTCAACAAGGTTGTCAGCTGACCTCCTGGGGAGCTCTGGGGCAGCGCTTTGATCAGTCACTGGGTGCTGGCTGCTCCTGGAAAAGCATACCACCTCTGGTAAGACATTTCCATCGATGAGGTGATCTCCACAGGGCTGACACCTGAGGGCTGTCTTCTGGAAGCACTCCCAGCATCTAGAGAATGCACTTCATCTCTACACAGAGATCTGGGTGGCACACACAGTGCTATCCACTATGGTATGACTCGTTGTGAAAAACATGAACTCTTTTATTCAACTATTCACTTAACAGTCGACTCTGCAGACTTACTGATAGTGGTGAACACACTGGTGAAGCAGAAATAGTCCACAGCATTGAGGGAAAGGAGATGGTAAAGAAACTGTTCTCTTTCTTCTTCACAGCGTAGAAAAGCATACCGCTTATAAAGCTTCCTAAGAAAGGGGACAACAAGCACAAAACCTCAGACAACAGTATAGTCAATTTTCATGTTTTAAAATGCCTTCCTTAAATACTTATCCACTTACACAATCTATGGGTAGAAAATTTATCTTGTAGAACAGGTAAGTCACAAAAATGAACAGATAGTTAATCTGTACCTTTCAGACCTAACTAGTAATTTAAGGAAAACAAAATCATGAATCCATCTTATAAATGACACTAAGTAAGAATTGAAAAAGTGATTGTCAGTGCTGACAAGGGGCAATGAAAGCTATTCTAATGGCTGGTGAGGCTGAACATTGCAGGAAAACAAACTATTGGCAGTAATTATTTTAAACAAGTCACACCCCTTGATGCATTAATTTTATTTTTTAGGTCTCAATCCTAAGGAGGTTATACAAGATATGGACAAAGATTAATTCATAGATGTCCACCAGTAAAAATACGTCATCGTATATATACATGTTAAAACTGTGTGTGGCTATTAAAAATAGTTTTGGAAGAAATCTATCAATAAAGAGTAGTTAACTTATTAAGCACTTATATTTAGGCACTTTTTATGTATCTCATAGGTGTTAATATATTTAATCCTCATGACTACCCTATAAAATAAGTCTATTATCATTCACATTTTATAGATGGGGAAAAACACAGACATAAAGAAGTTAAATATCTTACACTCTAGGGCACTCTGATAGAAAATAGTAAAGGAAGTACACCTAGTCCTCACTTATCAAGGATCTTGTTTTCTTATATTTCCCATGTATCACAACAGTAAAAAATCGACTATGTCCGTATCCAGCTCCTGGCCCACAGAACCACTCATGTCTGTCAGGCCTCAGCTAAAGCTGCCAGCTTTCCAGAGGCCTTTTGCTGGTCCCATCTCCGCCACTGGAGTCACCATGCAGCTCTTTGTACAAAAGAAACAACAGGCGGATTCCGAGGGAGCCCTTCTGAGAAGGGCCAATGAGTAGCTGGAGGGGTGCAGGAGGTGGGGGTTGGGGAGGTTGCTACTACTGCTCCCCTCTCCTCAAGCAATCTGATGGACCAAGTCCTGCATTGGAAAGGGTACTGGGGGTATCATGGGGCCTAGGAGCTAGAGACAAAGCTAGATGCCCTTTCCTCCTCAACAGACCAAGCTACTGAGCTCCACTTCTGAAAACTGTTAGTCTCCAAGCACTCACGTTCAGATTACAAACCCTCCAAGACCAGTACTGTGGTACTCGTTTCTGTAGAGATCCTTCCTGGTCTATGGGGCAGCAGCAGGCAGCTAGGGCTGTGGATGTGGAGGCTGTGGGGACATGAGCATGGATAACAAGCCCCATCAACTGTTTTGATTCCCAGCCCTGCCAGTTGCCAAAGCCCCAGAGTCATCTACAGTGCCTCTTAGTCTAGCCCCTGGGCTGAGATCCACTTGAGCACTAGTCCTAGATGGCAAGGCCTTGGGGTCTAGAGCATAGGGGTGTTGGAGATACAGCATGTCTGAAGTCCAGGTTCTTGAGGCTGCCTCCTTGTTCTAGCATAATGTCCATTTTGCCTAACAACCTAATCATGTCGTAAATTATGAGTGATGTATTTGAACACAGGCATTCAGACTTTAAAGCTTAACTTCTTGATATAAAGAAGTGTTTATGATATATAACAAACTGAAAAGAATTATACTGAAATGTAAATATAGTGTAATATCCACTAAAATAACACGTATAGGAGAGAGCACAGAAAATATGTAAAATACTAAGGAATTCATCTTTGTATGTTGTTGTTGCTAAGCACTGTTGAGCCGGTTCCAACTCACTGTTACCCTGTATAGGATTTGGTTTTGGTGGTGGTGGTTATGTGTCACGGAGTTAGTTCTAACTCATAACAGCCCTTTATAGGGTTTCCAAGGAGCATCTGGTGGGTCTGAACTGCTGACCTTGTGGTTAACAGTTCGGTGCTTATCCTACAACACCACACTAGGACTCCCATCTTTAGTAGGATTATACATGATTATCATCTATTTCTTTGTACTTTGATCACAAAGGGTATGGATTTTTTTTTTTTTAGTTTTTACTGTGACATGGGAGAACATTGGTTTTACAACATTATTTTATTGCAGTGATTACAATCTCCTCCGTGCATCATCATTCAACAGTATTTGTTCTATTCCCTGTGTTTTTTTTGTGGGGGGGGGAAGGGGAGGGTGCACACAAAAATACACAGGAATATATAATAATTTAAACAACCAAACGGCATATTCTGCCAAGCCTGTCTCCTGGCCGCCAGCACTCAGTCTTTCTCTTCCCATGAGCCTAGAGTCCTCAGCTGCTCCCTCTCTCCATGTCGTCATCTCTGCCTCCATCTCTGGTGCCACTGATTCTCTGGATAGGGTCCCATATTCTGCTTGTGCTCTTCTCCCTTGATGGTCCTAGGATCCTCTGTTTCTGGACTGTAAGATTAACTACTCCCCATTTTTGTTACAAAACTTCTATTTTTACTGTTGTGAGAGTCACAATTAGTCATAATAACAATTATTCACTATTGAATCATAAGAATCTTATCCCCATCTTTTTTCACCAGACACATCTAGACAAGATGAAAACTATTCAGTGGGGACTCTACCTTCCTCCACACACTCTTAAAACTAAACTCCCTCTTGAAAACTTGTAAGCCAGTCATTTAGTGCCTTTATCGCCCCCTCATTTTGGGTAGCCAATGTCTAGGTTGCCTGTCCCTATCTACCCTGTATACAAAGGGGACAGGACTGATACTTGATGTGAAGACTCCTTCCTTCTCAGTTGGTATTTTGAACTACTACATCCATAAGTATACGTCAAGTGGACATAAGTTAGTTTTATAATCACAAAAACAAGTCAATTTTAAGAAAACAAAGTCAGGATGACACATTATACTCTACCACTGCATTCTTTATCAGACCTATTCTTTGTAGTTTTTAAGATTCATCCTAAAATGCTCTGGCGTAAGTAATCTAAGGATGATAACTACAAATGCAAAACTACACAAAGAACTGGGTAACTATGATAAGATTTCAGCAGACTGTCATGCTTGAGTTCTTTGTTGAATTCTTTGCATACTTTTGCCCTTGAAAACACAAAGTCCTTAGTCTTCAAATTAGCTCTAGTATACATATCTGGGTGATTCATTTCATCTGAGAGGCTTTCTTGATAGACTGAAAGAAAACCAACAAAAAGGTTAACAATAAACGGTATGTACCTGATCTGTTTCCTGGCTCTAAACTAATAAATGTAAGTACTGGCAACTCTCAGAAGCCATTGCCTGTAGACATCTAAAAATTTTTTTTGCTACTACAGGTTTTTGTTGTGTCCTTTAAAATAAAAGGTTTACATAGTTTAGCCTATCTTTTGGATGCTATTCTTGGCTTGTGTGGACTAGCTAACTTTTTTCTAATTTGTTATTATTGCAGTTGAGTCGGTTCCAATTCATAGTGACCCTATGAAGGGTTTACAAGGTGACTTTGAACCGCTGACCTTGTGGTTCAAACTGACCTATGGTTCAGTGCTTATCCTACAACGCCACACCAGGACTCTGATTAGAGGGGAATAATCCGGTCTTTGCCTGTGAAATGTATGGCGCTTCCCAGAGAGGATCAAGTATTATGTCAAGATATATGGTTTCTGAAGCTCACGTGCCATTAGGAAAGAATGCATGCAATCAGGAATAAATGATTCTTACTAAGAAATCAGTTTCTGTTAGTTTATACAATTTATCCTACAAGCACATAAAGTAATTAAAACAGAAATGCCACAAGAGGAGATTTCTTACTTGGTGAGTGGCTGGTTAGAGAGCAACTGTTTGAGATGCTGGGACAAGAGCTTCTTTTCTAGAGACAATCTGATCCACGCCCGAGCTCGTCCAACATCAGTCTTGATCTCACTCATGTTTTGAATATGCCTAAAGAACAGCAGCAATAGCAGAGATGTAAATCCTAAGGATAACCTTGAACTGAAAAGAACTAACGAGTTATAATACTAGGTACAGTTCTTTTGTCCTTAAAAACAGCAGCAGACGATAATACACAATTTATGTTGATTAAACCTTCATAAATTCAATCTGAATCATAAATTCAGCCTCACATCACATCAGAAGGATCATTTACAACACAAGTACATAAGCAAAGTCTTAAGACAAAGCATTTAACACTCATTCACTTTTTCAGACATTACAGCCCTGTTTTAGCTCACAGATCTATAAGCTAACACTTGGCTATTTCTGATGATCAGGGGGAAAAAATAAAGAAAACATGCTAAATATTTAGCTTCTTATTCAAAGTATTTGTTCTATAGCTTAAGTAAATATCTGCTACATTTTAATCCATTGATTTATTTTTCAGTTTAACCCTGGACAATATGTAGAAACTGTACAATCTTACTTTCTATCACATTGGAGAAATCAAGTTTTATTGTATTGATAAATTTAAAATTCTTAAAAATTAGAGCAACATGAAAATTTGCCTGGCTACAAAAAAAAAAAAAAAACCCACCCAAAAAACAAACTGTGGCTGAAGCCCCTCGAAATGTTATATGAAGGTGTTAAGTTCATATTTTCTGTAAATGTCAATGCTACTCCCAGCAGAACTGAACTTACCCTTCTATATTATTATTTTTCCTCCTAAGGGTGACAGGAATGAACAAGAAAGGCATGGGCAACTGTAAAATCATTACAGTGAGTCACTGAAGTCTTTGTTTTTGTGACCTACCACTTCTCCTTTGATTTTTTTTTTAGTATCAGGAATGACTCATGCTGGCTCTAATAAATATTGTAACAACCCCTTTCTCTGCTGAATCTGTGTATTCAGACTGAAGAATATCCTCCCTGAAAAACATGCACGTTATCTTCTCTCTGACACTCTTCTCATACTCCCTCTCTCTCTTATCCAAATTTCTGGCTCAGAAGATTTAAGTCTTCAGCCATAAGAGCTAATGTATGATCAAATACCCTGGAGAAAGATGCAAAGTATTACATTACATTGCAAAGACACACTAAAAAGTGGCTTAAAAATAAGTCAGATGATGAGATAGAAAAATTCTGCTGTCATTTTGTGGGGCACAGCCAACATCACCTTATTTTTAATATATACGTATTTTAGAATTTATGACAGACTTTAAATTTTATTTATTTTGACAGATTTTTTTATTTACAAGGGCTAATACAATCACACATGATCATGTGGGGAAGAAGCCATGTCAGTCAGGCACTTAGTGTCCAGTATTTATGGAGTCCTGGTGTGGCACCGTAGCACTGGCCTGCTAGCAGCAAGTAGGTGGTTCAAGCCCACCAGCCACCCCTTGGGAACCCTACACAGGATCCCTATGAGTCTGAACCAACTTGATAGCACTTACTTTCCTCAAGTACTCTTCCTACTTGAAAACAGTAAAATCTACTGTAATTAGTTTTATTCTGGACTTAATTTCTGGAGACATGGTTGGTAAACAATGGCAAAATGGAAATTAACTATAATTTGAAAAAAATCTAAGGAAATGGGAAAGGACTGAAATAAAGCAAAACCTATCTTAGACAGTAATCAGCTTTCTCATCATAGAATAGTTCTGTTTTTTTTTTTTTTTTTTTGAAGGCATAGTTGTTTTGGGAGATGAGGCCTTCAGATTCTTTTCCTCAAGGTCATCTTGTTCACTGGCATCAGGAAAGTCAATCGGCCTATAAGACGACCTTCTTAATGTCACTTCTTCATTCAAAAACCTGCAAAGCTCATAGGACAGAGCCTGAACTGCTCAGGTGGGCACTCCTCGAACCCTTGGCTTCTAGCTCTTTCTACCTAATTTTCCTATGAAAGTATATACCATATTCCAGAGTCTGATTTACAAGACTTTGCAGCCTGTTATCTAACCTACTCTCTTCTAGTTTCTTATTTGAGTCCACTCATCTTTGATATCCCAGCTTCCTCTGTTTGACCAAGGTAGTCTTCAATGACCTTCCTAACTTGTGGATTTCTACCATCTAATGTGCTAATTAGGCACTGCTCTTAGTACTTTACCATCCTCTCTTGGTATATGTTTTTCTCAGCTGCATGAGTGCTGCCCAAGGGCAAAGAGCCCAATACTTCTGAGTAGTATTGCTTCCTTCTTTGTTCCCTCATAGGACCAAGTATAATGTCCTTAGCATAAAATAGGAATTAAATAAATCGATTATATCTAACTATGCTTTAATGTGTAATTATATTATCTGAATCTTTTCTTAATTGAAATAATCCATCATAGGAAATTGTTATGGTACTGAACATAATATCATTAAGTATTGCTTCCAAAATAGATTCTGTTAACTTACAAAACACCCCAGCAAATATGCTATGAAATTTCCTTATTTGACTTGTTTCTAACTGGTATAAAGCTTTTTAGAAACATTTTTATGTGCTTTGTCATACCTGACTGTCAGAGCCACAGGTGAGAAAGCATCATTATTACACGTTAATGATGAGAACACAGACTCAGAGAGACTTGAGTGACCCGCCCAAGGTCAATGAGATAACAGGCATTATCCTGGACATGCTGTCCATTCTCTACCAACCGCTTCTTCCTGGCACTCACATTTTCTTCTCAGAGAGATTCTTCTTCCATAGCTCCAAAAGAAAAACTCCAGGTACCACCACGATCTCAAAGGGTTCTGATTTCCCACACTCCTCATTCCTCAGCTAGAACCGACTAGATAAGAAGCATACTTCTAATCTAAACTAAGCCTATCAGATTCTTCCTCAAACACTGAGAACTAGTATTCTGGAAAACAGAGTCAGTTACTGTTACATGGTTAAAATAAGAAGTGATATTGAGCCAAGGCATGAGCAATCATGTGCACAATAAAGCATGAAGAGAAGCATATTTCTGATCTAAACTAAGCCTGTCAGATTCTTCCTCAAACACTGAGAACTAGTATTCTGGAAAACAGAGTCAGTTACTGTTACATGGTTAAAATAAGAAGTGATATTGAGCCAGGGCGTGAGCAATCATGTGCACAATAAAGCATGAAGAGAAGCAAGGGGAAGGCAGAATAGAGAAGGAAAAGGAAGGAGAGAGGAGAAGAGAAGCAGCACATGTGTAGGGAGAGGCAGAAATGATTTAGTGAGATAGAGAAGGTAACCTTAGGACAAGAACACGTCCAATCCAGTTCCTGTTCTTAAATTCTAAATCACCCTCATATGCCGCCATTAGATTCCCTTTTGGCAAAAGTAGTTTGAACGGGCTAAATGATTTTTTTTTTTTAATATTGTAGATTGAGTGAAATTTTACAGGGCAGATCATTAGTTTTACATTCAACAAATCACACAACTTGTTTCTTCACAATGATTACAATCCCCTCCATGTACCATCAGTTAACAGTATTTCTCTCTATTCACTTTAGCTCTTTATTTTTTAAAAACACTCAGGCATATATAGTAATCGACATCTCCAAAGGGTACATTCTACAAGTCTGCCTCCTATCTCTTAGTCCCTCTCTTCCCAAAAATCTAGAGTCTTCAGCCGCTCCCCCTCTCCATGTCCCTATCTGCCTCCATATGGTCTCTCATTCCGTTTGTGCTCTTCTCCCTTGATGGTCCTAGGTAGGGCCCTTTATTTCTGGACTGTAAGATTAACCACTCCCCTGTTTTTGTTGCAAAACTTCTACCTTTACAATTGTGGCAGTCACAATTAGTCATGATAACAATTACTCACTATTGAATCACAAGAATCTTATCCCCATCTCTTTTCACCAGACCCATCTAGACAAGATGAAAACTATTCAGTGGGGATTCTTTCTTACCCCATATACTCTTAAACTAAACTCCCTCTTGAAACCTTGTAAACCAGTTACTTTGTGCCTTTATCGCCCCCTCATTTTAGGTAGCCAATGTCTAAGTTGCTTGTCTCTATCTACCCTCTGTACAGAGGGGACAGGACTGATACTTGATGTGAAGACTCCTTCCCTCTCTGCTGGTATTTTGAGCTACTACCTCCATGAGTATAGGTCAGGTTCATCAAATTGTAGCAATTTACCCTTGTTTCTTTTATCAAAAATTGTGCTTTTTTTCTAAATCTTCCTCTAGTCAAGTTCTGATTATCAAGCCATCAAAGCTAGGTCAAATGGGTACTATCTGCAAGTTTGGGTGTTCTTGTGCATCTCCCCTCACTTCATATCAGCTGGATGCTTCACTCTCAGCTCTAGCCCTCTGTGGCTATGTTCTTGTCCATGGACTCAGGTGTCCCCAGGTCTCATCACACTTTGGACCAACCAGCCTTTCCTCTTCTCTCTCATCTCCATATCAATGGGAGTCAATGGACCACGGGTGAACTCAGACCATTTCTTTATTGCTGCCTTTCCCCCTCTTCCACTCACTAGTAGACCAATGTGGTTGCCAGCAAGTTTATATACATGCCTGCTCATGTGTTCCCTTTGAGTTTCAATCTTAGAGTGGGGTTTGTTTTGAAGAAACTTGATTGCTTGTCTTGATGGCTTCCCAGCAAACAGCTTGCTTATTATTCGTGTAGTAGCCAGTCATACTGACATTTTTGTTTTGGGTTTTTCCTGATGATCTTTCTTTGAAGATGTTTCCTCTGTCACTTTAGCTGTTCCAGGCTGGTCTGCTTGTCCTTTCTAGTGGAAATGTCACACCTCAGAAGGTTCTGGATGGGGCTCAGAATTCCACTTAAGGTCCTATACATGCAAAAGCTCCGCAAGAGGCCTATTTCACTGGGCAAGTTCTAGAACCCCTTTTAGGTATTCCAATCAGTTACAGGCTTAAGATGGGCTTACAAGTTTTCTGTAATCATGTTTCCTGACACTCCTTTCTATCCTACTCAAGTGTCTATTTTATAATAGAAGGCCAGGGAAATCAGTATTCATAAGACAGTCAAGCATCTCAGTATTATTTCCCTTCCTCAAACTATGCCTAGATCCCTGTATCACAGAGCCCTGTTGTTCCAAGGTTCAGCATGCATCACTATTTACCTCTGTCCCACTTAGCCCATGCAAACCTCAGTGTTCCCCTATCTACCTTGTTCTTCCACCTCCTCCCCCTTCTTGTATTGTCCTCCCCAACATCCAAACTATGATGTCGGCCCTTACCCTGTGCTCTACTGTCGCCTCCCGCCACCTCCCCCTAAGCGCCCCATCCCAACCCCACCGTTGTGGTTACCTTATATTCCAAGAACTTTTCCCTCCATTTAAGACAGCTTATTTTATCCTGTAATCTACATGACCTTCTCACCACCTGGATCTCTGTTCCTCTGTGTTTACCTTCTTTCACACTGTAATTGTTCTGATCATAGACTGACCTCTCAGATCCTCTGAATTTGTTCTTATAGTTTTATTTTGTTCTTGACGCTTCCATTTGTCGATTGAGTTTCGGGTGATGCTGCTATGTACGTCAATCTCTGATTGTTGTCAATTCTTGTTGGTTCTCGTCCACAGAACTCCCTTTAGGATGTTTTTCATTGCAGGGTTGGCTTTGGCAAGATCCCTTAGCTTCTGTTTATCCTGGAATGTTTTGATTACATCACTTTATTTGATTGACACCTTTGCTGAGTAGAGGATTCTTGGTTGGCAGTTGTTTTTTTTTTCTTTCAGGGTTTTACATCTGTCTCTCCATTGCCTTCTTGCCTACATGGTTTCTGTTGAGCGATCCAAGCTTATTCTAATTTGCTTGTCTTTGTATTTTATACTTCTCTTTTCCCTAGCTGCTTTCAGGATTCGGTCCTTGTCTTTAATTTTGGAGTGCTTGATTATGATCTGTCTTGGTGATTTTCTTTTAGGGTCTATTCTTCCTGGGGTTCGTTGAGCTTCTTCAACGCGTATCTTTTCACTTTTCAGGATGTTAGGGAAATTTTCTTCCTGAAGCTCTTCAACTATCTCTTCTGTGGACTTCTGTGATTGTTCCTGTTCTGGAATGCAGATAATTCTTAAGTTATTCCTCTTCATGTTGTCCAACATGAATCTTAGACCTTCTTCAGATTTTTTCATCCTTTTTTCTGCTTGTTCTCCTATCTTAGTGGTATTGAGAGATTTGTCTTCCAGCTCACTGGTTCTGGCTTCTATCTCTTCAATTCTACTCCTTTGTCCTTTCAGTGTACTGTCCATTTCTGATATTCTATTATTAATTGTTTGGACCTCTTTCTGTAGGTTTTGAATTGTTTCTAATGCTGTATCTACCTTATTTGATTGTTGCTGTAGCACTTTCCTGACTTCTTTCTTATTTTTCTCAAGTCCATTATAAAGTGTTTTGATACATTTTATAATCATTTTTCTGAATTCTTTCTCAGGCATTTCCAAAGCCTGCCCTCCTTCCAGTATGGAGTGTAGGTCTACCTCTAGCTCACTTGTCTTAGTCACTTTATCTCATTTCTGGACATGTGCTGATATGGTTGTCTGTTTCTGTTTTTTGGGCATACTCAGTAGTTAATTGTGGCCCTAATACTTAGATGGGTGTGTGTTTTGGTATTTTTTATGCTTTCTGATTACCTCCAAGTAGATGTGATCAGGGGATGGGCTTCCCTTTTCACTCTTCTTTATTTCCGTGGTTCTGTCAGGTGTCCATGGCTGCTCTGATCCTCCCCTGGTTTGGTCTCACTTTAGATGGCCACTTAGGGAGCAGTTGAGTGCTTTGGATTAGAAAGCACTGTATTTCTTGCTTCTTTTACATCTGTAAGCCTTCCAACTTTCTAAAAATTCCTTTATATGTGGTTCAGAGTTCTGGGACCATCCCCTGAGCCTACTTTGTCCAGGTATTCTGTGCTGTTGCTGATGGAGCTCCTCACTACACTTCTACCCTATCCACCATATTGTTTGTTCTCCCCCTAAATGATTTTTTTTTTTT
>NW_006408817.1:795532-798487 GCF_000296735.1 Chrysochloris asiatica
TGATTGTTTAAGGGACGCTGCCTGTCTTAGGTGGTCAGTGCGAGTTCCTCAGTCTTACCAGTCATTGAGACTCATTGCAGCATGGCAATGGCTCTGTCTTAAGTAGCCTAAATGATTTTTGACTAAGAGAATGTCAGCACCTAAATTTGAACCTGCACTGCCTGAGTATTAAACTGGTGCTATTTCACTGTATCATCACAGATATTAGAGAACTTAAAAAAATTAACCATCTTCAGTTTAAGTTCACATTCTGCAGTAATAAATATCTTAAAAAGGTTGATTCCCAGAGGAAAAACAAAGTCAATCATGACTATTTAATTTTAGTGTGGGTGCACAAAAGCACATGTGCATACATTTACAAAAATGTGAAGGGATAAGCCTGTTTTCTCTCAAAAAATTTATTGTCATCTTAGAAAGAGAATGTTCCTGGGATTTACTCAGCTATCTTGTTCACTGGTTATATATTCAGAACACCTATACTTAGATTACAGCACTCATGATCTCCTAGCTCATGTAATGTTCTTTATAGTTGTTGTTATTAAGCACTGTGGAGTTGGTTCCAACTCATAGTGACCCTGTGTAGTGTTTCCGAGGAGCGGGTGGTGAGCTTGAACTGTGGACCTTGCGGTTCAAACCAACCTTGCAGTCCAGCACATTAACCTACAGCACTATACCAGGACTCATGCAATGCTCTACTATATCCTTAATCAGTAATGTTTTGTCACTAAGAACAAAAGTCAGATTGAACAGCTACAAGGCTACTCTGGAAAGAAACTAAAAATAATGGTAATACCATGAGGAAAGTTATATATATATATATATATATATATAATCTGTACAATTATTTACTGTACCCAGTCTTTCTTTTTAGGTTTAGTGATACCTGGCATCTCTGAAAGCTAGGGTAAGTCAGCTGAGTAAGAGAACTCAGACAAAGGAGATAGCCTTTAGATATGTCTGTCTTGGACTTATGCCAACTGCTAAGCAACCCAGTGCCAAGACTCTTGACAACTGTGAGGACTCAGAGTCCCTAAACTGCCACGTCTCTGCCTCCTGAGATAAACTCAGAAAGATGGGAGCTACCAAGAGAGGGATAGGTCCAATAAGCGGACAGCCCAGACTCAGAGAGGTAGACTACTTAGTACCACCTACAGGTTTCTTTTTGTCCAGACTGAGCAGGAAAAAAAAAAGTTTAGATTACTTGGGTGATTTTTCTTTTTGTGTGTGTGTGTGTGTCTTTTTATTGTGAACTGAATGACAGTTTACATGAGAGAACATCAGCTTTAAACTGTCGCTTCATTGCAATGATTGCAATCTCCTACGTGCAGGGTGATTATTCTTTAAGGAAAATATTCACATCAATTATCTGGTAGCAATTAGGGACTACAATAAATTACTTGCCAAGAACTTGGAAAGAGGGAAATAAATCTGCCCACTGAGAATTACAGTTTGAGGTAAACATACCATAAACGTGAGCAAAAAAAAGTCATCTTAAAGAGGCAGAATAGATACAAAAAGAGGTAGAGGAGGAAATGAGAGTATTTCTCCAAGGTTTTCCTGAGCAGTACCACTAGCAAGAGGATCACTAGCGCAGAGCCACAGGCATCAGGCTTCTTCAGCCCTGATTCTGAGGACTGCAAGCTGCTTTCTGGTTTTAATCTCACTTCTAATGATATAATACCCATAACAATGAAAAAACAGCATCCAGTCTTGTTGTTAGGGAAATTTTATAAAATGGATTTATCACTTTCTCATGACTTTGATCTTAGATGATTTTATCAGCATGAGGGACAGATGCTCCAAAGTTATCTCTCTTAAGTATTTGAAGTTAAGTCTTTTGGTTAGTAGGAGTCAGCATTCCGGAGTTATTTTACCTTTGATTTATTAATAATTTGGTTCTGACTTTATAAAGCTGAAGACCCTAACACATATTCTATGAAGACCTCAAAAGAGTGCTGCCATGCAAGCTATCAGAAATAGGAAAATCAGTTTGTCTTTTCTGGGCAACACCTTTCTGTCTTACTAACATCTTTTGAAAGCAATCAATGGGTCAGGTTTTATTAAAAGCATGGATCATACATACTCTAATGAGTAGCTTGGATGGCTAGCTGACCAGAACTTGACCTGAGGAAGATAAGGAAGTTTGATCCTGTGAATAAGTGTAAATTGCTACAATTTGATGAACTGGACTTTTGCTTATGGATGCAGTTGCTCAAAATTTCAACTGGAATGGAAGGATTCTTCTTATCAAGGAACAACCTTGTTTCCTCAGTGTACTGGGTTGATAGGGATGGGTAATTTATAGCCATCAAAATGTGGGGGTGCCTGGGTGGGGTATAAAGGCATCAAGGGGCTGGCTTACAAGCTTTTGTGAGAGGGGTAAGGCAGAATTCCCACTGAATAGTTTCCCTCTTTTCCAGATGAATCTGGTGAAAGGGGATGGGGGATTTGCTGATAGGATTTTATGATTCAGTTGTGAGTAATCAATCATCAGTAGGATTAATTGTGATTATCACAACTGTAATTGGAAAAGATGTTTAACTAAAATGGAAGAACAGTTAATCTTTCATTTTAGGAACAGACAATCCCTGGACCATCAAGAAGGACGAGCAAGAGATCTCTATCCTGAAAAGTGGCAGCAGCAGAGATGGTGGCAGAGGCATGGAAAGACTGTGTAGCTGTAGACTCTAGGCCCATGAACTGAGTAAGATTGTGTATGTGTCTGTGGGCAGGAGGCTGACTTGCAGAATGTGCCCTGTGGACAATTTAAATGAGTGTACATTTAAGGAGCTCTGGTAGTGTAGTGGTTACGAATTGGACTGCTAACCTCAAGGTCGGCAGTTTGAAACTACCAGCAGTTCAGCAGGAGAAAGATGAGATGTTCTGCTCCCGTAAAGATTTACAGCCTCAGAAACCCTGTACAGGGTCACTATGAGTTGGAACCAATTCCACAGT
>NW_006408817.1:799030-806124 GCF_000296735.1 Chrysochloris asiatica
GTGTATATATATACATATATTCAGTCAGTAGCTCGAAACTACCAGCTGTTCCATGGGAGAAAGATGAGGCTTTCTGCTCCCGTAAAGATTTATAGCCTTGGAAACCCTGTACAGGGTTGCTATGAGTTGGAACCGACTCCACGGCACATAACAACAACAACATATATATATATAATATTTGTATGTGTATATAATGTAATGGATATGAATTGGGCTACTAACCTCAAGGTCAGCAATTCAAAACTACTAGCTGTTCCAGAGGAGAAAGATGAGGCTTTCTGCTCTTGTAAAGACTTACAGCTTCAGAAACCGTATACTGGGTGGCTATGAGTCAAAACCAAATCCAAAGTACAGAACCAACAAACCATGAGTACATCAAGTAGTTTTGCTTTGTTCACTTGTGAAACGTAAGATTTACATGGGGAGCTACAGGGAAGAATTAGGGTAACTTTTGTTGCAGGGATGGGATTGTAAACATTGAGATGAAAACAAAGTGTGTAATTTGTTGAATGTAGAGCTGATGAGCTTGTCTGTAATCCTTCACTCAATTCACAATAAAAAGTTGAAAAAATAAAAAATAAAAAAATAAAAGCACTGATCAGGTGGCCAAACTTTGGGCCTCCTATTCCTGACTCTCCTTTCTCTGTTGCTTCAGGTGATTACAGACCAATTGTGCTCCTTGAATAACTGCCTACAAGCTTTAAAAAAAAGACTCCAGGCACAATGCAAAGAAGTATGAGGTAGAACAGAAGCACTAAACACATTTTTAGCCAACTGACTGGGATGCCCCATGAAGCCATAACCCCACACTTCCAAATGAAGGAACCAAATCTACGTGAGGTGTGGTTGAACATAAGTAAGCTCAGCAGCTACTTTGCTATTATTGTTGTAAATATATCTATCATACAATTTTTGTCAATTCAACCTTTTAGAAGTTTACAACTTTTTGACAGCAATTATAATAATTGCCTCTGCAGCCCTACCCTTAATCAATGTGATTTTTCATCACTCCTAAACCCCGTTTCTCCTTTGCTTCCTCCTGCGGTAATCATCAATAAACTTGGTCCCTACACATTTACTTTTTCATACAAGTGAGGTTATACAATATTTGTCCTTTTGTGACTGACTTCTTTCACTCAGCATAATGTCTTTAAGCACCGTCCATACTTGTATTTTAATATTTAAATTGATTAGCAAAAAGTACCTCAGAAAATGCCATATGAGAAAATGAATATAGTTTCAAAACTATACTTAATAAAATTCAACAGCAATTTGGTCAGTTGATTAGCAGTTTGGTTAGTTGATCAGTTAGGATGCATGCAAAAATGTTAGATAAAGTCACACACACATACATACAGCATAAAATATGGCAAATCTACATTTAATATTTACTGAGCATCAATAATGTACCAGACTATAGCTCAGAGTCTGACTTACTATTAACTAATACAGAATAAAGACTCCTGGCATTGAAGGATCAGCAATGGACTGCAAACCAAAAGGTTGGTA
Source organism: Chrysochloris asiatica (assembly GCF_000296735.1). Taxonomy (NCBI): domain Eukaryota; kingdom Metazoa; phylum Chordata; class Mammalia; order Afrosoricida; family Chrysochloridae; genus Chrysochloris; species Chrysochloris asiatica. Next base: position 800,540 of record NW_006408817.1, read on the forward strand.
GTTCAAACCCACCAGCTGCTCTTTGGAAACCCTGTACAGGGTCAATAAGAGTTGGAACAGAATCAACAGCACTTAACAACAACACAGAATACAGGTTTTTACAGCTATCTGAAAATACAACATTCCTATAAAAGCATTCATAAATCTCAGTGGCATAAAGTGAAGAAGCAATTACCGCTAACTTATATGCGGGCATTTTTGAGCCTTCTCAGACCCAAAAAATAACCTACCAAGTCATGCCAAATAAGACATAAAACCTAAAAATTAACACTAACTGAAAGTGTTCAAAGACACAGTTCACAGCTGTGGTGGCTGGATATTGAGCTGCTGAGTATAATTCCAGAGGAAGAGCATGGCATGGCCACTCTGGCTGCTCAGGGTGTGTGCTGCCACAAAACACACACTAATTTTTCTTTATTTCAACTTTTTATTGTGAATTGAATGAAAGCTTACAGAACAGATCATCAGTCCCACATTCAACAATCACATACTTTATGTTATTACAATGATTGCAAGCCCTTCCATGTGCCATCAGCTAACAGTATTTACCTCTATTCACTTAATAATTTCTCTTTTTGTCTTTTAAAAAGTGAAAATCTCTTGTATTTATTTCCAATAGGGAAAACATGTACCAATGTAGGTTTTTTATAAAAGCGAACTTTCAAAAAGTGGGGTACATCTATCCTGCTAGTTTGAATACAACTGTATGTATTATGAGTCTGAATACTAATACTTATCAGTTCCATAAGCATGTGAATTACACTGACCTAGGTCAGCTATTTTGAAGAATGCCCCTTAATTTAAATTCTTCTGATGTTTTCCTATGCGTGGTTTGAGGTTATGTATTTATGGCAAGAGTATTGAGAAGTGGTATATTACTCTCAGTGTACCGTATCAGGGGGTTACATGATGTTGCTATGTCTTATATATAGTGATGTTAATCTTGACCACTTGAGCTGGTTGAGGTAATGTCTGCTGGCTTTCTCCACTGTAAAGTTATTTACAATACTACTGTTATTTATTTTGTTGCTAAAACAGTTCCACCTTTGGCCATTGGGAACTTTTAAAAATTGGTTCCCGTATCTTTCTGACATGATTCTATCCATTTTTGAGCATTTAGCACTTTCTGGAACCACAAGGTGTTCTAGATTACCCTCTTATTTTTCCTGCCCTGAAATCAACCACTTCTCTACAGAGCTCTGGCTCCTTTCCCTGAAAAACGGTTTGAGATGTCAGTATCTGGGTTTTGCTCATTGCTCCTTGCATGTCACTGCTGCTAGTCTTTCTCAGTGAACAAAGCCAGGGTAAGAGCCAGGAGAGGGGTTGACTAAAAAAAGAAGGAGAAGCACAAGGGAATTTGGGGTCAACAGAACTACTCTGTATCAGGATTGTGTGTTTAAAACCAATAGAAGTATACACCATAAACAGTACATTTTACTATATGCAATTAATTAAAAAAACCAACAAACCAGCCAGGATATGGAGAGAATCCAAAACAGAATACAAACTAGCAAACGAGCCTACCTGTATTAACAAATGAATACCATAATACTAAAAGGGATGGAAACAAAAAAGAATTACTCCAAATGAAGAAAAAAAAAAAAAAAAGACTTTGGTTGGAGATGGAATCACAGCTGTATTTTGGTTGGAGATGGAGTTACAGCTGTATATAATAATGCTGTACTTAGTAACCTTGTTTCTCATAGGGGTATGAGCTAATCGTATAGATGAGGGAACTTCAAAAAGTTCATGGAAAAGTAGAATGAGAAGATAATGGATTTTTTTCACAAACTGTCTAAAGTCCCTTCATACCAACCAGTGTTGTACTAAGAAGAACGTATGTTGTAGATAATGGCAGCTTTCTCATAATTGGAGAAACAAATGACAAGTAAGGAAAGGGAAAAGGCTACATTAATCTCTGTGATTCAACTAGAATGGGTGTCATCAGTAAGAATGTATACTTTAACACACACAGATAAAGATGGGCAAAATTGATATAGATATAAATAAAAATACACGCACAAGCATGAGTAAGTATAAATGCATGTATTGCTAGGCCTATTTTGGATGTTTCACATTTGTTAACTCATTATTCTTTATACCAGCATTTTGAGGTAAGCAATTTTTAAGCTCTGGTAGTGTAGTGGTTACGAATTGGGCTGCTAACGTCAAGATCAGCAGTTCGAAACTACCAGCTGTTCCACGGGAGAAAGATGAGACTTTCTGCTTCCTTAAAGATTTGCAGCCTCATAAATCCTGTGCAGGGTCACTAAGAGTCGGAACCGACTCCATGGTACTTAACAACAACAACATCCCCGCTTTAAAGGTGGGAAAACTGAGACTATAAGGAATTGCCATACCTCACAGATCTAGTGAGAAAACCTGCTGTGGCATTGCAGGATACTGCACTAGACCACAGCATCGGTTTGAATCATGAAGTCAGCAGTTCAAATTCACCAATTGTTCCTCGGAAACCCTACACAGGGTCGCTCTGCGTTGGAGCCAACTTGACAGCACTTAGTAGCAACAATAACAACACAGAGCTAGTGAAGGAGCCCTGGTAGCACAGTGGATTACTAGCTAAGTTTCTAACCACCAGGTCAGCAGTTTGAATCTACCAGTCACGCCTTGAAAGAAAGGTGAAACTTTCTGCTTCTGTATAGATTTACAGCCTTGGAATCCCTGTACAAGATCACTGTGGTTTGGCACTGACTCCACGGCATACAACAATGACCACCACCACAGAACTAGTGAGTGTCACAACTGAAAAAGCAACCCTTGTAGGATAGTTCCAAAGCCTGGGGTTGTAACCAATAAAAACAATGTCTTTTACAAAGCAAATCTGAGGAGGTATCTCTGCTCCTCAAAAAGTCAACACAAGATGTACGTAAAAGTAAAATACGCAGGAAGTGGAAGGAGCAGGTCAGCCTACGTGATATGACCATCTCCTAAATGGCTTTTCAGTTAACAGCTGCAAAGATTTCAACAACCATCACCTGAATATGGCTTTTATGTTTCAGTTAAGACAGCCAAAATAATTTCTCCTCACAGTTACAATGATTATTCTTATGTCAGCCATCATAAGCAGTCACAAGCCACATAACATCTACCAGGAGTAATGAATGACATTTATGATATAAACCTAAAACCACCAACACCAACATTTACTGCACTTTTACTATGAGCCAAGTAAAGTTCTTTAAACTTCTTACATGGACTAACTTATTTAATTTTCACAATAATCCTTTGAGACAGATATTGCTTCTACTTGAGATACGGGAAACCTGAGACACAGAGAACTTGAGAAAATCGTCTAAGGTCACACAGCTAGTGTCTGAGACCAGGATGTGTTACCACTAACTATGCTGCCACTCATAAGAGTCATGCTTTCAGCTGCACATATCTGACATGGCATATAAACATCCACAACTAAAATTAATGAGGTGCACCATAACAGAAAAATGTTACAAGTGTTACATGTCATAAACCCACATATTTTAAGAGTTGGCGAAGTAGTGTACCTAAAATTTTTGAAAGAATAAAGCCTCTGTCTTCTTCATTCACTACATTTATTTTAGGTGGTTGATGTCTTGTAAAGATTTCTCAGACCAGTAACTGGAAGTAATAATTCTAAGATTTGTATTTGCTTCAAGCTAAATATACTTGACAGCATTTTTTTGGCTAAGTAACTTGTCATTTGTAGATTCCCTTTTGTTGTTTTTGTTTATATGAGGAGACTTGAAAAAGTTCATGAAAATATGAAAATAAAATATAATGGAAAATTTCCATAATATTTTTGAAGCCCCCTTACATATGTGGGCAGCAGTTATTTAAGGGTATCAAAAACAAAACAAAACAACCCCCTCCCCAAACCTAGAACAAAAGCATTTTTGCTTTGTATTAACTGTATGAAATACATGTAATAATGTAAGACTAAGATAAACAAGATGATAAAACGTAAGTGATTTCTTCAGAATACGTAAGCCTAAGATACACACAGCCATTCTTATTTAAGTAATTTAGGTGAATGGCATAAGTATTCCAAAGTTATCACCAAGTACGAATATATACAACAAATACCTCATGTCTTGGATAAGAGAGACCCTAAGTGTTGGTAACATAACTCCTGAGTCAGATTTTCTTCTTTCTGGTCCAAGGGCAACTGTGTAGAAAAATATCAGCAAAGTATTAGAAATTATTTTGATGAGAACAAATTTCACAGACAACAGAAAAGTTCAAACTCTTTTCCCTGAATACTAATGTTTTGTTAATATAGTAAGCCAGTTATTTTCTCTCTAGCTAATCTGGGTGGCATTAAGAAATTTAAAATGAATCATAAAGTCCACCAAGTAGGAACCTATCTTGCTATGCAAACTTTACCCAAAACACAATTTTAAGAAAGAAAAAAGTCCAATTAGCAAACAATGCAAAGTAGGTAAACTATGGCCATAAGGCCTGGTCATTGTCTAAAATAATTAGTAGCTGATCAGCTCTGGATAATTATATAAGTGACATCTATAAAGCTACCAAGAATGTTAATCATATTCATGCTCATGAGTTACAATATTATTTTGTTATACTTTGATAAGAGTGTTTTTTAAAAATCTAGAGTTTGGACTCTTCTAGACAGTAAGTTTTTACTTCAAAGTTTGAAACTTAACTATAGCATATATATCATGCATAGAAAATAATCTTCATATATAAATTCAATATTCATGAGTTATTCTTATATAAAGTCTAAGTAGTAAGAATATTAATGACACAGAAAAATCACTCCCTTGTATAGCAGTGGTGATTTACGGTTGATTCATGGCAGTTAAGGTGCTCACTATAAACGAGCTGTTGTGGAGTACTGTGGCCTTTACTTCCATTTTCCACTCTGTAAATGAAAACTAGATGACAACATCACACTTAACCTAATGGGAATTTAGGAAGTGGGTTTTTGCTGAATATGAAATCTGCTACTTTCTGAGTGTATAGATTCACTCTACTTTAGGGGGCTAGGAGACAATGCTGATAGACATATATAGATGAAATCGGCAATGAAGGAAAATAGGCAGGGGGCTTTTTGGTGAAAATATGGCTAAGGCCAACCAAAAGGCAGTACTTTCCAGGGCCTTCCACACAATGTGAGTGGTAAACAGGCCATCTACCTTAGCAATTTGTGAGGGAGTTTTCAATGGAACACTTAGGTTCATCTTAAAGCCCAGGAAATAATGGACACGGAGGATTGTTCCAAGACTTGCAGGGAATGTGCTATGTTTATCTTCCTGTCTGAGACTGTCACCACTTAAGTGTGTTATTAATGAAAACACATTGCCCTTTCTGGAGAGAAAGTGAAATACCTCAGAGAATGCCTCTGCACTCCAGATGATTAGACACGATGAAAGACGGCCATAAGAGTGTAAGAAACACAACAACAACACAGAATACCTGACCAAGCAGACTCATGGGACGTTCCCAGAACTTTGAACCACATACAAAGGAATATTTAGAAGGTTGGATGGCTTACAGCTGGGGGAATTTGTAGCAGAAGCAAGAAATCTATTGCTTTCCAGTCCGGGATGCTCAGCTGCTCCAGGAGC
>NW_006408817.1:807838-816449 GCF_000296735.1 Chrysochloris asiatica
GCTGAGGACTCTAGATTCATCAACTAAGAAGAGAAGGACTAAGAACTGGTGGCCAGGAGCAGACTTGCAGAATGTGCCCTTTGGAGATATAAATTATTACATATGCCTGAGTGGGTTTTTTTGTTTGTGTGTTTTTTAAAAAGCTGAAGTGGATAGAGAGAAATACTTTTAACGGATGGTATATGGAGGGGATTATAATCATTGTAATGAAACAAGTTATATGAAAAAAAAAAAAAAGAGTGTAAGAAACAGGCTGAGAAGATTATAAGGCGGCAGAGGGGAACTGAAACCATAATCAGCAAGTTGGCTAGAGGGAGAGATGACAACAAGAAGCCAGGCCTCTTAGACTAAAGAGCAGGTGAGAGGCTCAAAATAAGAGAGGAGACTGGTATTTAAAAACACAGTAGCATCCACTAGTGTATTCACAGGCATACGCATGCTCTAAGAATCTTGTTTTGGACTTGAGAAGCACAGACTAAAGGAGAGGGACAGTACTGCTCTCCAGCTCCACCCCAGGACCCTATATTATAATCACCCTTTACTACTTAATATTCCTTCAACAATGTAATTTTTTTTTTTTTTTTACTTCTCTATGCCTTTGTTGAGCCTTAGTGTGGTGCTGTAGGATATGCACTGGACTGCTAACTGCAAGGTCGACAGTTCAAACTCACTAGCCACTTCTGGAAACTTTATACAAGGTCACTGTAAGTCCTGGTATGGTGCTATAGGATAAGCACTCAACCTTATGGCAGGTTTGAACCACAAGGTCAGCGGTTCAAACTCACCAAGTAGCTCCTTGGAAACCCTATACAGGGTCATTATAAGTTGAACCAACTCAATGACACTTAACAATGTAAGTCAGAACTGATGTGATGGCACAGCACACCACCACCTTTGTTAAAAGCTCATTCTTTAATAATTTTGCATCTTTATCATTGCTTATAACCTAGTTATCACTTAGATTGAGCAGCGGTGTAGCTCAATGGCTGATTCTTGAGCCCCACGTAGAAATGTAATTCCGCCTTAATTCTACTACTGTGTGAACGTTTTCCTGAATATCCTCTCTCCCAGACACACTGTGGGATAAGTCATTCTCTCAAGCAAGACTTATAAAACTGAGCTTCTACCACAGAATTAACCACAATTTAACATAGTTTGCTCCTACTGAAGGAGTCCTGGTGTGGTGCTGGACTGCAAAGTTGGTTTGAAGCGCAAGTTTGGTGGTTTAAGCTCACTAGCTGCTCCTTGGAAACCCTACACAGGGTATCTATGGGTAGGAACCCACTTGACGGCATGTAACAACAATAACTCCTACTGAAAGGAGCTCTGGTAGTGCACTGGTTCCAAGTTGGGCTGGTAACTCGTTCCAAGTCAAGGTCAGCAGTTCGAAACTACCAGCCATTCTGCAGGAGAAAGACAAGGCTTTCTGCTCCTGTATAGATTTATAGCCTCAAAAACCCTACATAGGGTCACTATGCGTCAGAACCGACTCCATGGCATGTAACCACCACCACACATTTACTGAACTGCAATGTCTTGAGGCTCGAATCATATCCTATTCTTGGAAATTCCAGAAGGTCTCATAGAAGCCTTACGGTACAATCTCAAAACATATTCATTGAGGACAATGAGCCTAATTAGGGTCAGAGGATTGCTGTAAAATACTGTCAAGTCGGTTCTCACTCACAGCAATCTTGTATAGGGTTTCCAAGGAGCAGCTGGTGGGTTTGAACAGCTGATCTTGTGGTTAGCAGTCCAGAGCTTATCCTATAGTGTCAAACCAGGTCTCCTTAAAAGCCCAATTAGAACTCAGCTTAGGGAGAGAGGGAAGAATTTTGAAAAGACATAGCATATTTCTGTGTGTTTTTATTACTAACTAGAGCGATGGTATGAAGAAAAGAGAAATAAGGGACATGAGTTAAAAGTTATTCCAAAGTCCAATTGGTAAATGAATGAAAACAGTGGCAGCAGTGAAAACAGAGGAGAAATAGACAGTGGTAGGGCTTAATGAATGACTGGACATAGTGGACAAGATCTAAGAGTCAAAGCAAATAGTAATGTTAATATAAAATGTTTCAATACATATTATAATTTAATACATAACACTCCGTGGAATTTTCTTTTTTCTTTCAATTTTACAGTTGAAGAAAGTGAGATTCAAAACCTGTCCATACACAAGATCAAAACTGCAACATCTGTTCAAAACCAATGATGAGAAGACAGGGAGGGACAGGGAACCAGGACAAACAGAAATGGGGACCCAAAGACAAAAGAAGAGTGCTGACACATTGCTGGGATTGCAATCCATGTCACAGCAATCTGTACAGAAATTACTGATTTAAAAACCTAATTTGCTATGTAAACTTCCACCTTTAGCACAAACAAATGTTTTCATAAAAAACACACAAGAAAAACCTGTCTAATCTTACACATTTACTATAAGGGACACAGTGTTGTTGGCTTGTCCAGTGGGCTGCCCACTATGCTACAGATAACTTCCTGGCTTTAAGCTTGACTGAAAGGAGGGTGCTGATGGTATATGGAGGGGATATACCATCTTCTCTGTTAAGTAAGACAGAGAAGAATGAAGGAAGCCTGAAGGACAGGAGGGTGACATGCTGAGAAATGAGTTTGTTTTAGGATGTGCTGAGTTTGAAGTTCCAGTGAGCCACCAAACATGGATGTCAAAGAAGCAACAGTAGAGACAAGAGAGCTGAGAATAATCTGCTAATGTGATAGCTGGATGATGAACATCAAATTAGTCAATAGTACTACTTTATTAGTGACTCTGAAAGAAACAACTTAAAAGGCAGATTAGGGGTTAAGGGGTTAAAGTCATACCTTTTATTAGAGATCTAAAATCTAAGAAAGTTTCCATGAAGCCTACTCCAGTTAGAAGAAAAATTGATCAACTTTCTATTTAGATGTATACTTCCATTATGATTTTCTAATTCAATTATTTCTCCCTCAATGTGGAGATTTGTAACTTAATATTTAGTCTCAGAAATTCCCTTGTATGTATCTGCTTTAATCAGTGCTACTGACAACAAGTTCACAGAGGGCAGAGACTACATATATTATTTTTACAGAACTTTATATAGTCTATATACTGGTAAGCAATTAAAAGTATAATAGAGTGATTCAAAACTCTAGGGTTAGATCCAGAATTACCATTTATAAGCAGTATTTCAGCTTCCTTCCCCCACCAACTATCTGATTTTAAAGATCAATTAAAGTTTTGTGGAACCATATCTGAGCAAGGTTTAAGAACAAGACCTTATGTCTAAGTTGGACAACATTTTTTAAGGTAGAAATTTTGGGTGATGTAACTTGAGAAGACTTTTTCTAAGACCAATAGGATTTCAAACTACTAGGTGCAGTGACTGCTAAATCAAAATGAACAGAGTGTGTCTTTGCTGAGACAGACTCTTTCCATTCTTTTGCAGCCCTTAAAGTGTTTCTGACTCCTGTTCAGTGATGCTTCTGAAAGACAGTAATGACCCATCATCAGTTGTCTCATCCTGGCTCACTGCTAGTATGAGCAGTCCTCAAACCCACTGTGCATCTCTAAAAATTCTGAGGATCTTTTCTTCATATGACAACACATACTGTTTACTTCAACTAGAAGCTTAACTGGCAAACAAAAAAGTATTCTTTGGGGAAAAACATATTTTAAAGCAGAAAGTCAACAAACTGCTGATTTAAAAAAATTATTAGAACACAATATTGCTGCTCAAGAATACACCATACAGCAGGATAAAATGATGAAAACTTCCTAGATATTATCCAATATCCTAAGGCAATGAGCTTATGGGTCTGGGGACTCAGGACCATATCTCAGGGGTACACCATGGTTAACTGGCATAACAGAGACCACAGAGACCACAAAGTCAATGCTTGAGTAAGTAGAATTAGGAATCTTGAAAATCCCTAAGTAGCCTTCTAAGGTACAGTTATTGGCAATGAGAACTGAAGAGGCGTGGAATCAATTAGTCCAATACACTAACGGAGCATGTGAACACCAGTTTCCAAGAGTCTGAGATCAGAAGAACTAGATGGTACCTGGCTACCACTACCAACTTCCCTGAAAGGGATTTACATTGAAGGGTCCCAGACAGAGTGGGAGAAAATGTATAACAAAATTCAAAATTATTAAAAAAAAAACAAAAAACCAAGTTTCCTGGTCAGAAAGAGACCCGAGGTACCAAAAAGCATGGCCTTCAATCACCCTTCAGGTCTGGACTAGAACTCACCCTCATGGCTCAATTTGCACCCAAGCACTGGTAAAGACTGCTCACCATGAAACCATCATTCAAAATCAAAAGGGCACCATTTTCCCAGGGAGGAAGCAGGATAACTTGTTACATGGAGGGGAGTGTAACCACTGAGATGAAACCAATGTGTGATCTGTTGAATGTAAAGCTGATGATCTTATCTGTAAACCTTCACTCAATTCACAATAAAAAACAGTTAAAAAGACACTTCTGTACATATTTCACCCTCATACAGATATGGTCTCAGAGAAGATAAGTATAGAGACCATATTTACATGACGGTGAAATACGTACATTAGTGTCAGTTTAAGAATAAAATACTTTATTCTTCATCAATAATACTATATTCTAATAATATAAAAATTAGCAGTTTGTTGGGTTTCTGTTTTTAAATATGTTTTTCTCCCAAAGAATACTCCTGAGCTTTGGGAGAAAGACAAGGCTTAGAAACCTTATACTTATTCAACTTTCACATGTATATGAAGTGAACGATAATGCCATACTTGATTTAGGGGCACTTTAGTCCTCAAAGTGAAGTTTTTTTTAAAAAAAACTTTGTATTGACGGAGTTGAATGATGGTTTTTACAAAGCAGATCATTAGTTTTATATTCAACAAATCATATACTTTGCTTCGTTACAATGAATGTAATCCCCTCCATGTACCAGTTAACAGTATTTACCTCTATTCCCTTTAACTCTTGTATTCCTCTGTGTCTCCTGCTACCTTCATCTTTTCTAAAGAGGCCCTTTGCAGCATATTTTCCCAATGCAGTATGCCACTCTTGACTGCTGCTTCCATAAATGGTGATTGTATATCCAAATCAAATGAAATGTTTGTCAACTTTAATCTTTTCTCCATTTATTATATTGTTTACCGGTCTAATTATGAGGATCTTTGTTTTCTTCACATTGAGCTGCAATCTGTATTGAAGGCTGGGTTAAAAAAAAATCTTTATCAATAAGTGCTTCATGTCCTCAAGCAAAACTGTGTCATGTGCATGTCACAGGTAGTTAATGAGTTTTCCTCCAAGCCTGTCTTCTTCCAATCCTGATGCCCTATTCTAGTTCATATAATCCAGCTTCTTGAACTATTTTCTCAGCATCCGTATCAAATAAGTATGGTGAACGGATATAACCTTGACATACACCTTTCTTAATTTCAAACCACACAATACCTCTTTGTTGTGTTCCAATGACTGGCTCTTGGTCTATGTACAGGCTCTGCATGAGCACAATTTAAGTCTTCTGGAATTCCCATTTTTTGAAATGTTATCCATACCATAGTTTGTTATGATTCTAGTGTGGTACTGTAGGATAAAGCACTGGACTGCAAGGTAGGTTTAAATCACAAGGTCAATGGTTCAAATCCACCAGCCACTCCTAGGAAACCCTACACAGTGTTGTTGAGTCAGTTCTGACTGAATGAGTCAGAACAACAATAACATAGTCAAATGCCTTTACGTAGTCAATAAAACAAAAGTAAACATCTTTCTGGTATTTTCTGTTTTTAGCCAGGATCCACGTGACATCAGCAATGCTGTTTCTTTGTTCCAGCTTGAGTTTCTGGCAGCTCCCTGTTGCTACAGTCCTACTTAGTAAAATATTTAACTTAGGTTCATTGTTATATCACTAACCCTTCATTAACATTTGATAGTGAAGTTAAAAATAGTGACTTCATGAAACTTTGATGACACATTTTATATTTCTTAATCTTGGACCAGTGTTTTGCTGATTCCACTTATTGAATGATTTAAGGCACTTCAAACAGCTGGTTTCAGTGGTCTAGAACTGGACCTCCCAACATGTGACCAGACAAAGCCACCAATGTCGCTGGTGCTGCCCAGCAGCTGCTCCCACTAACAGCTGGCTGTTCATGCATGCTTCCATCTCTCTGTCTTAACTAAGCTCGGCTTTCCTAAAAATGGTTCTTCTTCCTAGGAATTTCTGTTTTCTGATTAGGGTAAACTGCTTGGTCTTATGTTTGTAATAGTTACATGGTTGTTGGTAAGTGCAGCTGAGTCAATTTCAACTCATAGCAACCATTAGGGTAAGTCCAAAAAGTCTTGCTACTAGGGTTCTGGGAGTCCTGGTTTGGCACTGGAGGATAAGCAATGGGCTTTGAACATAAAGGTCAGAGATTCAAATCCACTAGTCACTCCTCAGAAACCCTAGACAGGGTCACTATGAGTTGGAACCAACTCAACAGCACTTAACAGTAACAACTAGAGTTCCAGTTTATACATGTACAGGCTTAGAAACCTTATACAAGGTCACTATGAGTAAGAACCGACTCCATGGCACTTAACAACTTCCTGGGCTAAATTAAAAAGTTTTTGAACACCATGTACAATATTCATCCCTCCAAACACAGACCAAACTTTGATTTTAAAAACTATATGGTTTATATTAATCCTATTAGTTGTTGCTGTTATTAGGTGTCATTGAGTGATTCGTGATTCTGTGTAAAATAGAAAGAAACACTGCCTGGACCAGTGCTATCCACACAATTGTTATATTTGAGCCATTGTGGCCGCCACTGTGCCTATCCAGCTTATTGAGGTCTTTTATCTTGTTTGCTGACCTTCCACTTCACTAGGCATGATGTCCTTCTTCAAGGACTGGTCAAGAGTGGTCTGACATGTCCAAAGTATATGACACGAAGTTTCACCATTGTCACTTCCAAGGAACAATCTGACCTTACTTCTTTCAAAGCCAATCTGTTCTTCTGGAAGTTCATGGTATATTCAACCACTATGACTCAAAATACATCAATTCTTTTCCAATCTTCCTTATTCACCGTACAGCTTTCACATGTATATTAAGTGAATGAAAATGCCATAACTTGGTTATACAGGTTTATTCCAAATGAATGTGTCTAAACATGTCTCTGTGATCAGTCATAATTTGTTAGCTAATTGGAATTCTTCAGTAATACACTTGCCTTAAGTTTCATTGTTGTTGCTGTTCAGTGCCATCGAGTCAGTTCTGACTTATAACAATCCTGAATGGAGTTTCTGATGAGCAGCTGGCGGATTTGAACTGCTGACCCTGTGGTTCACAGTCCAGTGACGATCCTACAGCGCCACACCAGAAGTTCCTAGTCTTGTTAGGGTGCCTTTAGAAAAGACATCCAATTAAAATGATGACTTCCAAAAGGATCTGCTTCTTGTTGTTGTTACGTACCACTGAGTCAGTACCGAACAGCACGAAACACTGCCCAGTCCTGGGCTAACCTCACAATTGCTGCCAAGCTTGAGCCCACTGATGCTGCCATTTTTCCAATCCATCTCACTGGGGTCTTCCTCTTTTTCTCTGACCCTCCACCTTACCAAATATGATATCCCTCTCCAGTGACTGGTCCCTCCTGACAATATGTCCAAAGTATGAGAGATGAAGTTTGGCCATCCTGACCTTCAAGGAGCACTCTGGCTGTACTTCTTCCAACACAAATCTGTTTGGTATTTTGGCAGCCCATGGTACTTTCAATATTCTCCTCCAACACCACAACGCAAAGCATCAATTCTTCTATGGTCTTCCTTATTCACTGTACAGCTTTCGCATGCATATGAGGTTATTGAAAATACCATGGCTTGTATCAGGTATATCTTAGTCTTCAAGAGCACATCTTTGCTCTTCAACACTTCAAAAAGGTCTTGTGCAGCAGATTTTTCTAATGCAATACATCATTTGATTTCTTGGCTGCTGCTTCCATAAGTGTTGATGGTTGAGCCAAGAAAAATGAAGTCTTTGACAACTTCAAAGTTTTCTCTATTGAAAAGAATGCTGTTTATTGATCCAAGGCTCTGCTGCGCCAGTTACATTCAAGGCAGAGAGACAAGCTCAGAAGGTTACAACAACTGTTGTTTTGGATTACAAAGGTGTAATGATAGATTTTCTTGAAGAATAGGCAGCAATCATGGGGGCTTATATTAGAAAGATGTTTTAAGAAAATGGAAAACTGTATTGGTGGAGTAAGGTCAGGAAAGTTGCACTAGGGAATTATTTCACCACAACAATGCACCTACATAGTCTTTGAAAGTAGCAAGAGCAGCCATACAAGACTCTCAGTGATAAATCTTACCCCATCCACTCTATAGTCCTGATTTGCTTCCCTTGAAGATGCCAAAACTGATGTTCTGATGTAGTAAAAATTGAAGAGTGCAGAATTCTTCAGGGAACAGTTAGAGTTATGAAAAATCACCTTCAAAAGTGTATAGATGTCCCTAGGAAACATCAAGGCAAGTGGCCAGGTCCTCTCAATGCAAACCCCCTTCCAAGACTAAGACTCAATGGAAATGCACACTCTGATTGGTGACCACACACATCACCGATGGGC